>NC_080075.1:13573276-13897422 GCF_949987535.1 Balaenoptera acutorostrata | reverse complement strand
AAATTGAGTGTTATATAATAAGCACATCATATCATGAACAAATCTGACAAATGTAAACTAGTGTGAACTTGGAAAATGAAATACTGTAATTCATAATTTAACCCAATTTTTTTAAAAAGCTTAAAAAAAGGTCTTTGTTCACTTACAGAGCTACTTCTGGGAGAACTACATAATCATATAACTTGCCATATTGGGAATGGGGATCACTTTGAATTGGCCAGGTTAGGCAAACAAGTTTTGGTTTTGTTTCCATTTAGATTGAGTGCCTGCTCTGCCTGAAGTCCAGTGTTGGGGCAGATTGTGAGATCCTCTGTGGGTTCGGTGGGAAGGAGGGTCAGGATCTATCTGTAAGGTGTGCTCAGGCACTAGGGTGGCAGGTAATGGCGCTCAAGCCCTGTATCTGCTCACCCTGGTAAGACCACCTGCTCTGGAGAGTATAAAACCCTTTTCTAACATCTTCTTGGGAAAGAATCACCTTGTTAGCCCAGTTCTGCCCCCCAGAAAGTAGAGACCAAACAGCAGACTCCAAACCCTCACTGGTTAAGCTGTTGTCTGGTATTTCTGAGTAGATTTGGCCCATCCCAGGAGTCAACGGGAGCTCTATCACAGAGCCATGTACCCAATCTCCTGAAAAAAGTTTTACCCCTTTGGGTAGAGCCCACTGTGGAAGTTTTAGCTCTCAGATAAAAAAGAAAACATAGGTATAAACCTTCATGACCTTGAATTAGGCAGTGATTTCTTTGATATGATACCAAAAGCACAAGCAACAAAAGAAATAAAACAGATAAATTGGACTTTATCAAAATTAAACACTTTTGTGTTTCAAAGGACACCACCAAGAAAGGATGACACACAAAATGGAAGAAAATATTTGCACATTATATATCTGATAATGGATTAGTATCCAAAATATATAAAGAACAATTACAGGTCAACAATAAAAAGACACATAACGTAATTTTAAAAGATTTGAATAGACATTGCTCCAAAGAAAAGATACAAATGGCCTATAAGCATATGAAAAGATGCTCAACATTATTAGTCATTAGGGAAATGCAACTTGAAACCACAATGCAATACCAGTTCACATTTACTAGGATGACTATAATCAAATAAATTGATGGAAAATCACAAGTGTTAACAAGGAAGTGGAAAAATTGGAACCCTTATCCATTGCTGGTGGGAATGTAAAATGGTGCAGTCACTTTGAAAAAGTCTGGCAGTTTCTCAAAAAATTAAACATAGAATTACTATATGACCAGCAATTCCACTTCTAGATACATACCCAAGAGAACTGAAAATGTATGTCCACACAAAAACTTGGACGTGAATATTCATAACCACATTATAATAACCAAAAGGTAGAAACAATGCAAATGTCCATCAATTGATGAATGGATAAACAAAATGTAATATATCCAAATAATGGAATATATGTAGCCATAAAAAGAATTTGGTACTGATACATGCTACAACATGGATGAATCTTAAAAACAGGCTAAGTGAAAGAACTCAGACACAAAAGACCCCATATTATATGACTCCATTTACATGAAGTGTCCAGAATAGGCAGATCTATAGAAACAGAAAGTAGGTTAGTGGTTGCCAGGGGCTGAAGAGAGGAGAGAATGGTGAGTGGCTACTAATGGGTATAGGGCTTATTTTGGGGGTGATGAAAATATTCTGGAATTAGATAGTGGTGATGGTTGCACCACCTTGTGAATATACTAAAAGCCGCTGAGTTGCACAACTTTAAAAGAGTGAATTTTATGGCTTGTGCATTATATATCAATTTTTTTAAAGACTAAGGCATAGTTCTCACTCTCAAATAGCTGACAATCTTCAGTATTCAAACATACTTGCTCAACACCATGTAATTATCGATACTGAATGTTTTTATCTTCTGAGGTAGCCACCAATCACATTATTCTTGATGAATTAACCAAATCATGATCTAAACAATAAAAATATAAATCAGTCTAGAAAATACATTGCATTAATTATTCAAATTTTACTTAGTAAGAGTGGAGCATTTTGCAATAATGCAAAGATTGTTTCTAAAAAACAAAGAAAATAATAGTCATATCAGTGGACCTGAAGACACCTCCATTTGATGGTGTTGGAAGTGACTCTAGACTCAAAAATAACAAGAAAGGCTCTTGTGTTTTTATTTGTTCAGTCATTCCTCAAAACTCTACTGGTTATTATTATCTTCTGGGCCCTGGGGGGAGAGACTACAAGTTTCCTCAAGGAACTCAGTGTCTAAGGAAAGAGGCAAACCTCCTGCACTAAGAGGGTCATCACAGAGCTATGTCTAGCCCAGCTGTGGCCCATCCAATGGGCAATGATTTTGCACACAGGTATATTTAAGGGGCCCAGGATCAGGTCAACATTTGACTGCACTTCCTCTCTCACCTCCAGCATTTTCTCCAAGCATATGTTATTACCAAAAAATCAGCAATTGGCGGCACAATCTTGACCTCTACAATGTATTAAAAATTTTTTAATGAATTGCCAACATAGAAAAATCAAGAGGTCTTAAATAAAAATCAAAATGTCTAGCTTCTTTTAAAAATCTGGCAGTGCTGGCCCCATGTGCTGGCCTATAACTCTCAGGTGGGCTGGAACAGTGCCTGGTCCCACTCACCAGGCACAGAAATGAACAAGGACCCCTATGATTGGCAAGGACTGATGAGCTGGGTGATGGGCTCAAGGGCTTCATTATACTATTCTATTTTGTGTCTTTAATGTCCATAATAAAGAGTTAAAAGCCAACAAAAAAATGGAGATATGCATTCTCCTATTGGCCACAGCCCCCAACCTGCTCTACTGTCATTGAGGCAGGACGTTAGTTACTATTCACTGGGCTTGCATGAGGCAGGACTTTAGTTACTATTCACTGGGCTTGCAGTATTCTTTTTCTTAGTAGTATTAAAAGGCAACTGAACTGTTCTTCATACCTCACTTGTTTGCCTCATCTTCCACATCTGTGCAAGACCTCTGCTGTCATGTGAGTACAGTCTCCAAAAGAAGCCTTAAGCAGAGGGCACAGCCTGGCAGCCAATGGCCAAATTGGACCACAGATGCGTTTTTGTTTGGCCCAAAGAATGTTTTCCTTAATAAGAGTTCAATGTCATAGATGGGCATGACTTTCCAACTCTCCCGAGTCCTCACCTCCCATGACATTATTATTATCTGGCCCAATAAACATTTATGTTCCTTACCTTGCCCCTGTAGGCATCTGAATTTCAGAATCTAAGACAGGAGGAACAGAGATTGTATTCAGTATTTATGCTGGCATGTAGGTTGGCACTGTTAATCTTCGACAGTCTTGAAATCCTGTCTGCCCACTGATCCCTTCCCGTTGTGAAGATGACCATATCTTCCATTTAGTGGTCTTGTGAAAGTCTTCTATTTTGGAAGTTTAAAATAGCTCTTGGGAATTCCCTGGAGGTCCAGTGGTTAGGACTCAACGCTTCCACTGCTGGGGGCAAGGGGTTCAGTCCCTGGTTGGGGAACTAAGATCCTGCAAGCCAAGTGGTGCAGCCAAAAAAAAAAGAGAAAAGCTCTTTATCTTTCCTAATGGTTTATTAAATGATTAATCCTGTGTTATGCCTAATATTGTCATTAACATCATCTCCATTGTGATTATGTCTAATCGCTATTAAATGTTCAATAGAAGAGGCTAACTCATTTTGTGACCAAATATGGTTTATATTCAAGGAAATGCAGATAGTATATGATCTAAAAAATTTACAAGCTTCCTAATAGAAAGAAAAATGCAACACAAAATAGGTTTAAGAAATTATTATACCTCTATCAAGTTCATTACAAAAATTAAAAGGGTAACGTTTTGTGATTATGAGAAAACAGGTACACTTCTGTATTATTCGGTAGCTGCAAATTGGTTCAGCAAGTAACTTGCAAACGTTACAAGAGCTGTGGTCAAATAATTCTATTTGGAAAATATATTTCCAAGGAAATAACCAAAAATGAAAGGTACAAAGATAGTCTTACTAGTGCCATTTATGAGAGAAAAAGGTAAACAAACCTCAGTGACAAAAATAAGCAATAAACTAAGAAAACACTTGTTTATTAACAAGATAGCAAACTATAAATTCTTCAAATGACAATTATGCCGTTATGGTCCATATAAATGCAGTGAGTATGTGCACAGGAGATAGGGAAAAACACAGTGAAGCAGAATACATATACACTGATTTCATAAGAATAAAAAAACTATGTCAAATCCTTGAAAAAGATCAGAAGAGAACATACAGAAGTGCAAAGAGTTTTGGTTTGAAGTTCATATATGGTACAAGTGAACAATTTTAAAGTGAGGTTGGAATTGGGTTAGTGAAGTCGATGAAGAGGATGTAACATGTTTGATAGCGTTTTTATGGTACAAATGTAAGATGAGGGGAAAATAAGACAGAATGTGCATGGGGGAAAGTAACCCATAAGCATGAAGGTGTGCAGAAGAATTTGAGGGAAAACAGCTATTACTGAAACACCTAGAAGCTGACAATCCCTGGGGACTTCCCTGGCGGTCCAGTTGTTAGGACTCTGTGCTTCCACTGACGGGGGCACGGGTTCGGCCACTGGCAGGGGAACTAAGGTTGTGCATGACAAGGCCAAAAAACAACAACAAAAAAAAAGAAGCTGACAATCCCTGGTCTTTATACAGAGGAGACATGGGCTTCACTGGTTGGTTGAATTTCTTAAGGTCTATTTGGAGAACTGATCAAAAGCTAGAAGGTGGTCCTGTACTGAATCTCACCCAGGGAATGGGCAGTGTGTTGATTCAGGCTCGACTTGGTAAAGCTGCCCCTTGATAGGGCTGGATGGAGAAAGGCTTGATCGTTGCTGTGATATTTTGAATGGTGGATTACTCAGCCTTTGTCAAGCACGGGATTGCAGTGCTGGGGCATTCCTGGGCATGCCAGCTCTGTAAACACCAGGACAACTTTTCTGGTCAAGACAACCCAACCCATACTAAATCTTGACTGTTAATGTCTTTCTGGTATGGCATACCATACCATATGGTGGTAAGAATTAGTAGGTTCCACGGTTCTCCAACCATTGATGACAGAAACACGACATTAATGCTTACCACTGCTTTTTCACTCTGAAATAAATTAGCAGTACCATCTCAATGAATGAACTGAGCAGAGGTAACTCATTATGAACAAAGAAGAAGAAAGGGTTTAGAGGCAGAAGAAAGAAATAAAAGATGCATTTTATAATTTAGCCATTAATAAATCTTTTTAAACAAATAAGTGCTACTAGTAAATATTTGATAATTTTCCCAGGATAGAAAATAGTCATGGAAGGGACTTCCCCAGCGGTCCAGTGGTTGGGACTTTACCTTCCAATGCAGGGGGTGCAGGTTCGATCCCTGGTCAGGGAGATAAGATCCCACATGCCTTGCAGCCAAAAAACCAAAACATAAAACAGAAGCAACATTGTAACAAATTCAATAAAGACTTTAAAAATGGTCCACATCAATCAATCAATCAATCAATCAATCAATAGAAAATAGCCATGGAGATCCGCTCTCAAGAATATCCTGGGAATTCTCCAGTGGTTAAGACTCAGCACTTTCACTGCAGGGACTCGGGGTTCAATCTGTGGTCAGAGAGCTAAGATCCCACAAGCTGCGTGACCCAGTCAAAAAAAAAAGAATATTCTCATTGAAACATGATAAGCAGCTCAATTTCTCTTTTGGAGCAACGCAAAGCAGATATATACCCTATCTGTATATCATCTCCCTTAAATGTCAGCATAATCTCACTATTACTCTTCCTATCACTATAACTATTACCATTCCCATTTTAAAGGAGAGAAAACTGTAGCTTAGAAAAAGTTAGTAACTTACTCAATGTCACAGCTATTAGTGGGAGATCCCCCAGATTTTGAACCCTGCCCTGTCTGACTTAAAGCACATAAACATTTCGCTCTCTTGCTTTTCATATATGCACTAGCAGTCTCTGTTATAAGTGCTGATGGCACAGACACAAGGGAACAGTGAATTCTGACATGGAAGGTGAATGCCAAAGAGAGGTCTCAGGAAACCACAGAGAAGTGACATTGGAACTGGGCCCTGAAAGGTAAGTTGCAGTGTGTCAGGAAGACCAGAGAAAGGGTGATTTAAATAGAGGGAACAGCCTGGGCAAAGTCATGGGAATAGCACACCCTGGCATGGAAAACAACTACAAACTCTCTTTGACTGTTCTATAATTATTTCTATATGTATGCCTTCTCAGGCCAACCCAACTGTAGACACACTTCTTGGAAACAGTGAATGGTGTCCCAATAATTTGTGCAGTGCTTAACCTACACAACTGTTCCTGCCTATCCTGATTAATTTGGGTATTATATGTGGAGGTTAAAAATTTTGCTGATGCTCTTGCTGTAGGAATTCTCTGATCTCTCTGCTCTTAAGAAATATAAGGAAACATCTCACGTTTCAGAAAAACCTTTTAAGTAGACTGCTGTTGATAATTTAATTTATTAAGTAATTCATTTAACAAACATTATTTAAGTAACAATGATGGGCCTTTTCCATTGCCCAAGCAATGGAAAGAATCAAACAAAAACAACAACAAGAAAATAAGACATGAACTTGTCCTCATGGGACTTCGAAAATTAAAGTAAAAAGGATCAAATATCTCTCTCCTTTATTTTCTATTTGAAATAATGCACAAACCTCCCATAGCCTTTTTTAACTTCTCACTTCAGTCAGTATCTATTCTCTCCTCTCTTTTATCTACAAAATAAGGGTAGAGATGTGAATAATCTATGTCTCATTAGCAATGAGCTTCTTAACCACAAAACAACAGAGCAGGGAATGGGGGCAGTTCATGATCAAATAAACTTGGAAAATGAGTCAAGCCACACTCCACATTGGAGGTCCATAGTCACATTCACACATTAAAGGGTCTGAAGAAGAGTTTTTCACCTTTGGCTGGCTAGTCCAGGATTTCCAAAACATAACAGCTCATGAAACCATTTTTTTCATAGATATTCTAACGCTAACTTTAGGAAATAGTTCTCAGAGTGCAAGCGAGTCATAGACATACTACCTTGGAATCACCTAGGGGGTACGTTATCAAAATCTTGCAGAGAGACTTCCAAGGGTTTAAGTTAACATTTTAGATCATTAATGCTTTACAGGCAGTAGTGAGCTAATGGCCAGTGGGACTGGTGGCCAGCAGGATTGGTGTCCAGTAAGAAATGAGCAGGGTTGGGTGTGGGCAGCACCCCTAAGAAACTTTGGACTGGTGACAGTAGGGCTGAATAAAGAGTCAAACACCTAAGTCCTGGTCTTGGTGTCCTCTTGGATTCATGTGTGATCTTGGGGAAGCCACTTTCCTCCTAGGACCATCTATGAAGGTCTTGGGTTTTTGGATTGTGGAAATGTATGAGAGTATTTTTATTTGTCAGTGATCAGGGGTCATGACTGACATGGAGGACGTAGGGAGTATGGATGCTAGAGGTTTTCAGGTGTGGGAAGTTCCTCACCTTGAAGAAATGCACTGCCTGTGGCATGATTTTCTGATGTTCCTCTAGGCATTCATACAGGAGGTGAAAAACCTGCTACCAATGATCAGAGCCTAGAACCGAATCCTTAGCTGCACATAAATGGTTTAATATGCACTGAAATTTCCAGGAATGCAACTGCTTTAGGAACAAAGAGAAGATTGTACTTTATGTATTCAGAATTTTACCTAGAACTTTACCGCAATTTTGGGAAATCACATGACTAATGATAACAGTACTCGGGTTTTTGTTAAATTGCCAATGTTACAGGCCTGTATCAGTCTTCACTGGTAGCTGTCACATTCATGTTGACTCGAAGTATGGATTCATGCATCTGACCACTTCTTGATGTCATCTAGAGCAATGCTACTTGAAATGACAGTGTGCTACCAGATAAAGAACTTGCACCAGGGACTTCCTTGGTGGTACAGTGGTTAAGAATCTGCCTGCCAATGCAGGGGACACAGGTTCGATCCCTGGTCAGGGAACATCCCACATGCCGCAGAGCAGCTAAGCCTGTACACCACAACTACTGAAGCCCATGCCCTAGAGCCCGTGCTCCGCAACAAGAGAAGCCACTGCAATGAGAAGCCCGTGCACCGCAACAGGGAGTAACCCCTGCTCACCGCAACTAGAGGAAGCCCACGCAGCAGCAATGAAGACCCAATGCAGCCAAAAATAAATACATAAATTAATTAATTAAAACAAACAAAAATCTTGCACCAGAATGTAGATCAACATCTTGTTTTCTTCATCAAGAAAGTCTTGCTATGAAAAAAATGTCCACTAAACTAAATAGTGTGCTTCAATATGGTTGATTTTCATTTCTGGTATAAGCTCTTTCCATCATTGCAGATCAATAACAGTTTATGTTTATGGCATATGATCTTTTTATAGTCATATCTGAAAGTAGGCTTTATTATCAATGTCTTTCATTTCAGGAAAGGAAAGGGAACATAACAAATATTGGTGATAAAAAAAGAAAATTGGGCCCACCACATTTGATTATCACTGTGTCGAATGCTTGCCAAGAGGGGATGAGCTTTAGTTTGTCCATAGTATCATCGGCTGCCTTACGCAGTTCTCTGATGAGACAGCTGAAGATTTCTCAATCTTGCATGAAATGAATGCTTGTCCATTGCCATCTGGGGACACCTCTTTCCACCAGAACACAGTCCCTAAGCCCCGCCTATGTAGAAAGTCTGAAGCACCCCACTAATGATCTCTGAGGTCTTCTTCAGACTTTTTAATTTTTTTTTCAGCTTAATTCTGTATCTTTCAAGCTTTGCCAATTTGTGTCTTGCCTCATCTGTATGGCTGCCCAAGTCACAGAAAGAATTGATGCCGCTCTATTAAGGGAGCAATTCGAAGTCTTCTCCCCTGCAAAATAAGGACAATTACCTCCTGTGCTGCTCTGTCCCCTAAATGTGTACTAGATCAGCGGTCCCCAACATTTTTGGCATCAGGGACCGGTTTCTTGGAAGACAATTTTTCCGCGGAAGGTGGCGGGGGATGGAGAGTAAAATTTCTTTGCTCTAGACAGTCAACGCAATTCGGTCCAGCAGGGGTTAAAGCTGGCTTCTTGTCTCTGCTGGGGATCAGTCAGGCTAGATGGGGCTCCGCCTGTAATGGGCGCAGATGCCGCCATGCTTTGTTGATTACAATCTCCCACACCAAGGAAGCTTTGACTAGGTTTGACATAATCAGCTCAGAGCCTCTGCCTGCACTCTTTCACAAACAGGCCATTTTCACATCTTTTTCATGGAATCCGACAAGCGGAAAAATAATTAATGTTACCTCAGCCCAACAATGAACCTGGCTCTGATTCAAAAAGAAGGCATGTTGCATAAACTGCCCTTTAATTGAGGTTTGGGGGCAGACCCCACATACTCCTGTATCGGTTCTGCCTCCCTGGCCAAGGCTGATTAAGGCTTTCCTGAGACTGAGGACCCTTGGTCACTGAGTACTACTCAGTTTCAGGTTCAAAGAGTTTCCGTGAAAGAATTCTGTTCATGGTATTTAGCAAGCACAGACCAGTTTCATCTGTCGGAGAATTCCAGATGGTACTGTTGGTTGTTCCCATTTTATTGATGAAGACAAAGTGACTTGCTCTTTGCAGAAGACACAAAACTAGAACCCACAATTATTTTTCAATATTTTTTCGTTCTTTTGAGAAAGAAAATACAAATGTAATTTATTATAGAAGTCTACATAGTCATTTACACAGTTGTTGAGACTGGTGCAGCCATTCAAGTGGCAAAATGGTACAGCCACTTTGGAAAATAATCTGGCAGTTCCTCAAATGGTTAAATATAGAGTTACCTTTTGACTCGGCAATTCTACTCCTAGGAATTCTCCCAGGAAAATTGAAAACATATGTCCACACAAAAACGTGAACACAAATATTCACAGAAGCATTATTGATAATATCCAGAAAGTGGAAACAACCCAAGTGTCTCTCAACTGACAAATGGATAAACAAAAGTGGTATATCCATACAACGGAATATTATTTGGTCATAAAAAGGAATGAACATGAATGAATCACTATAACATGAATGAATCTTGAAAACATTATGCTAAGAAACCAGTCACACACAAAAAAACCACTTATTATATGATTCCATTTATATGAAGTGTCCAGAATGGGCAAATATAGATACATAGAAAGTTGATTCATGATTGCTTAGGTCTGAGGAGGATGGGAACTGGTGGGGGGAGGGGTTGGATGGTGAAGGGGTGCAGAGTTTCTCTTTGATTGTGATGTTGGTTGCACAATTCTGTAAATATACTAAAAACCATTGAATTGTACACTTTAAAAAAAAATGTATAGTACACTAATCTTACTCCAGAAAAAATTATTGTCAAATTGTGAGCCAAGAATTCCCAACATCTTTTGGGGTGTCTGTAAGTACTTACCTTTCCAACTACACATCCACGCAAGGCCGGGTTTTTCTTTATGTAATTCAGCAATACATTATAATGCAACAGATCGAATGCAGAAGCAGATGTGAGAACTGAGCTGTCTATTTTTTACCAAGCCATAAAAAAGCTTCTCAAAAAAGTAAAAAGAAAAAAAAGTCCCGGGAATTCCCTGGCAGTCCAGTGGTTAGGACTCAACGTTCTCACTGCCCAGTCCTGTGTTCAATCCCTGATCAGGGAATTAAGATCCAACAAGCCGTGCGGTGCAGTCAAAAAAAAGAAAAGAAAAAAAAGGGAAAAAAAGTCTACACATTCACTGTAGAAAATTTGGAAAATGTGAAATATTAGAAGAAAGACAGTAAATATCCTCTATGATCTGATCAACCACTGCCAGCATGTTGGTACATTTCCATCTGTTCTTTTTTCTGACTCCTTGAGCTCCGAGTCTTGTGAAGGGTGAAACTCTGGAAAGAGGCCAACTCTGTTGGGTGAGCCCCTTCCCTCTGTTTTTCCTTGGTTCCTTCAAAGTAAAGTGATCAGTGCTCACCTTGCTGGGCTGAGGCTGGGGATCCCAATTAGACCTGCCTCAAGCCCATGATTACTTACTTATTACAAAAGTAGCACATGGTTAGTGTTAAAAAACATTGTGTGGGGAATTCCCTGGTGGTCCAGTGGTTAGGACTCTGTGCTTTCACTGCTGAGGGTGCAGGTTCCATCCCTGGTCAGGGAAGATCCCACAAGCCACACAAGGTGGCCAAAAAAACCAAAAACAACAAACAAAACATTGTACGGGTGTGCGTATGCATGTGTCTGTGTATCGTGCATATATAAAGCAGAAAACATAATGATCTGAGATATCAGATCAAGGTGGCAGATGAGAATACACGTCTTCAACTCTGTAACCCTTAAAATGAAGGAAAAGTGGCATAAAGAATAAGTTTATCATAGCAAATAGGAGAGATGCTCCTAGCAGATCAGAAATCATGAAGAATTCCCAGAAGACAGAATAAAGAAAGGAAGCAGATAAGTAAGAAGAGAAACTCTAAAAACACTTAGGCAAAAATACAGGTGAGGAAAAACAAATTCAAAGCCACACCAAACTCCAAGTCAAATAATAAAGATATGCCATCTCGTATCTGCAATTCTTAAGTCCAAAACTCTCAAGACAGAAAGGTTTTTTCCTAAGTTTAGCAGAAATATTTGAAGCAAAACCCAACCAGAACTGATGTGGAGCTATTTTTAGACTTTATTTCATTTCATGTGAATATTCATTTATTTCTTCGCAAAAAAATTAATATATCTGATTACATGGTGCTGCCCCAGATTTTGCTGGGAGTATTACGAAATATTCAGTAAGTGCAATGAACTACCTTTTTTAAATCGAATAATTCAGAATTCCAAACACAACTGGCTCTTAGGGATCTGAATAAAGTATGTGGACTTGTACAGATATCAGAAGAGGTACTTGGGACAAAGTAAGAATGGGGTTTCCATCAACAGGAGAATGAATAAGTTGGGATAAGTTCCAATGAATGAAAAGGAGAGTAGAGGAAATACAGATTGGAAAGGGAGAAATAAACTATCCCGATTTACATTATTGTCTACAAAATCCCAAGGAATTGACCAAAAACAAAACAAAACAACCCCCCCAAATGCCTAGAACTAATAAGTGAGTTTAGCAGATTCTCAGGATTCAACATCAACACACAAAAAACTATCATGCTAACAACCAATGCTAGCAATGAACAATTGGAGACAGAAATTAAAGCACACTACTCTTTATAATTGCTAAAAAAAAAAAAAAAAAAAAAAGGAAATATTGGGTATAAATCTAACAAAACATGTATAGAATCTATATGCTAAAAACTACAAAATGAATTAAAAACTGATGAAAAAAGTTTTTAAAAATCTAAATAAATGGAGAGAAATACTACCTTCATTAATTGAAAAACCCAACATAGTAAAAATGTCAATTATCCCTAAATTTTTTTAAAAATATTTATTTATTTATTTTGGCTGCGCCGGGTCTTAGTTGCAGCATGTGGACTCTTAGTTGTGGCATGCATGTGGGATCTAGTTCCCTGACCAGGGTTCAAACCCGGTCCCTCCCTGCACTGGGAGCACGGAGTCTTACCCACTGGACCACCAGGGAAGTGCTTCAATTATCCCTAAATTGATTTATCAAAGTCCCAGCAGGATTCTTTGTAGATATAGACAAAGTGATCCTGAAATTTATATGGAAATACAAAAAACTAGAATAGCCAAAACAATTTTGAAAAAGAATAAAGTGGGAAGAGTCACACTACCTGATCTGAAGCTATTTATACAGCTTCAGTAATTAAGACAGTACAGTGTCAATAGAGAGAGGGACACTTAGATCACGGCACAGAATAGAGAGTCCAGAAATGAACACACACAAAGTTTTACCAACTGATTTTTTTTTTTTTGGCCAAGCCGCATATGAGATCTTAGTTCCCCGACCAGGGATGAACACACACCCCCTGCATTGGAAGGTGAAGTCTTAACCACCAGCCCGACAGGGAAGTCCCTTTGACAAAGGTGCAAAAGCAATTCAATGAAGGAAAGATAATCTTTATAACAAATGGTGTTGAAAATATTGATATTCAGAGGAGGAAAAGAACCTTCACCTGAATCTCACAACTTATACAAAAACTAGCTCAAAATATATCATAGGGACTTCCCTGGTGGTCCACTAGTTAAGACTTTGCCTTCCAATGCAGTGGGTGTGGGTTCAATCCCTGGTCAGGGAGCTGGGATCCCACATGCCTCTTGGCCAAAAAGCCAAAATATGGAAACAATATTGTAACAAATTCAATAAAGACTTTAAAAATGGTCCATATCAAAAAGAATCTTAAGACAGTTACAGAAAGACAGAGAAGATGAAAAGGCAGAGGGCTATGTACCAGATGAAGGAACAAGAAAAAACCCCAGAAAAACAACTAAATGAAGTGGAGATAGGCAACCTTCCAGAAAAAGAATTCAGAATAATGATAGTGAAGATGATCCAGGACCTCGGAATAAGAATGGAGGCAAAGATTGAGAAGATGCAAGAAATGATTAACAAAGACCTAGAAGAATTAAAGAACAAACAAACAGAGATGACCAATACAATAACTGAAATGAAAACTACACTAGAAGGAATCAATAGCAGAATAACTGAGGCAGAAGAACGGATAAGTGACCTGGAAGACAGAATGGTGGAATTCACTGCTGCAGAACAGACTAAAGAAAAAAGAATGAAAAGAAATGAAGACAGCCTAAGAGACCTCTGGGACAACATTAAACGCAACAACATTCGCATTATAGGGGTCCCAGAAGGAGAAGAGAGAGAGAAAGGACCAGAGAAAATATTTGAAGAGATTATAGTCGAAAACTTCCCTAACATGGGAAAGGAAATAGCCACCCAAGTCCAGGAAGCGCAGAGAGTCCCATACAGAATAAACCCAAGGAGAAACACGCCGAGACACATAGTAATCAAAGTGGCAAAAATTAAAGACAAAGAAAAATTACTGAAAGCAGCAAGGGAAAAACGACAAATAACATACAAGGGAACTCCCATAAGGTTAACAGCTGATTTCTCAGCAGAAACTCTGCAAGCCAGAAGGGAGTGGCATGATATACTTAAAGTGATGAAAGGGAAGAACCTACAACCAAGATTACTCTACCCGGCAAGGATCTCATTCAGATTCGATGGAGAAATCAAAAGCTTTACAGACAAGCAAAAGCTAAGAGAATTCAGCACCACCAAACCAGCTCTACAACAAATGCTAAAGGAACTTCTCTAAGTGGGAAACACAAGAGAAGAAAAGGACCTACAAAAACAAACCCAAAACAATTAAGAAAATGGTCATAGGAACATACATATCGATAATTACCTTAAATGTGAATGGACTAAATGCCCCAACCAAAAGACATAGACTGGCTGAATGGATACAAAAACAAGACCCATATATATGCTGTCTACAAGAGACCCACTTCAGACCTAGGGACACATACAGACTGAAAGTGAGGGGATGGAAAAAGATATTCCATGCAAATGGAAATCAAAAGAAAGCTGGAGTAGCTATACTCATATCAGATAAAATAGACTTTAAAATAAAGAATGTTACAAGAGACAAGGAAGGACACTACATAATGATCCAGGGATCAATCCAAGAAGAAGATATAACAATTATAAATATATATGCACCCAACATAGGAGCACCTCAATACATAAGGCAACTGCTAACAGCTATAAAAGAGGAAATCGACAGTAACACAATAATAGTGGGGGACTTTAACACCTCACTTACACCAATGGACAGATCATCCAAAATGAAAATAAATAAGGAAACACACACACACACAAAAAAAAAAAAAGAATCTTAAAAAACAAATAGGTCATAGACCTAAATGCTAAGCTTAAAACTATAAAACTTCTAGAAGAAAACACATGAGAAAATCTTCAATACCTAGTGTTAGGTGAAGAGTTCTTAGACATGACAACAAAGCATGATCCACAAGAGGAAAAAAATTGATAAACTGCTTTTCACCAAAATTAAAAACTTTTGCTCTGTGGAAGACTCTGTTAAGAAGATAGAAAGGGGACTTCTCTGGTGGTCCAGTGGTTAAGAATCTGCCTTCCAATGCAGGGGATACATGTTCAATCCCTGTTCAGGGAACTAAGATCCCACATGCCAGAGGGCAACTAAGTCTGCATGCTCTAGAGCCCAGATGCCACAACTAGAGAGCCCACGTGCCACAACTACTGAGCCCGCACGCTCTGGAGCCCGCATGCCACAACTAGAGAGACGCTCGTGCGCCGCAACGAAGAGCCCGCATGCTACAATGAAGATCCCTCGTGCCACAACTAAGACCCAATGCAGTCTTAAAAATTTCTTTAAAAAAATTTTTTAAGAAAAAGAAGAAGATGGAAAGAAGCCACAGACTGTGATCAAATGTTTGCAAATCACACATCCAACAACGAACTTGCATCCAGAATGTATAGAGAACTCTCCAAGTTCAACAGTAAGGGGAAAAAAAATCCAACTAGAAAACAGGCAACACTTGAAAAGACACTTTATCAAAGAGAATATATGGAAGGCAAATTAGAACATAAAAAGATTATTAATATCATTGGCGTTTATTATGCACCTATAGAATGAGTAAAAGAAAAAGTACTGATTATACCAAGTGCTTGTGAGGATGTGGTGCAACTGGATCTCTCGTACTTGCTAACGGGGATGCAAAATGGTTCAACCACTCTGAAATAAGGTTCAGCCATTTCTGATAAAAATAACCTTACCCAGCAATGACAGTCCTGATTATTTATCCCAGAGAAATTAAAACTTATATTCACACACACAAAAAGAATGAACTATTGATAAACGCAAAATCTCAGATGGATCTCAAGGGCATTATGTTGAATGAAAAAAAAGCCAATCTCAAAGGGTTACTTACTCGACGATTCTGTATATTTAATACTCTTGAAGTGGCAGAATTACAGTAAAGAGAATAGATCAGTAGTTGCTAGAGTTGTAGTGAAAGAACAGTTCTGTATCCTGGTTGTGTAGGTGGCTACTGTTATCTGCACATGACAAAATTTCATATAACTATTCATGCACACACACACACACACACACACACACACACACACAGAGGAGTGCCCATAAAACTAGTGAGATCCAAATAAGATCTGTACCTGAAGTTTATTATATCAACCTTACCTTTCTGGCTTTGACAATGTTGTGTAAGATACTATAATTGGGGGAAGCTAGGTAAATGGAACACTGAAACTCCCTGTACTATATTTACACCTTCTTCTGTGACTTAAACTATTAAAAAAATTTAAGTTATTAAAGGAAAAGCAAGGGAACCATCATTGCAAAACTTCTGAAAGTAGTTACCCAGGAGAGATGCAGGGGAATGGAATAAATAAATATAAAAGTAGATGTAAGTTACTAGTTATGTTGTCGTTCTGAGTTCACTGATACATTTGTGGCTATTCCCTGTCTTATGACGTTTTTGTTTGTTTGTTTGCTTGTTTTAATTTATTTTTGGCTGCGTTGGGTCTTCGTTGCTGTGCGCGGGCTTTCTCTTGCGGTGAGCGGGGGCTACTCTTCGTTGCGGTGCGGGGGCTACTCATTACGGTGGCTTCTCTTGTTGCGAAGCACGGGCTCTAGGTGCGCGGGCTTCAGTAGTTGTGGCACGTGGCCTCAGTAGCTGTGGCTCGCTGGCTCTACTGCACAGGCTCAGTAGTTGTGGCGCACGGGCTTAGTTGCTCTGCAGCGTGTGGAATCTTCCCGGACCAGCGCTCGAACCCGTGTCCCCTGCATTGGCAGGTGGATTCTCAACCACTGCGCCACCAGGGAAGTCCATGACGTTTTCTATAGATATAGATGTGGGTGTAGATATTGATAGAGATGGAGATCTAGATGTAGGTGTAAATGTAGATGTGGAGACAGAGTGAGAGATCTCACACATAAACATCCCTGCACATCAAAGCAATATTTGAAGAGTTAATGAAGAAAAGGAATATTTATAGAAAGTTCTGAAACAGTATATGTAATAAGAGCCGATAAAGATTTAAAGAAAAATAAAAGCCCTGTTTCTATGTGCACACATATATGTATAAATGCACAGGAAACTGCAGAGAGAATGCAAGAGCAAAGATGGATAGTCAGAAGCTCTGGTGAGAGTATTGGGATTGTTCTTGGACAGGGGAAGGGGAAAAGTAAGGGATGAGAGTAAATTGAGATTTTCCCCTTTTACGCTCTACATTTTGTATTTAAATTTTTTTTCCAAGAGAATGTATAAAAACTAGGCTTCACTGTGCCACTGCCGTCATATGTTCTTTCTGAACTAGACACTTATTCTGCATATGGTGTGCCTTCCTGCCCACGATTCTTCTGCTAAAACCATCCCCTGGGGACTTACAGAGTGTCTTATTCACCTTTATTCACATAGCATTGCTTCTGACCAAGGAACTTCTTTTACAGCAGATGAGGACGGCAATGGGCTTAGGATCATAGAGTTCGTTTCTCTTATCATGCTCCCTGTTATCCTAAGGCAGAGCCTTTATAGAACAGTTGATGTCTTTTTGAGGACATCATCAGTTATGTATGCCATCAACTGGGTGGCAACACCTCTCAGGGCTAGGGCCATGTGTGCTCTAAATCAGTGACCCACATATGCTGCTGTCCTCAGCATCTGCAGTCAGGGGACCACAGGGCAGGGATGGGAGCAGCCCCTCTCACTGTTAGCCTTGCTGATCCACAGCCAGCATTTGGTTTCCTGCTTCCACAACTCTGAGCTGTGATGGTGAAGAGGTCTCAGTCCCCAAGGGGGTGGGGATCTCCCACAGGGGACACAGCACGGGGTCCACTGAACAGGAAGCTGGGACGGCCATCTGGCCACGTTGCCTCCTCACTCCAGTGAATCAACAGGCAAAGAGGTCACTGTACCGTTTGGGGTGATTGATCCTGACTCTCCAGAGAAAATCAGGCTGCAGCCACACAACAGAGATGACGAGGAATATGTCTGGAATGCAGGGGCTTCCCTGGGGTCCTCTTAGGACTCCCGAAGGCTGTGATAAAATTCAGTGGCAAACTACAACAGCCCAATGCAAGCAGGCCTGCTATTGGCTCAAGCCCTTTAGGAAGAAGAAGGTTCAGGTCACCTTCCCAGGCAAGGAAACTGGGCCAACCAAGGTATTTGCCCAGGGCGGATGGAATATAGAATGGGCAGAGGATGAACTGGCATACACCTGGCACAGGATGACGAGAAGTTGGAGGAGATCTAGTGTGAGCTGGACCAGCTGCTGGCTTGGAGGATGCCAAGTTCTGGGGAAACAAAGCAATGAAATCCACTAGCACAGTGGTTCTCAAATTCTGGTGTGCATCCGAATCCCTGGGGGGAGCTTTTTTAAAAATGCTGGGTCTAGAAGCCTCCCAGCCTAGGCTTCCTGCTCAGAACCTTCCAGGTAAGGTCAGGACATCTCCTATTATGTTCTCAGATGATTAACTATAGCCAAGACCTGTGTGTTGGTATGTACTTGTGGAACATTCACGCATGGTCTCCTTGTTCCCCAGTTGCCCACTGTAGTTATTTTATTTTCCAAACGAATGACACCCCCTAAAGCATAACTCCATGGATGATGAGATATATGAAGCCCCAAAGTTTTGGAACTCTGAGTTCCCCCTTTTCAGTCCTCATGAATTTTGCTTCAATTAGTAAAATCGAAAAAAAAATTAAATAAAAACAGTCCCCACTAGTAAAGGTATTCTTTTATCCTGCTTATGATATTAAAGGTTTAAATGGCCATTAAACTTCTTACCTGGGCTGACTGGATTATCCCCAGAAAGACTCCCTGAGAGAATAAGAGATCTCTGCTATAGATGTGCAGATAGACTTGTGATTTAAGAGGAACAGTCAGGACATCTATTCTATATGTGCTCAATTGCTAGATATAAGAACCTTGATGTCATGATATTGTATCCTATCAAAGCCTGTAAAGATGAGACCTCAGGGCTTCCCTGTTGGCGCAGTGGTTAAGAATCTTCCTGCCAATGCAAGGGACACAGGTTCGAGCCCTGGTCCGGGAAGATCGCACATGATGCAGAGCAACTAAGCCCGTGTGCCACAACTACTGAGCCTGCGCTCTAGAGTCCACAAGCCACAACTACTGAGCCCACATGCCACAACTACTGAAGCCTGCGTGCCTCGAGCCCATGCTCTGCAGCAAGAGAAGCCACGAAATTGAGAAGCCCGTGCACCGCAACGAAGAATAGCCCCCACTCACCACAACTAGAGAAAGCCCGCGCACAGTAAGGAAGACCCAACACAGCCAAAATTAAATAAATAAATAAATTTATTTATTTTTTTTAAAAAAAGAAGATGAGACCTCATCCCTGGAAGCAAGAGGCTTGGTCTATCCTGAAAGGTAGAATCATTTCTGGTACCAGTAGGCTGATGAAAAGGTCAGTCTTTTTATGCAAAGATATCATTACTCCCAAAGTCAGTGGGCTTGTTGCATTCAAGTGTTTTTTTCAACAATGGTAATAAATTTGTGATTATTCATCATCAACTCCTCTGCTGACTACTGTTGGCTTTTTAAAGAGGCAAGTCTTGTTCGGGCTGCTTTCTCAAGGGATGAATTTTCACCTGCCCAAGACCCTGCACTGTGTCCTCCCATCGCTGGAAACCTGCCTCCATTTAATCAAAATCGACATACTATTGAAATTTCCCAAGGTCTGACTCTCCACCGTCCAAAGGGACTGGCTGCTTGACTGATAATTCAATCCTATTTATGTGGTAGTAGATGGTAAATTAACAATAACAATAATAATGTAGAAAGTGCAACACTTTCTGTGACATTAACATGAATCCTCATAGCACCCCTGTGAGGTGGGCTGAATTGTCTCCGTTTCAAAGATGAGAAAACTGAAACCAAGGGACCACAGAGTTCAAAAGCAGAAAATCAGGATTAGAACCCAAGACCACCTGCTCCCAAATCCACTCTCGTCTGAGTGAGATGTTTATCCCTTACTGTGAACTCCCCCCATCAAAACCACCATATGCTTTATATTAGATATCTCTGGAAAATACAATCTTAAGTCATATTTTCCCAAATTTGGCTAATGATAAGAATCTATCTGTAGATTCTCTTAATAATGCAGGGTCTGTAATCCCAGCCCAGACCACTGAATTTGACTCTTTAGCACAGAGGCTAGGGAAGGTACATTTTTCATGGGGCATCCCCATTTGTGAACGACCATAATAACCCAGGAAACGCCTCATTAGTGGAATTTCTACCAGCTGGAGAGTTGTGTGAGGTAAGTTATTGGGGAGAAGTGGGGGATTTCTTAAGTAGCTGAAAAATCTCACCTGATACAATCCTCCAGGGAACACTCTGGAAGGAAGGTGGGAAATGAGAGCACAAAGGTGCAGGTTTCCCACCTTGGGGCTTGATCTCAGCGAAAGTTCCTCAAATGACTAAATAATGATGTTTTCTTTGGATAAGCATAGTAGAGTCATACTACTTGAGTTTGCATTCTGGCTCCTCAACTTCTGAACTTTGTGAGTTTAGACTGGTTACCTAACCTCTCTGTGCCCCAGCTTTCTCATCTATAAAATGGGGATGGTAATCATAACTACCACCTAAGGATATTGTCAGAATTAAATAATATAATATTCGGGGACTTCCCTGGTGGCGCAGTGGTTAAGAATCCGCCTGACAATGCAGGGCACACGGGTTCGAGCCCTGGTCCGGGAAGATCCCACATGCCGCGGAGCAACTAAGTCCGTGCACCACAGCTACTGAGCCTGCACTCTAGAGCCCGCAAGTCACAACTACTGAGCCCACGTGCCACAACTACTGAAGCCTGCGTGTCTAGAGCCCATGGTCCTCAACAAGAGAAGCCACCACAGTGAGAAGCCCTCGCACCACAGTGAAGAGTAGCCCCTGCTCACCGCAACTAGAGAAAGCCTGTGCGCAGCAATGAAGAACCAACACAGCCAAAAATAAATAAATAAATAAATTTATAAAATAAATAAATAAATAATATAATATAATATTAAAATAGTGTCCAGTACATAGTAAGTGTTCAACAAATATTATTAGTTATTATGGTGTTAGATAACAATAATAATGATGATAATAACAATAATAAAGCTCAAGTTTACATAATGCTTATGGCACAAAAGACTTTGACCTGTCCATTTACTTTTTTAACCTACCGAATATGAGCTTCTAGAATATGTCAGGCGTCACATCAAGTGCTTTATACATAATTAAAAAAAATTTTTTTTTTTATTTTGGAGTAATTTAGACTCAGAGAAAGCTGGAAAAATAGTGCAGAGAGGTCCGTGTACCCTTCCCCCAACTTCCTCCAATGATAACATCTTACACACCCATACCTACATTTTTTTTTAAGATGAAACTTTCCAGAGGAAGAAACTGAAGCTAAGTCAAGCAACTTGCCCAAGGACAGACAAACTCAAGGTCTTCCACTAAAGAAAAAAACTACCCTTAACTTTTTTGGGGGGGTGGGGGAGTCAGGGACAGAGAAGGAACAATCAGAAAATAGGGGCTTCTGGGCTTCCCTGGTGGCGCAGTGGTTGAGAATCTGCCTGCCAATGCAGGGGACATGGGTTCGAGCCCTGGTCTGGGAAGACCCCACATGCCGCGGAGCAACTGGGCCCGTGAGCCACAACTACTGAGCCTGCGCGTCTGGAGCCTGTGCTCCGCAACAAGAGAGGCCGCGATAGTGAGAGGCCCGCGCACCGCGATGAAGAGTGGCCCCCGCTTGCCACAACTAGAGAAAGCCCTCGCACAGAAATGAAGACCCAACACAGCCAAAAATAAATATAAAAATAAATAAATAAATAAATAAGATTACTATTTAAAAAAAAAGAAAATAGGGGCTTCTCCTTTTGAGGAGGATTGACCACTCTCACAGAATGCTTCACTTTTCAGAAATAGCTACATATTTTATCCCACTTAGTTCCTGAAAACAGCTCTAGGAGGTAGCAGGGCAGAGAATGTCTTATTCCAACTTCACATATGAGGAAAGTGATGTTTAAGCAATTTGTCTGAAGTTAGAGGGCAAACTCAGGTAAAGTTGCCTTAACAAATGTCCAGAAGAATGGTTGTGTAAACAGGTACTGAGTTTGCCTTTTCATTCTGTATCCTCAATGTCCCTGGGAAATAAACAAACTAGGGAGCTGTCATCTTCAAATGAACTGTTTGTAGAGACAGCAGAACTGCTGGTGTGCTGAATATGAGGAACTCCTTCCCCGTTTCCTCCTAAACTCTGAAATGATAGGAACCTTATAATGAGACAATAGACTCGTGAACTCAGGCTTTCAGCCCGGAAGGCATAGCACGGGGACCCCAAAAAAGAGAAATTATGCCGGCTTTTTCGTTGCCCAAATGCCTCCAAAGAAGCCTTTATGCTGGAAGGCGTAAAAGTGAATTTGGCTCCCTCTTTAAAACCCATGGACCAAACTGGATTTACTGTTTGAGTGCAGAAAACTTTACCAAGATTATGGAAACAGAAAAGAATTCGAGATTAACACATACTGTACATTTCAGTACAGGTGGCAGGACAATTAGAAATCTAGTTAAGCTATAGAAAATCTCCATAAATCTGGGAGGGATTTAGATCTTGGTGTGCTTTGGTGTAACCCACCATCAGATGCATGTTGTACTCGGTCTCAGTGCTTCCAGACTCCCCAGGTGTGGGGGAGATGATGTAAAGGGGAAGAATAAAGAAGTGATTTTTCTCTGATCCACCTTTTGTGTGGAGCAAACGATTAGGTGGCACTGGTGTCTGCAAGGGGAACTGAGTGAGTCCCTGAGAGCTGTCTCTTGTCACTGTTTCACAAGTTTCATATTTTCCTTTTTAAAGTAACGAAGATAATCGAGGTAACTGCTTATATGCAGATGTTGATTTTAGAGTTTGAAATAGTTGATGCACCTCTGTACGTTTACCTTGGATTCTTACACTTTGGATTCTTACAAAAGCCTTTGATGGTTTTGTCTTGTGTGTAAATGCTATTTATTTAGCCTAGATTTTAAAGATAACTTTCTGGAAAAAAAAAATGTAACTAAGAGCATTGCCACAAAATTTAAAAAGCAGCTAAGAGGAAAGAAAAAAACAAATGCTCAAAAGCAAAGAGTACCCTTGACAATGGCTGCTCTGGCCACCTCATTGTCATATTGTCCAAAATGAAGAAGAAGAAGAAGAAGAGAAGAAGAAGAAGAGGAAGGACCAGGAGAAGTTGTTTTTAACTGACCAAGAATTGAGTAAACCTATTCTGCTTCAACTATGTCAAATCAAGGACTTTACTTTCCTTATGATCTTAACTAGTAGTCAGCACACTTTTTCTGTAAAGTGTCAGAGAGTAAACATTTTGGGCTTGGAGGGTCACATGGTCTGTTCACTACTCAGCACTGCAGTAGGAGCCCCATAGCAGCCTGGCATAATATGCAAACGAATGGGAGAAGCTATGTTCCAATAAAACTTCATTTATGCTAAAATTTGAATCTCATATAATTTTCATGTGTCATAAAAGAGTATTCTTCTGATTTTTTCCAACATTTAAAAATGGAAAAACCATTCTTAGTTCTGCACAAAAACAGGCCTTATGTGGGATTTGGTTCAAAGGCTGTAGGTTGCTAACTCCTGACCTAGGCCTATTCTGCCTCTTAAATCTCTTCAGGAGAGATCCTATTAGACTGAGGTAGATGGGGGCCCCCCAGGTCTGTGGGAGGGGTCTGTGTCCCAAATCCTTTCTTCCAGATATTCTGAGCTCCTGTGCCATCAGGCGCTGACAATCAGATCCCCTTTCCAGTGTCACTTGAACTCTTTTGCTAGGATTCTCTCTTGCTCAATGATTACTGTTCCCAAGAATAGATAAAACATAACAGAACACACATTTAAGGGTAGCTTAAAAGGCAGCTTTAAAATCTGGACCTCAGAATGGTTTCCCAACACCAGGTCTCTCAAGGGGTCTCTAGTTGCTCTACACTGGGTATTGCCAACTGCATCTTACACAGGGTGAGGATGTTGGCCCTGAAAATGGGCTTGGAGAGGTTAGGCTGAGAGAAGTCTTTTCTCCTGACCCAGAGAATTGAGGAAAGAAAGCCCCCTGCCCTCTTTATCAGGGATTTCATGTGGTTGGAATGAAAGACTGCTTTAGGGCACTTTGGGAATAGATATTTATCTGCTTGGGCAGTCCTCCAAATGAGATGCCAGAAAACACACCTTGAATGTCAGAGAATGGAGTTCCCTACAGGGAAAGCTTTGCAGATCTTATGAAATTCCAACCAAGCCCTGGAGATTCAGCCCTGCGACTTAGAGCAGAAATAGTCCCAATCTTGGGGGGTCTGAGCTAGTAGCAGCATTCACTGTACCCCTAAGGCCAAACTAGAAAAAGAAGAGAGGATTGTGCCCTGTCTGGGGAGATGAGACCACCAATGACAAGGAGGTTCTGGATAGGGAGTGAGAGAAAGGGGCTTCCAAGAGATTGTGGGTCTGGAGAGGGGACAAATACAGAGGCAAGGCCCAGAAAACATTAGTCATAGGGCTTCCTCCTAGCCAGAGAGGGCACAGGTTTACTGGGAGTTGCTTCTAGAGTACCAAATTCCTGTGCCTTAGGGTGGAGCTCAAGGCCACATTCTCTCTCTATCTGCAGGCTAGAACACTTGTACCTCTGGTGTAGATGGAAAGAGGGCAGGAGCAAGGAGAAGGAAGGTCAAGGTAAGCCCCACGTATTAGGGTGAACTGAAGTATCGTCCCGGGTGGGACTGGGCCTTACAATGAAGCAGTTACCTTCAGGCTCTGATGTTGATCCGATCATCCCTGTGCCCTTCTCTGCCCGGTTCTGCCAGAAGTTAGGGGATTTTGTTTAGTTGGTCGATTTGGTGTTGTCTAGTTGTTGCAGTCATAGAAATGTTTAAAGCCTCAAAGGGAAGCCAAACTGTGCAGTCCTTTTTCCATGCAAAAGCCTGGCAGGTAAAGGGGGCTGGGAGTTCATTGTTCTGACAAGAACCAATTACCAACAGTTAGCAGAGGGCAGGCAGAAACCTAGAGGGAAAAGGGTCCCCTCTCCCTTGAAGACTGAGAAATTGAATTCAGGAGCAGAGGGAGAATTTAGCCTAGTAAGGGTTCCTAACAAGTTGGCAGGAAGCAAAGATGAGACCCCATGAGATAGTAAATAAATATTATGCTGTTCATTTTGCAGAAAATGAAACAGACCTAGAGGTTAAGCAACAGGATTGAATAAGCAAAGGGAGAGAAAAAAAAAAAGAAGAAATTACAGTCCTTAGAGTAAAATGTAACAATGAAACAGAGCAAGGCAGCAAAGAAGAAGAAAAATCATTTAATGAGATGACAAAAGTTAGATCAAACCTGTGTGACAATAAACGTGGGTGTGAAAAGTTCATCCATGAAAGAACAAGATTTCCGGAATGCCTCCAATACAAAATCCCACAATATGTTGTGTGAAAGAAACACAGCTAAAAGAAACTGAATTTTAAAAGTTTTACAGCTTAGAAGGCAGGTAAACAGACACCATGAAAATGCTATTAAGAAAAGAGCAAGGTTATAGATGAATATCTGACGATATTTGTGCAAATCTTAGAGTGGCTTGAAATAATTTGCCAGAAGTAGAATTTCTGGGCCAAAAGTAAGTGTACTTTAAATTTTGTATGACATACTGCCTTCAGAATTGCTAAGTTGTAGAAGTAATTTATACTGGCACCAATAATGTATAAGAATATACCATTGCTAACCTTGGAAATTATCAATCTTCTTCAATTTGTTAATTAATATGAGTAAAAAGAAAAAGCATTTGTTTTCCTTTGAATTTTCCTGACTAAAAATGAGGCTCAGAATCTTTATGCATATATTGGCATCTGTTATTTCTTCTGTGACTAACCTGTTCTATATTTGTCTAGTTTTTATGGATTTGTAGCTGAAATATATGGAAAGTAATTATTTACCTTTCATATGCAAATATTTCCAAGATTATAAAATTATCCTCATTTTTTGGTAATAATTTTATACCTTTGTTTGTTTTCAGATTTATCTCTTTAACCTTCTGGAATTTATTTTTGTATATGGTATACATAAGAGTTTAAATTTATGTTTTCTTTACGGATTCCAAGTGCCCTAACTCTTTGTTTTGAGTGTTTTTTCCTTTTTCCACTGATTTGAAATACCACCTCGAGGATATTCTAAATGTACGTAGGTTCCTTAATGGAATCTCCAGACTGTCTCCTTGATCCATTGTATTTTCCTACACTAATACATGCTGTTTTATTTTTATTTTTTGGCTGCACTGCGTGGCAAGTGGGATCTTAGTTCCCCGACCAGGGATCAAACCCATGCCCCCTGCAGCAGAAGCATGGAGTCTTAACCACTGGACCACCAGAGAAGTCCCAATACATGCTGTTTTAAAGTTTGTAAATGCTGTATCTTTTTTGTTTTAATTTATTTATTAATTTATTTATTTTTGGCTATGTTGGGTCTTCGTTGATGTGCGTGGGCTTTCTCTAGTGCGGCGAGCGGGGGCTACTCTTCGTTGCGGTGCACGGGCTTCTCATTGCGGTGGCTTCTCTTGTTGCAGAGCATGGGCTCTAGGCAGGAGGGCTTCAGTAGTTGCAGCACGTGGGCTCAGTAATTGTGGCTTGTGGGTTCTAGAGTACAGGTTCAGTAGTTGTGGCACATGGGCTTAGTTCCTCTTCAGCATGTGGGACCTTCCCAGACTAGGGCTCGAATCTGTGTCCCCTGCATTGGCAGGCAGATTCTTTTTTATTTATTTATTTATTTATTTATTTATTTATTTATTTGGCCGCACTGCACGGCATGTGAGATCTTAGTTCTCTGACCAGGGATCGAACCCGCACCCCCTTCAGTAGAAGCTCGGAGCCTTAACCACTGCACCACCAAGGAAGTCCCTGTAAGTGCTATATCTTAATAGATAGTAAGGGAAAGAGGAGATATATATATATATATATATATATATATATATATATATATATACACACACATATTTTTCCTTTTTCCAAAATTATCTCATATATTATTACCTACTACAGATAAGCACTGGAATTCTTTAGTTACATTAAAAAATTCTTTAGGGACATCAATTAGTATTACATTAAACATTGTTTGGGGGACAGTGACATCTTTACATATTGAGTTTTCCTATTCAAGAGCATGGTTTTTTGTTTTCTTTTTTAATGACATTCGGTAAGATTTTATGGATTGTTATAAAAATATTTATATATAACATGGAGCTTGACTTTTCCTTGTTAAATTTATAGCTAGTAATTTTATAGATTTTATTAGTATTGAAAATGGGATATTTTAAATTTATATTTTCTATTGATTATTGATTCTATAAAAGAAAGCCATGAATTTTTGTATCTGATCATGATCATATTACTGAACTATCTCATTAGTTTTAATACTTCTTTAGATGATTCTCTTGTATTTTTTAGAGGATAATATTGCCCACCTGCAAAATGACAAATCTCTCTCTTTTTTCAATATTTATATCTCTTGCTTATTATTCTTACTGACTAGTTAACTCCAGTTCAGTGTTGAAAAGTATAGGTAATAGTGTAAAATTTTGCCTTGTTCCTGTCTTTAATGGGAATGCTTTTTTAAAAAATTAATTAATTTATTTACTATTTATTTTTGGCTGTGTTGGGTCCCCATTGCTGTGCACGGGCTTTCTTTAGTTGCGGCGAGCTACTCTTCATTGTGGTGTGCGGGCTTCTCATTGCCGTGGCTTCTCTTGTTGTGGAGCATGGGCTCTAGTGTGCGGGCTTCAGTAGCTGTGGCTTGTGGGCTCTAGAGCGCAGGCTCAGTAGTTGTGGCGCACGGACTTAGTTGCTCCGCAGCATGTGGGGTCTTCCCAGACCAGGGCTTGAACCTGTGTCCCTGACACTGGCAGGCAGATTCTTAACCACTGCACCACCAGGGAAGCCCAACGGGAATGCTTTTAAAACATTGTTGTTGGTTCCTTGTAAAAACATTTTCTGAAATTAAGGAATGTTTTTTTCCTATTCCTAGCTCAGTAATAAATAGTTTTGTTGATACTTATTGTTTTATTTAGTTTTAATAAGAAATAAGTGATACATTTTAACAAATGTTTTTCAGCATATGCTTTGTTTTCTTGCTTTTTTAATATATTCAATTACATTAACAGATTTTCTTTTTTTTTTTTTTTTCCATTTGCAGCAGGTGGGCTCCTTAGTTGCGGCATGCATGTGGGATCTATTTCCCTGACCAGGGATCGAACCCGGGCCCCCTGCATTGGGAGCTCAGAGTCTTATCCACTGACCAGCGAAATCTCACATTAAGAGATTTTTCTAATGATGAATGATCCTTGAATAACTAGAATAAGCCCTATTTTTCCATGATATATGATCTTTTCACACCTTACTGAATTCAACCTGATAATAGTTTGACTTTATTGAGAACTGTGACAGTTCTGAGATTTTTTTCACTTGCTTGCAAGCTAACAAGTTAACCCAATATAGTATCATATAAGTTTACAGAACACACGAGACTCTTGGGTCAAAGACAAAGGATTTTATTACACACAGCACAGCAAGCCGCATAAGCATCCAGTTTCCATTGGTTTCCCTTGCTCCATAAATCCCATAGGGGCAACACAGGTAGTTGCTATACACCCAGCAGGCTTGCATCACAGTTCAGAACTCCAAGGTTAGGAACCTGAATCTTTTATAAAGAGACGTAAGCAAAGGCACTGGAGGGAGACATCATTTTTATCATACAGTAAGCAATCTTCTCTCTATTCCAGGTGGAGGTTCTATCACTATCTTCCAAGGTTGTTGACTATACAAACATCCTTGAAATTATAGCCTGGAACAAAAGGGCAGTTAGTACCTCTGTTTGCAAGATGTGTGGAAACACAAGAGTCCCACAGAATCTGTCTCTTGACAGACTTTTGTGTATATTGGCACTCATTTGTAAGTGAAATTTGTCTATACTTTTCTTTGGAGAGCTAACCTGTTTAAGAGTTATTGGGATTCTGTAAGTAGCAACTGACATTGCAGAAATACAAAGGATCATGAGAGATTACTACAAGCAGCTCTATGCCAATTAAGTGGACAACCTGGAAGAAATGGACAAATTCTTAGAAAAGCACAACCTTCCGAGACTGAACCAGGAAGAAATAGAAAATATAAACAGACCAATCACAAGCACTGAAATTGAGACTGTGATTAAAAATCTTCCAACAAACAAAAACCCAGGACCAGATGGCTTCACAGGCGAATTCTATCAAACATTTAGAGAAGAGCTAACACCTATCCTTCTCAAACTCTTCCAAAATAGAGCAGAGGGAGGAACACTCCCAAACTCATTCTACAAGGCCACCATCACCCTGATACCAAAACCAAACAACAATGTCACAAAAAAAGAAAACTACAGGCCAATATCACTGAAGAACATAGATGCAAAAATCCTCAACAAAATACTAGCAAACAGAATCCAACAGCACATTAAAAGGATCATACACCATGATCAAGTGGGGTTTATCCCGGGAATGCAAGGATTCTTCAATATATGCAAATCAATCAATGTGATACACCATATTAACAAATTGAAGGAGAAAAACCTTATGATCATCTCAATAGATGCAGAAAAAGCTTTTGACAAAATCAACACCTATTTATGATAAAAACCCTCCAGAAAGTAGGCATAGAGGGAACTTACCTCAACATAATAAAGGACATATATGACAAACCCATAGCCAACATCGTTCTCAATGGTGAAAAACTGAAACCATTTCCTCTAAGATCAGGAACAAGACAAGGTTGTCCACTCTCACCACTATTATTCAACATAGTTTTGGAAGTTTTCGCCACAGCAATCAGAGAAGAAAAAGAAATAAATGGAATCCAAATCAGAAAAGAAGAAGTAAAGCTATCACTGTTTTCAGATGACATGATAGTATACATAGAGAATCCTAAAGATGCTACCAGAAAACTACTAGAGCTAATCAATGAATTTGGTAAAGTAGCAGGATACAAAATTAATGCACATAAACCTCTTGCATTCCTAGACACTAATGATGAAAAATCTGAAAGAGAAATTAAAGAAACACTCCCACTTACCACTGCAACAAAAAGAATAAAATACCTAGGAATAAACCTACCTAAGGAGACAAAGAACCTGAATGCTGAAAACTGTGACACTGATGAAAGAAATTCAAGATGATACAAATGGATGGAGAGATATACTATGTTCTTGGATTGGAAGAATCAACATTGAGAAAATGACGATACTACTCAAAGCAATATACAGATTCAATGCAATCCCTATCAAACTACCACTGCCATTTTTCACAGAACTAGAACAAAAAAATTCACAATTTGTGTAGAAACACAAAAGACCCTGAATAACCAAAGCAATCTTGAGAAAGAAAAAAGGAGCTGGAGGAATCAGGCTCGCAGACTTCAGACTATACTACAAAGCTACAGTAATCAAGACAGTATGGTACTGGCACAAAAACAGAAATATAGATCAATGGAACAGGATAGAAAGCCCAGAGATAAACCCACGCACACATGGTCACCTTATTTTTGATAAAGGAGGCAAGAATATACAATGGAGAAAAGACAGCCTCTTCAATAAGTGGTGCTGGGAAAGCTGGACAGCTACATGGAAAAGAGTGAAATTAGAACACTCCCTAACACCATACACAAAAATAAACTCAAAATGGATTAAAGACCTAAATGTAAGGCCGGACACTATAAAACTCTTAGAGGAAAACATAGGCAGAACACTCTATGACATAAATCACAGCAAGATTCTTTTTGACCCACCTCTTACAGAAATGGAAATAAAAACAAAAATAAACAAAGGGGACCTAATGAAACTTAAAAGCTTTTGCACAGCAAGGGAAAACATAAGACGAAAAGACAACCCTCAGAATGGGAGAAAATATTTGCAAACAAAACAACTGACAAAGGATTAATCTCCAAAATTTACAAGCAGCTCATGCAGCTCAATATCAAAAAACAAACAACCCAATCCCAAAATGGGTAGAAGACCTAAATAGACATTTCTCCAAAGAAGATATACAGGTTGCCAACAAACACATGAAAGGATGCTCAACATAACTAATCATTAGAGAAATGCAAATCAAAACTACCATGAGGTATCACCTCACACCAGTCAGAATGGCCATCATTATAAATTCTACAAACAGGGCTTCCCTGGTGGCACAGTGGTTAGGAATCCACCTGCCAATGCAGGGGATATGGGTTCAAGCCCTGGTCTGGGAAGATCCCACATGCCGTGGAGCAACTAAGCCCAAGCTCCACAACTACTGAGCCTGCGCTCTAGAGCCTGCGATCCATAACTACTGAGCCTATGTGCCACAACTACTGAAGCCCACACACCTAGAGCTCATGCTCTGCAACAAAAGAAGCCAGCACAAGGAGAAGCCCGTGCACTGCAACGAAGAGTAGCCCCAGCTCGCCACAACTAGAGAAAGCCCGTGTGCAGCAATGAAGACCCAATACAGCCAAAGATAAATTAATTAATTAATTAATTAATTAATTTTTAAAAACCTACAAACAATAAATGCTGGAGAGGGTGTGGAGAAAAGGGAACCCTCTTGCACTGTTAGTGGGAATGTAAATTCATACAACCACTATGGAGAACAGTATGGAGGTTCCTTAAAAAACTAAAAAAAGAACTACCATGTGACCTAGCAATCCCACTACTGGGCATATACCCTGAGAAAACCATAATTCAAAAAGAGTCAAGGACCACAGTGTTCATTGCAGCTCTATTTACAATAGCCAGGACATGGAAGCAAGCTAAGTGTCCATCGACAGATGAATGGATAAAGAAGATGTGGCACAAATATACAATGGAATATTGCTCAGCCATAAAAAGAAACGAAATTGAATTACTTGTAGTGAGGTGGATGAACCTAGAGACTGTCATACAGAGTGAAGTAAGTCAGAAAGAGAAAAATAAATACCGTATGCTAACAGATATATATGAAATCTAAAAAAAAAAAAAAAAGGTTCTGAAGAACCTAGGGGCAGGACAGGAATAAAGACGCAGACGTAGAGAATGGACTTGAGGACACAGGGAAGGGGAAGGGTAAGCTGGGATGATGTGAGAGAGTAGCATGGACATATACACACTACCAAATGTAAAATAGATAGCTAGTGGGAAGCAGCCGCATAGCACAGGGAGATCAGCTCGGTGCTTTGTGACCACTTAGAGGGGTGGGATAGGGAGGGTGGGAGGGAGATGCAAGAAGGAGGAGATATGGGGATATATGTATGTGTATAGCTAATTCACTTTGATATAAAGCAGAAACTAACACACCATTGTAAAGCAATTATACTCCAATAAAGATGTTAAAAAAACAAAAAGAGGTATTGGGATTTTGCTGGCTTCATAGAACAAATTAATAAATTTTCATACTTGTCCATGTTTAAAAGTAGCATTGGGGTAATACTGTCTTTGAAACATTGGTAGAGCTTACTCATAAATCTGTCTTGGCCTAGTGCCTTTTTTAGGTGTAGATTTTTTACTACTATTCAAATTTCTTCTGCAGTTATTCACCTGTTCAGAGCTTCTACATCTTATATGTCAGTTTTATTAGTTGATATACAGTATCCTTAGAAATGTTTCCATTTCATCTAGATTTAATTATTTACTGTTATATAGCATTCAATATACAGACATTTACTAATTTGTGGGGTTTTTGTTTTTGTTTTTTACATTTCGCTGAAAACTTTTTATTGACCTTTTGGATAGAAATGAGAACTTATTTGCCAGGAAAGATGATCCCATCATACTTCTGCAGGAACCAGTGCATGGCCTCCTCTTTGCTGATTCTGTGTTTGGCCGTAATGCAGCCTGTCCTGTGCTTCTCATATGCAATGCTGAAAACTGGCCTACCCAGCACCATGTAGAAGTCCAGCTCGTAGATACCAATTCTTGGGTCATATGTGATCCCCAATCGATGTGTTCTTGGATCCCAAAACCAGTTTCTAATATCTGAGAAGTTATTTTTTCTTAACACATGTTCTCCACACCTTTACACATTTTTCCAGGATTTCTTCTGCCTTGGCCCCATGGACTGTGCAGTGAACAATCTTTTCATTTCTCCTGATGCCAAAGGATCTGACAGTGTATCAGGCTTTGTAGAACACAGGGGTCTGGCCTGTGAGCTGCGCCAGCACCTTGGCTGCTGGGGTCAGTCTGTCTCGACTTTCCCCCACACAGATGTTGAGGCAGAGCTTGCAGATGCAAAGTTCCCTTATGGGGTTCTCCTTTTCACCTTGATCCTATGCCATGATGTTAGAGGTGCTCAGAAGCAACCCTTCATCAAGTGGTGATGAAAGAGAGAATGAGAGAAGTGGGCCTTGTGAAGTGGGCTTCTTATGAAGACACAAGAAGCTACGCAGGTGGGAGTACATATTTGGTGAGTGTGAACAACTTGGCCCCAAGGAAAGTTGATTGAGAAGAAAAAAACAAACAACCTAGCCCTGATTTACAGATGGGCATGCACAATACTGTAGCATCAACCAGAGGTGTCTGACTTCAGCCTTACATCTCCATGCCTTGAAAGACAGTAGAGAAAGGAAATTCTCCCAGAAGACAAAACTTCAAGAAATACATCTCACCGTCCACTTTGCCTCAAGAAGACCTTCTGGTCTAAGGTGAGGACCTTATTGATTCCTGAGCATGATGTTTATTAAACACTCAATATGTCTCAGACACATATCTGTCACTAAGTACACTGGATAAACAAGTCAGACGACATCTTCATTCATGGAGTTTATATTCTCTCGAGAAGATCAGCAACACCAAGCTTGTTTGACCACAGCCACCAAACACCAAATTCACCATTAGCCTTGGAAACCCTGAATCTTTAATAATAGAATGATACCTCCAGGGCACATGGTTTCTAGCTGGTTACATGGTATCTCTTCCATCATGGAGGAAAGATAAATCTGTCTTTGCTTAAATAGACTTTTTCTAGAAATGGATTTGTGTTCTTGCCTATCATGCCTCTGCTGGGAACACCATCCAAGCACCTTACTGAATATCATTCACTATGACGGTAAACCATACACTATTACCTCCTACAAAGAAACTCACTTCATAATAAAGTAAACAAATGAGATGACACCCAAAGGAGTCATTGGTCTCCGTGTACTCCATCATCCAGAAAGAGCTGCTCCTGAATGGCTATTAAAAAGTCAGCCATTAGACTGACTCCTGAATGGCTATTCAAACAGCCATTTGCTGTGAACAAGCAAAGTAAGGGTGCTCTTTCTCCCAAGCAAAAGTTCATTGGCCAAAGAATGAAGAGGTAGAGCTTGGGAGTCACACCTCTCATACGACACCCAATGAAAGATGCAACAATTTTTTCCTTCCTATTCCCAAAGGTCTGGGCTCTGCTGATTTAGAAGGAAGGGTCGCTCATGTCATAGGAACACAATAATGATTGTGATGGAATTGGGAGCTGAAACAGTCACTTGTTCATTTTGAGATCTCAGGGAAGGAAGAAAGGAAAGTAGGAGGGAGGAACAGAGGAAGGAGGGGAGGGAGGGGGGAAAAGGGAGGAATGGGGGAAGGATGGCACAGATGGAGGGAGAGAGGGAGGAGGAGAGGAGAAGAGGCAATCAAAAGGAAATTGCCCTGTTGCTAGTGGGTAAAATTTGATGAGAAACAGAATACCCAGTCTCAAGGTAGCTCTCTACAAAATACTTACCAATTTTCTTACTAATTCGTAAGTAAAATTACTTATAAATTAACTTTGCAGTGAAGAAACCTGAAAATACCATCTATATTAGTCAGTTAAGGCTGCTACAAAAAAATACCATAGATGGGTGGCTTAAACAACAGAAATTTATTTTCTCACAGTTCTGGAAGCTGCAAGTCCAAGATCAGGGTGCCAACCTGGTCAATTTCTGGTGATACCTGTCTTTCTGGCTTGCAGATAGCCGCCTTCTTGCTGTGCCCTCACATGGCAGAGAGAACAAGCTCTCTGGATGTCTCTTCTTATAAGGGCACTGATCCTAAGCCTCATCTAAACCTAATTCTCTTCCGAAGGCCTATCTCCAAATAGCGTCACACCGGGGATTAGGACTTCAACATAAAATTTGGGGAGGGACACAATTCAGTCTATAGCATCATCTTAACTAAGTGAAAAAAAGTTATCATCACCAATAATAGGACCAATCAATACCATTTGCCTCTGAATCTGATGCACTAAGGGGAACAGAACCAAATCTGTGATATTTCTGCCAGAAAAAAAAAAAAAAGTAATAACCTGAATCTAATCATGAGGAAAACATAAGACAGATTCAAATTGAAAAACACTCTGAAAAATAACTGGCCAGTACTCCTCAAAAATGACAAAGTCTTGAAAGATATGGAAAAACTGAAGAACTGTTCCAAATTGATGAAAACTTAAGAGACACAACAACTAAATATGTGTGATCCTGGATTTGATCCTGGACCAGAAAGGAGACAGCTTTTATAAAGGATATTATTGAGACAATTAGCAAAATTTGGAAAGGGTCTGTGGATTAGCTGTAGTTTTTTTTTTTAATTATTTATTTATTTTTGGCTGCATTGGGTCTTCGTTGCTGCGCACGGGCTTTTCTCTAGTTGCTGCGAGCGGGGGCTACTCTTCGTTGTGGTGCACAGGCTTCTCGTTGCGTTGGCTTCTCTTGTTGCGGAGCATGGGCTCTAGGCGCACAGACTTCAGTAGTTGTGGCACGCGGGCTCAGTAGTTGTGGCTCACAGGCTCTAGAGTGCAGGCTCAGTAGTTGTGGCGCATGGGCTTAGTTGCTCCGCGGCATGTGGGATCTTCCTGGACCAGGGCACGAACCCATGTTCCCTGCATTGGCAGGCGGATTCTTAATCACTGAGCCAACAAGGGAGTCCCTAGCTGTAGTATTTTATCAATGTTAATTTCCTGAGTTTTGTGGTTGTGCTCTGATTATGTAACAGAGTAGCTTTATTTTGGGAAAATATACATACTAAAGTATTCATGGGTAATGGAATATCTGGGTGAAGAAAGAGTATATGGGAGTCTTTTGTCCTGTTGTTGCAACTTTTCTGTAGGTATAAAATTATTTCAAAATAAAAAGTTAAAAACAAGCAAAAAGATGAACTGAAACCAATTAGAGAGTAGTAAGCAAGTACAAAGGTGGAACTTGACCAGAGGGCAAATATTGAAATTGTCATGGTATATTACAAAGGCACACAAATACAGCAGGCAACAGGGTGGGGAGGCTGAATGCTGGGAGTCCCAGCATAAACTGGGACCCTCAAAAAGGGCTAAAATGCTCACATGTTGATAGCACCCCCGCCTGATAGCAGAAGCTTATATAAATCCTGTTTCCCAGAGATTAAGATTAACCATATATTAATTCACAATCAAGGCAAGTGACACAGAGAGACAAGTCATAATGAGTGAGAGTAAGCTGAAACAATCAATAGATTTAGACTTGAAAAGACTTCCGATATTGGAATTATCAGATCCAGAATATAAAATATGTACAACGTGTTTACAACATAAAAGATGGATTGTAAAGCTAAGCAATCCATCAGACACTATCTGAAATGCTAAGGCAGATTTGGAAAAGAAACAAATCAAACTTTTTTTTTTTTTTTTTTTTTTTAAAGTTTTTACTTGATTTTATTTATTTATTTATTTATTTTTGGCTGTGTTGGGTCTTCGGTTCGTGCGAGGGCTTTCTCCAGTTGCGGCAAGCGGGGGCCACTCCTCATCGCGGTGCGGGGACCGCTCTTCATCGCGGTGCGCGGGCCTCTCTCTATCGCGGCCCCTCCCGTCGCGGGGCACAGGCTCCAGACGCGCAGGCTCAGCAATTGTGGCTCACGGGCCCAGCTGCTCCGTGGCATGTGGGATCTTCCCAGACCAGGGCTCGAACCCGTGTCCCCTGCATTAGCAGGCAGATTCTCAACCACTGCGCCACCAGGGAAGCCCCAAACTTTTTTTTTTTAAAGACTGGTTATTTTCGTTGAGTTAGTCTCAGGGTCCTTTTTTAAAAAAAAAATTTATTTATTTATTTGGTTGCGCTGGGTCTTAGTTGTGGTACACGGGATCTTCCTTGCAGCATGCGGGCTCAGTTGCAGCATGCAGTCTCTTAGTTGCAGTATGCGGGCTCTTAGTTGCCAAGTGTGGGCTCTTAGTTTTGGCATGCAGGATCTAGTTCCCTGACCAGGGATCGAACCCAGGCCCCCTGCATTGGGAGCGCGGAGTCTTAACCACTGGACAACCAGGGAAGTCCCCAAATCGAACTTTTTGGAATGAAAAATGTTATGGTTCAAATTTAAAGATCAATAGTGGAAAAGTTAAACAAAGCCTAGGGAGAGATGAAGAGGGAATGAGTGACCTGGGAGGTAGAGCAAATAACGTTATGGAGGATGCAACTTAGAGAGACAAAGTGATGAAACATATGATAGAGAGAGAGGTTACATATGTAGAATGAGAAATGGGATATACATTTAATCATAGTCCCAGAAACAGAAAATCCTGAGGATGGAGGAGAAGCTATATTTAAAGAGATAATGGCTGTGCATTTTCCAAAATAGATAAAAGGCAAAAATCTACAGAAACAAGGAGGATAGCATACACCAAGCAGGGTAAGCAAAAACAAATCTATACCTATACATATTTTAGTGAAACTGTAGAACACCAAAGGCAAAGAGAACATGTTATTAGCAGCCAGAAAGAGAAGACAGATCCTCTCCAGAGAAGTGACAATTATTCAGACAGCTGATAACAGAAACCAGAAGATATGTGAACTTCCCTGGTGGTCCAGTGGTTAAGACTACACTCTCCCAATGCAAGGGTCCTGGGTTCGATCCCTGGTCAGGGAACTAGATCCTGCATGCCACAGTGAAGACCCTGCATGCCGCAACAAAGACTAATGTTATTTATTTATTTTTAAATAAATAATAAATATTTATTTATTTCTAAAAAAATATTTATTTAGAAAAGAAAGAAACCAGAAGATACAGAATAACATCTTTAAAGAGTTGAGAGGGCTTCCCTGGTGGCGCAGTGATTGAGAATCTGCCTGCCAATGCAGGGGACAGGGGTTCGAGCCCTGGTCTGGGAAGGTCCCACATGCCGCGGAGCAACTAGGCCCGTGAGCCACAATTGCTGAGCCTGCGCGTCTGGAGCCTGTGCTCCGCAACAAGAGAGGCCGCGATAGTGAGAGGCCCGCGCACCGCGATGAAGAGTGGCCCCCACTTGCCGCAACTAGAGAAAGCCCTCGCACAGAAACGAAGACCCAACAGAGCCATAAATTAATTAATTAATTAATTAATTAAAAAAATAAAAAAAAAAGAGTTGAGGGAAACACATGCCAACCTAGATTTCTGTGTCCTGAAAGTATACTATCTTTCAAGAACTAGGGTAAAATGGAACATTTCTCTACAAGTAAAAATTGAAGGAGTATATGGCCAAGAGAACTTCACTAAAAGAACATCTGTATGATTTACTTCAGCAAAAAAGAAAACGCCTTTAAAGAAACGCAAGAAAAGATGGTGAGCATAGGAAGTGATTGACTTTTAGGTAAATACAAACAAATATTTCCTTATAAAATAATAAGAATAGGGACAAGGATACTACTTCATAGCTTTTTCAATTTCATCACTGGAGAAAAGAGATCATGGAGCTGTATTTATTTTCTGTCAACCACCACCTCCCACACCAGAATGTATGGTTCATGAGAATAACGTCTTTGTCTGGTTTGTTCACTGCTTATGTCCAGTGCCCAGAACAGTGCCTGGCACATAGAAGGACTCAATAAACATGGATCAACTAGATGAATTAATGTGTTGTTTGATTGCAAATTCATCCTCACTATTCTAGTAACTGTATCCTGTCAATTAAGGTGTCCCACCGCCCTCCCAGCCCAGGAGTCAATCAGAAATTTTTCCCTGAATTTTGAATCTTATGCAGAGTGACACAAATACCATACCTGGCTGCAGCTCCCTCCTCCCAATGATGGGGTCCAGAGGAGACCTGCTGCTGTGACCTTCAGAGCTAATATGATTCCCTCCCCAACAAGACAGTTTTTCAGGTTTCCTTTGATTCTGTGAGTTACTGCATACCCTCCTAATAAATTCTTTTCTTGCCTAAGTTAGCTGGAATGTCTTGTGTATCACCAAGAAGTCCTCAGAGGATGCAGTGCTGTTGAGGAGAAGTCTGCTGACCATCTGATTTTCCTTCCTTAGTAGGTATTATCCTTGGATTTCTAGAGTTTTACCAGAATGTCCATGTATAGGTCTTTTTCTTTTCCCCCAAAATCTTGCTTAGCATTGAGCGGGTACTTTCCATCTGAAGATTATCAATATCAATAAATTAATTGTTGGGACTTCCCTGGTGGCACAATGATTAAGAATCGGCCTACCAATGCAAGGGACATGGGTTCGAGCCCTGGTCCAGGAAGATCCCACATGCCACGGAGCAACTAAGCCTAGAGCCCACAAGCCACAACTACTGAGCCCGCATGCCACAACTACTGAAGCCCACACGCCTAGAGCCAGTGCTCCCCCACAAGAGAAGCCATTGCAATGAGAAGCCTGTGCACCGCAACCAAGAGTAGCCCCCGCTCACCACAACCAGAGAAAAGCCTGTGCACAGCAACGAAGACACAGTGCAGCCAAAAATAAATAAATTAATTAATTTTTAAAAATAAAATAAAAAAGAAATAATGAAATGAGAGATGATGAAAACTAAAAAGAGTCCAGTCTTTTTCTAACCTCTGGAAACTTTTCTTCTATTAGCTTATCTTCTTCTGTTTTCTCCTTCTATTTTAAACCTTTGGTTGCCATTGTGTGTGGGAATTTCCTTTTCCAGTCTCCTTTTCTACCTTGTTAATACTGTCCAGTGGAAAGAAAATGTGTTTTCTATATTTGTGTCATAACTTTATGGAATTCTCTTACTATGTCTCTGTACTGCAGCCTGCATATGGCTCTTGTAAACATGGAAATCTAGTCATGCCATTCCTCTGGTTAAAACCCTTCAATGGCTTCCCAGTGTTCACAGAGCAGTGTTCAAAATCCTCCTCCTGGCTGCCAGTGTTGTATGAGATCCACCTGTTTCTCTGGCCCTCCTCCCTCTGCTTTACCACTCTCCACTCACACAAGACACTTGAGTCCCACTGATCTTCCCCCTGTACCTTCTCACCTTGGCACCTTACCCATACTCTATCTTTTGTCTGGAATGCCTTCTCCTTATCCATTTGGCCAGCCCAGTCACCCATGTTCTTCAATGACTGCCCAGACCTTGAGCTATTCCCTTGTATCTATCACAAAATATTTCCTTCTTGGAATTATAGTTATTTATGCAATTATTTGTTTAATGACTATTTTTATTAATGACTATGGCTTTATTTTGGGTACAAGATGATTATTGTTGGTAAAAGAATTATAGTAGAGGGCTTCCCTGGTGGTGCAGTGGTTGAGAATCCGCTTGCCAGTGCAAGGGGCATGGGTTCAAGCCCTGGTCTGGGAAGATCCCACATGCTGCAGAGCAACTAAGCCTGTGCACCACAACTACTGAGCCTGCGCTCTAGAGCCCTCGAGCCACAACTACTGAGCCCACGTGCTACAACTACTGAAGCCTGCGCACCTAGAGCCCGTGCTCTGCAACAAGAGAAGCCACCACAATGAGAAGCCCATGCACCGCAGTGAAGAGTATCCCCCACTCACCGCAACTAGAGAAAGCCCGCGCGCAGCAACGAAGACCCAATGCAGCCAAAAAAATGAATAAATAAAATAAATAAATTTATTTTTAAAAAAAGAAGAAGAATTATAGTAGAGATCTTTAATGAAGATACAAGGCTCAGAGAAGTTCAGTCAAGACAACAAAGACCAAAGCGGATCCAGAATTCCCACCTGCCTTGGAATAGGAGATTATTACCATTGTCTGTTACCATTTCTCTTCAGTGCTCCAAGCTGCTTGTTACAGGGCCTAAGGGATCTATCCCATAAATAATGATACCTGCCTCATTGTTGTAGGGACTGAATAAATACATGTAAAGCACTTCTGAAACAGTGCCTGGCGTATAGTAAGCAGTGTACCAGCTGTTATTGAAGGCCCTGGGAACCCTGTACTTTTGCCCTTGGGTCTTGTTTGTCTTAATACTGGAGAGGTGAGTAGGCTGGGTAGCTGATAAAGACAAGTGTCTGGAAGGGCACCCCATGATATCCAGAAGGAGCCTCGTTTTTGAATCTGCCGTACACTCAAGGCCCGGGAGGAATCCATCTTCGCCCCACTGACAATCTCCCTCAGGACAATGATACAAATGAGGGCAATTCTCTTTTGGATTTAAATTTAAATTGTAGTAACTTGGTTTTGGATAGACAAAACAGTTATATGTTTCCAAGTTCAAAAGTACAAAAGGCTCTGCATTGAAGTCTCCCTCCCACTCCTTCCCCAGCCCCCCAACTCATCTCTCCAAGGTTTACGTAATTACCAGCTCCTTTTGTCCCTACCAGGGATATGTTATGCATTTTTAAACAAAGCACACCCATTCTTCCTCCTCCCCATCACCTGATACTAAATCATATACACTTGTCTGCTTGCTGTCTCCTCTTTCCCGTTGTTGTCTGCTGCCTTTTAACATTTTTTACTCATTTAGTGATGTTTCAAGGGAGTAAAGATAAATCTTCATTCAACCATCGTTTTTTTTTTTTTTTTTTGGCCGTACTGCACGGCTTGTGGGATCTTAGTTCCCTGACCAGGGATTGAACCCAGGCCCTCGGCAGTGAGCGCACGGAGTCTTAACCACTGGACCGCCAGGGACTTCCCTCAACCATCATGTTTACCTGGAACCTGAATGAGATTTTTTTCTCATTTCTTTTTGTACCATTCGTGGGTGGTGTAAAAGGAGGATATGAATTTATATGCTTTTATCTTCTATCTAGCCACTTAAGACTGGCAAACATAAATATTTATATGTCCCCCACTGTTGGTGAGGGGATATAAGCACTTACATAGATACATTTAGGGAAAAATTTGTCATAGTTTTTTAAAATTCAAATGAAAAATAGGGGGCTCTATTTGAAGCATTGACCTTGATTGACCATCCTTTCTTCATTTACATCTACTTTCCTTGGCTTCTGGGACACATCAATCTCCTTGTCTTCCTCTCTGCTCATTCATTCTTCTGTGTCTTTTTGGTGGAGTCATCCTCTTCTATCAGTAAGTCACTGAAACCCTGATGGTCCTCAAGGCAGCTTTGATACCCTCTTTTCTCCTCATTTCACATTCTACCTGCTAAGTGGTTTCATCCACAGCTACTGCCTCAGTTAATATTTCATTAACTTCGGAAAATTCACAAACATTATTGCTTCAATTATTTCTTCTGTGCCTTTCTCCTTTTCTTTCTGGTATTCCCACTACACGTAAGTCACACCTTTTGTCATTGTTGCATAGTTCTTGGATAATCTGTTCTGTCTTTTTCATCCTTTTTTCTTTTTTGCATTGCAGTTTTGAAAGTTTCTATCAACATATCTTCAAGCTCACTGATTCTTTACTTGGCTGTGTCCAGTTTACTTATGAGCCTATCAAAAGCATTCTACATTTCTGTTAAAGTGTTTTTGATTTCTAGCATTTCCTTTTTTTTTTTTAATAAATTTATTTATTTTATATATTTATTTTTACCTGCACTGGGTTTTTGTTGCTGCACGCGGGCTTTCTCTAGTTGCGGCAAGCGGGGGCTACTCATCGTCGCGGTGCGCGGGCTTCTCATTGCGGTGGCTTCTCTTGTTGCAGAGCACGGGTTCTAAGCATGTGGGCTTCAGTAGTTGTGGCACGTGGGCTCAGTAGTTGTGGCTCGCGGGCTCTAGAGCGCAGACTCAGTAGTTGTGGTGCATGGGCTTCGTTGCTCCGCGGCATGTGGGATCTTCCCGGACCAGGGCTCGAACCCGTGTCCCCTGCATTGTCAGGCGGATTCTTAACCACTGCGCCACCAGGGAAGCCCCCTAGCATTTCCTTTTGATTCCTTCTTAGAGTTCCCATCTGTCTGCTTGTATCATCCGTCTCTTCTTGCATGGTGTCCACTCTTTCCATTAAAGCCCTTAGCATATTAATCATAGTTATTTTAAAGTCCTGGTCTGATAATTCCAACATCCTTGCCATCAGCCTGGTTCTGATGTTTGTTTTGTTCAAACTGTGTTTTTTGCCTGTTAGCATGTCTTGTAAGTTTTTTTCTTGACAGCCACATATGATGAATCTGGTTAAAAGAACTGAGGATATGCCTTTAGTGTGTTTATGTTTATTTGGCTAGGAGTTAGGCTGTATTTACTGTTTGCTGTAGCTATATGCGTCAGAGGATAACATTTCCTCCAGAGTCCTCATTTTTGCATCCTTTGTTGTCTTTGGGTTTCCCTAGAGACTCTGCCTTGAAATAGAGTCTGAGCCTTACTGTTCATTTAGCTATAATCCACTGTTCTTATACAGGAGCCAGATCGATGTGGTGGTAAGGTGGGGATAGGTGAAGTGTTTTATAGTTTATAATTCAATTTTGGTCTATTAGTGAGCCTGTGCTCCTGGTCTGTGACCTGCACAAGTGCTTTTCTGCTGTTTTGTTTGTTTCTTTTTTTTTTTTTTTTAATAAATTTATTTATTTATTTATTTTTGGCTGTGTTGGGTCTTCGTTTCTGTGCGAGGGCCTTCTCCAGTTGCGGCGAGCAGGGGCCACTCTTCATCGCGGTGCGTGGGCCTCTCACTGTCGCGGCCTCTCTTGTTGCGGAGCACAGACTCCAGACGCGCAGGCTCAGTAGTTGTGGCTCACGGGCTTAGTTGCTCCGCGGCATGTGGGATCCTCCCAGACCAGGGCCCGAACCCTTGTCCCCTGCATTGGCAGGCAGATTCTCAACCACTGCGCCACCAGGGAAGCCCCATGCCTGCATTTTAAAGACTATTTTGTTTGTTTCTTTAGGTGAGATAGGAAGTCTAGAGGGGGCTGGAGTTGGGTATTTCCCTTCTCCCAAGTCAGTTAGGCTCTGATAAAATACATAGGGCAGGGGCTTCCCTGGTGGCACAGTGGTAAAGAATCCGCCTGCCAATGCAGGGTACATGGGTTTGAGCCCTGGTCCGGGAAGATCCCACATGCCACGGAGCAACTAAGCCCGTGTGCCACAACTACTGAGCCTGTGTGCCACAACTACTGAGGCTGCACTCTAGAGCCCACACTCTAGAGCCCGTGAGCCACAACTACTGAAGCCCGTCTGCCACAACTACTGAAGCCTGCGGGCCTAGAGCCTGTGCTCTGCAACAAGAGAAGCCACCACAATGAGAAGCCCTAGCACCACAATGAAGAGTAGCTCCCACTCGCCGCAACTAGAGAAAGCCTGCTCACAGCAGCGGAAGACCCAACGCAGCCAGTAAATAACTAACTAAATAAATAAATAAAATAAATCTAAAAAAAAAAAAATACCTAGGGCAGGATGTCATTATGGGGAACAGAATGATCTGGCTTATTTCAAAATGGTTACTTTCCCCCTCCCCCTGTCAGGAGCACGAGAGGACTTTTTTTTCCAACCTGTACTCTGAGAACCTGAAAGAGTTCCTGGAGGTAAAACTCAGCAAAGTGTGGGGACTCCAGAAGTTTTAACTCTCAAGCTTGTCCACACTGATCCTCCAGCAATTTGTCAATTACATTTTAGGTTTTTCTACCAGTACTGGCTCTTGTCCACACTGATCCTCCAGCAATTTGTCAATTACATTTTAGGTTTTTCTACCAGTACTGGCTCCAGTGGCAAGAGTAAACTTTGCTCCTGGTAAACTGTGATTCTTGGTGTTCATCTCTCTTTTCAGTTTTGGAGGCATCAATTCTCTGATGAATCTAAGAAAAGTTGTTGACTTTCAGTTTGCTCAGCTTTTTCTTAGTGTGAGCATGGAAGTGATAACTTTCAAGCTCTTTGCATGTCAGAAGCCAGAAGTCCCTTAATTAATAGTTCCACACCAGTGACTCATAATTTAAATTTCCAGCCTAGGCTTCTCCAGTATCATATGTGCTCCTACCTGAATGTCTGAGGCACCTCAACTCAATGTATTTGAGACCAGATTTATGACACACATGCACCAAATAACAACTGATCTTCTTTCAATTTTCCTCATCTCTGAAACCCTTACCAGCCAGTTTCCCAGGCTACAGACCTAAAACTCATCCTTGATACCTTTCTCCCTTACATCTCTATATCCAATGCCTCACCAAGTCTTGTTGATTTTATTGGGTGGGCCAAAAGTTTCGTTCGGTTTTTTCCGTAAGATGGCTCTAGTAGCACTTAGTTGTCTTTAACTTCATTTGAAACAATTTTGTTAGACTGTATGTGACAACTGTCATATCAGCATGCATCTAAAAAGAGACATCAAAATTGGTGAATTTTTGTGTAGCCATTTTAATATTGAAGACGGAAGAAAAAAAAGCAACATTTTCTGCAAATTATGCTTTAGTATTTCAAGAAAGGTAAAAATGCAACCGAAACATGAAAAAAGATTTGTTCAGTGTATGGAGAAGGTGCTGTGACTGATTGAACATGTCAAAAGCGTTGCCAAGTTTCATGCTGGAGATTTCTCCCTGGACGATGCTCCACGGTCGGGTGGACCAGTTGAAGTTGATAGCGATCAAATCGAGACATTGAGAATGATCAACGTTATACTTCGCGGGAGACAGACAACATATTCAAAATATCCAAATCAAGCGCTGAAAATCATTTGCACCAGCTTGGTTATGTTGATCGCTTTGATGTTTGGGTTCCACGTAAGTTAAGCGGAAAAAAAACCCATCTTGACCGTATTTCCACCGCGAGTATCTACTGAAACGTAATGTAAACGTTCCTTTTTTGAAACAAATTGTGACGGGGGATGAAAAGTGGATACTGTACAATAATGTGGAATGGGAGAGATCGTGGGGCAAGCGAAATACATCACCACCAACCACACCAAAGGCCGGTCTTCATGCAAAGAAGGTGTTGTGTATATGGTCGGATTGGAAGCTGTATTATGAGCTCCTTCTGGAAAACCAAACGATTAATTCCAACAAGTACTACTCCCAATTAGACCAACTGAAAGCAGCACTTGACGAAAAGTGTCCAGAATTAGTCAACAGAAAATGCATAATCTTCCATCAGGATATGCAAGACTGCATGTTTCTTTGATGACCAGGCAGAAACTGTTACAGCTTGACTGGGAAGTTCATCTGCTGTATTCACCAGACATTGCACCTTCGGATTTCCATTTATTTAGGTCTTTACAAAATTCTCTTAATGGAAAAAATTTCAATTTCCTGGAAGACTGTAAAAGGCACCTGGAACAGTTCTTTGCTCAAAAAGGTAAAAAAGTCTTGCGAAGATGGAATTATGAAGTTGCCTGTAAAATGGCAGAAGGTAGTGGAACAAGAGGGTGAATACGTGGTTCAATAAAGTTCTTGGTGAAAATGAAAAACGTGTCTTTTGTTTTTACTTAAAAACCGAAGGCACTTTTTGGCCCACCCAATACTTCCCTGATAACTTTCACAAGAATCCATATGTCTTTCTCTATTGTCACGATCATGGTCCAAGTCACTTGCTTGAACTGCAATGACATCCTACTCTTGTCCGCTTGACTTCTGAAGACCCCTTACCTCAAACAACCCTTCAAAATGCAAATCTGATTATGTCCCACCATACTGCTCCGTGCACCTGCCCAGCCCTGTTCAGCCCCTCCAGCACGCTGGGTCCTCTTGGCCGCAGAGACTTTGTAAATTCTGCTCCCTCTGTCTGGAATGTGCTTTTCTTCCTCTCACCTGGTCCACTCCCGCCCACTTTCTCAGATCTCCATTCAAACCTCATGCCCTCAGGAAAACCTTTCCTGGTGCCCCAGGCTCGATTACTGACCTTCCTTTTATGCTCACACAACTCCACCCTGCCCCTTCACAGCACTCAGGCCACTTTGTAATTACATATTCATTAGCAAGATTATTTCCTCTCCCACTAGACTATGAAATCCAAGAGAGAAGGGAACAAGTCTATTATACTCACCATTGTATCTCCAGCCCAAAGTAGCTGCTAAGAAATATTTATTAAATGACTAAATTAAATCTCTCATCCACATTCTGATACCTCTCAGATTTACACAGCTAGCCTGGTCCTCCTTCCTAATCAATCTACAGACTCCAGCTCCTGCTGGAAAGTTCCTCCAGGGGGACCCTCAGACAGCCTCCCCTCTTCTGGAGTGTCCTGATCTGGTGAATGACACCACCTTTCACCCCACGACCTCGGGCAGAACCCCGATGTCATCTTGGAGTCTTCCTTCTCCCTCGACCACCAGTTTCCGGAAATCACAAAGTCTGCCCCTTCCTATATCCTACATGTCCCTCAAACCTCCCATTGTTTTCTTCCCCATTATCCCAACCCTATTTCAGATTCCCATCACTTCTTGCTTGCTACAGTAGCTTCCAGAGAGGTCTCTCTAAGAAGGTCTTGTCCTTCCAAAAGATTGTCCACAAAGAAGTCACTTTGAAATACAAATCTGATTCATTTCTGTTCTCTTCTATTCTGCCCAGTTCTATTCTACGGAGGCAGGCTTTCACCCACTCCACTGCCCTGCCTGCCTAAAACTCTGCTGTATGTGACCTGCCTCTGAGGGCATCTTCTTTCAGTTCCCATAAGAACCATGGCTTCTGGTTTCCAGACTTCAGGGGTGGGGCCTCTCCCAGAAATTCCCACAGCACCCCACATTTCTCCCATCAAAGCACTTTGACCCTGCTCTTACACCTTCTTTGCTTCTCCTCCTCCCTTAGAATGAAAGCGCCATCCTTATAGGGACCTTGATTTTAGCCAGGTCTCTGAGTAGGTATAGAAAGTGGTTAGTAAAAATTGCTGAGCAAATGAAGGGTCACTACGTTTGGGAGCATCAGGATGAATTGTGACGCTGCCCTTTTGGAGGAATCTGAGCACGGAAGATGCTGGAAGGAAGATCATTGCCTCACAAGTGCCAGCCCCACTACTACTTTAGCAATGGCAATAATCCTATTATTAAGACGTGTATGTTCTCCGTAGTTCCTGAATCAAGAAACTGGATACAGCAGGACATCCGGCACACAGCCTGGAAAGGCAGTCGAAGGGGCTGGGATTCTGTGGTTGACATTGCTGTGCTGTGTGGCAGCCAGCATCGGCTGCCCGGAAGTTAATCCCATTGAAGGAAGGTTTTTAAAAATCTTTGCTGAAGCAGCAATTCCTTGGCACTTACCACCAGTACGCAAAGAAAGGTGCAGTGTAACAGCTGCTACGGGTGGTTTTTTTTTTTTCCTTTCCCAGACCTAGTAAAGGGGGAGAACTTGAAAGTCTTCTAGCTGAAATGAGTGCTGGGAGGCAGCTGATGGGTTGGTGATCAAAGACTCCAGGTGTTTGGCTGAGACTTACGTCTCCAGGAGAACACAGGGGAGGTATGAACGCAGAAAGGGGGAAGTGATGTGTGGGAGAGGGGGACGGCTGAGTGCTAAATCCAGGCTAAACATAGCAAAAATTCCTGGGGTTTTTCCCACTTAAAACTGGAGGAGAAAGAGAAATTTTCTACTGTACGGACTGAGTGATGCCACAGGCAGGCAAATGAGGTGTATCATCAATGAAAGTCTTGGGGAAAGGGATGCTCTGTGCCTCAGTTTCCCCACACAGGGAGGAGGAAAAATGTACTTTTCTTTTAAGATCAATAAGATAATTATTTCACTTTAAAATAGGAGGAGGGACTTACTTGGTGGTCCAGTGGTTGACTCCACGCTTCCACTGCAGGGGGCTTGGGTTCGATCCCTGGGGAACTAAGATCCCATATGCCACGTGGCACAGCCAAAAAATAAAAATAAAAAAAAATAAGTAAAATAGGAGGAGACAGACATGAATGGGGTTTAGTTAAGGTGGGAGGAACAATTTATAAAGGGCTTCCGAGGGGACTTGGTGGAAATGGGAAGGGTTACGATGCTCAAGGGACAGCTGCTCCGGAGATGGACCTCTGAGTGGAAGCCTGAAAAGATCTGGGGAGGGACTTCCCTGGTGGCCCAGTGGTTAAGATTCCACGCTTCCACTGCAGGGGTTCGATCCCTGGTCAGGGAACTAAGATTCCGCATGCTGCGCAGCGCGGCCAAAAAAAAAAGAAAGAAAAAAGATCTGGGGAATTGAGCTCTCATGGTAGAGGGAATAACTGCAAAGACCCTAAAACAGAAGAGTTTGGAATGCTTGAGGGGCTGCAAAGCAGTAAGTGTCTGGAGCCAAGTAGAGGGGGGGTTACATGGGTAAGGGCGGGAGCTAGTTCACGCAGGGCACAAAAGAACTTCGGAGTTTGCTAGTAATAGAAGTTAACAAAAGGTTCTAAGCAGGAAAGCAGAATCATCATATCTGTTGTTTAAAAGATTACTCTGGGTTCCAAATGGAGAATGAGCTCGGAAAGGTAGGGATGGATGCAACGTGCACAGCAGGGAGTCCGGAGGCGGGGCTGGGAGGCCTCCAGGCGGGAGGTGTGGTGATGGCAGAGGAACCAGTGAGAAGTCTGGGCTGCAGACTAATTTTGGATTCTGGAGCCAACAGTCCTCGTTTCGGGATTGGAGGTGGGGTGTGAGGGAAACAGGAAGCAAAATAAGAGTTAGTAGGTGTTTGGTACATTTATTAAGTGACTCACCCGCTCACTGGAGGCCGTGAATGCGTGAACTTCCCTTTCCTATGAGATCTCCATGGCTCCTGGCAGCCAGCTGTTTGCCAAGATTCCTACTCTGTTTTTTTATCTGTTTTGTTTTGTTTTTATAAATTTATTTATTTTTATTTTTGGCTGCGTTGGGTCTTCATTGCTGTGCGCGGGCTTTCTCTGGTTGCGGCGAGCAGGGGCTACTCTTCGTTGCGGTGCGCGGGCTTCTCACTGCAGTGGCTTCTCTTGTTGCGGAGCAGGGGCTCTAGGCTCACGGGCTTCGGTAGTTGTGGCTCGTGAGCTCAGTAGTGGTGGAGCACGGGCTTAGTGGCTCTGCGGCATGTGGGATCTTCCCAGGCCAGGGCTTGAACCCGTGTCCCCTGCATTGGCAGGCGGATTCTTAACCACTGCGCCACCAGGGAAGCCCATCCTACTCTGTTTTTCCCTTTCTGTAATATGAGGCTAATAATACTCACTCTCCAAGACTGTGGGGCAAACAAATGATGACACTGACCTCAGACCTTCTGAGAAGAAACAAGTGGAGGTTCTGTGAGTGGATGCTGAGGCCCTTCTGGACGTTACTGTTGGGCAAGCACACAGATTCAATATAAAATAGATGTATTAACCCTCTCAACAGTCCTGTGAAGGAGATACCGCTATTATCCATTTTATCCTGAAGACAGAGGCCCACCCAGGGAGTTTGTACAACAGGGCCACGGTCGCAGTGCCTGTGGGTCAGCCCAGGTGGGGGCAGTTGGAGGTGAGCAGTGATGTGATAGGGTGAGTTGGCATCATCTTTGGGGCTGAGAGGGAAGAGGTCCTTGTGCTTGGTAATGCTCCGCTTGCTGACCCTAACCAGGAGCGGAGGCATCCCTGCATTGTGGTTTGCTTAATGCCTTTCAAGAGAGTAAACTGGGGAGGAGGGGACCCCAGCATGCTTGCAGCCTCGAACCTCCCTTTGTTTGTTTGTTTGTATTGTTTTGGTTTTTTAGCCACATCTCGGCTTGCGGGATCTTAGTTCCGTGACCAGGGATCGAACCTGCATCCCCTGCAGTGGAAGCGCGGAGTCTTAACCACTGGACAGCCAGGGAAGTCCCTTGAGCCTCCTTTCAAGTGCGGTGGAGTTGGGGCCGAGAGTCTTGATGTTGATGTTGGCATGGCTGGAAAGCGCCCAGGGCTGGAAGGACAAAGGTGTAGGGGAACTGACTGTAGTCGTGCACCAAGGCCTGAGGCCTTGAAGGGAACTCCCCTTGACCGCTTGACCATGGTTGCCCTGTCCCTTCTGTCAGTCCAGAAGCACCACGGTTTTGAATAAGGCCCTGGTATTGTCTCCTCCCAGCAGGAGCACAGGGGAGACACGGGGTGAAGGAGACAGTGGTAGGGCTGCAGCTTCTCAGCCCAGGACAGGGAAACCGCCCACTGCTCTTCCCAGAGGTGAAGTCATTCTGTCTCCTTTGGAGGAGGCCGGCAGCTGCGTGAGGGAAGCTCAGTCCCTCCCTGTGGATCTTCCCTACCCTGTGTACATCTGTTCTAGGCCCTACCATGCTTGCTAAGGATCTGAGTGGGTCTAGTCATCTTAGTATCCTCAATGCCTAGCACAGGGCCTGATGCCCAAAGGGATTTGCTGAGTCAGTGGATAAATTTCCAAATTTATTTTCAAAGTCCAAGGTTCCAAATCAGCATCTCCAACATCTGGCTTCCCTCGGCTGCTTTAGAGCCTGAGATCTGGGCCTCTGATCTGGCTGCTGGCTGATCCTGTAAAGGAGGACATATCAAGGAAAAGTGACTTCTCTCTGCTTACCTTCCTGTGTCCCTGAAAAGAAGCCCTGGACACAAAAACCAGCCTCAAGGAGTTTACAAATGAAGTGCCTGAAGAGAAGAAGTGGGTGGGTGGCAGGGCAGGAGCCTGGGTTCTAAGCCCAAATCTGCAACCAGCAAGCTGTGTGGCCTTGGGCAAGTCACTTAACCTCTCTGTTTCTCATCTTCAAAATGGAGAGGCATTATAGTAGGTTAAGGGCAGGTAGGCTGTGACATCAGATGGCCTGATTTTGAATCTCAGTTCAACCACTTACCTGCAGCAACCATGTAGATTTTTGACCTTGGCTTAGTTATACAAACTTCCTGGGTCTCAGTAGTCTCATTGGTGAAATGAGTAACAGTATCCACTTCATAGAGTTGCTATTTTAAATTTAATATATCTATTTTAGGACTGTGCTTGGCACCCAATAAGAGAGTTATTATTATTGTAATGTTTACCTTTTTTAAAATGATAAAGGACTGTTCTCCAGGCCTCCCAGGGTTTTGGCGATGATCCCCCAACATCATGAATAAAAAGGTAGGGAGGAATTCAGTAGGTATCAGGTCTTTTTTGACCTTTTTTTGTTTTCAAACCTGACAGGAAATTCCTTCTTCTTCCAGCAGTGCCAGCCACCCAGCCACAAGCACAGCTGACTGCTTTCCATGACAAAAGGCAAGGCCACAGGCCCCCAGGTCTCTACCCCAGAAACCAGCAAATCCCTGCCTCAGGAAACCACCACGGATTTCTTTTTCTTGAAAAACCTCAAGGTTTTATCTACTAGAGCAGCTCAAGAAGATAAAAAAACAGATCCTGAAGATTTAGCCTCTTTCCAAGTTCTAGTAAGTCTCAGAGAGGCAGAGCAGCACAGTGTGGGAGTTTCCTCTGAAGTTCAGTGATGTTCCTTCTTCCGGGGTGGGGGTGGGGGATGGGGGCACCAAAGCTTGGCCCATTTTGCCTGGAGAGCCCTGGGGAGCTGGGGGAGGAGTTAGGGGGGCAAAGGTGCACAGTTTTCAAAGCCTCTGGGCTCCCCGGCTGCCTTTTCCCAGTAAGCTCAAGAAGGAGATGAAGGATGTAAAAGTATCAAGAAGGAAACCTGAAACCTGCTTATTAGTTTTTCAAATTCTCCTTTACCCCTGTCTTATTCTAAAAGGTACACCAGGTCCTAGAAGGTGGAAAGGCAGCTGCTTTAAGTTATACATGTGCCCAAAGGTCCTCAGCCTGGGCTGCAACTTGACACCAGGCCCTAGACTCTGGGAGAACCCCAGAGAAAGAAGGGTGCTAAACTACATGGGGATGGAGGAGGACGTCTATTCATCTGTATTGTCTCGAACAACGGAAAGTGAAATCTAGCTCAGGTCCAGAATTCCTGACCTGGTTCCCAGGCATAAAATGTCACAGATGCAGGAAATGGGTGTCAATTGGAGTGCCGGTGCAGACTTTGACCTGGAAACATCACAGGCACAGGCAGCTTCATCTCTTTCCCTTTAATCCCAGGCCCAGCGGGAGGCAGTTCCCGGATGGAGACCTGCCCTGGGGACAGCTTCTTTGGTACCTGGCTCGGCTCGGGGACTGAGCCACCCTGCTGCCCTTTGCGGTCGTTTGGGAGATCAGAAGTGGATTCTTCTCTTCGCCTTTGTTCTCATAAATGCCATCGTTCTGGCATTTCATAGCTATCAAACACCCAGATCTAGATGCTTCCAAATACAGGTTAATCACATTCTTTTAATGTATCTTTCTTTCCAAGAAATAAGGCCTTAAGTCTGTTCTCCGCACCACCATCCCTATCAAATAATAATAACCCAGATAGTTTAATTTTGTTTGGTCACAATTATTCCCAGCCGAGGTCTCTATTAATAGAAATAGATGCCAAGAAGGAAGCTACCATAAGCATCTATGACAAGCAACTAAAATGTGGCAGGAGTCTACCTCCAATGCGACTGGCAAACAGGTAGATCTCAGTTCTGAGAAATGCCACAATCGTTGGGCTGCTTCTGCTCACAACTCATTGAAGAGAAAAGCCGTTTCATAGGACAGAAACTGTCCTGTACCAGAGCCCAGAGGCCTCATTCATTCAGGGCTTCTCTGCTAGCCCCAGAGCCTAGGACTTCGTGTGGGGTGGTGAGAGGCCTCCATTTCCTCATTGGCAAGTTGTGGGTCTTGGTCTAGATCAGTGGTTCTCAACCAGGTCTAATTTTGCCCCCCAGGGGACATTTGTCAATGTCTGGAGAAACTTTTGGTTGTCACACATGGCCAGGTCCTGGGGTGGGGGGGGGGGCGGGGGGGAGGGGGAGTGCTTCTGGTATCTAATGGGTAGAGACTAGAGATGCTACTAAACGTTCTGTGATGTACAGGGCAACCTCCACAATGGGTTATCCCTCTCCAAATAGCTATAGTGCTGATGAAACCCTAGGCTAGAAACCTTATCTTTCAGGTTTCTTCTAGTTGGGGCCAAGTTCAAGTTTCCTAGCAATTTCCTTGGAAACGATGGGCTGCCCATGGCCCCCCTTGAGGACCACAACACCCAAAGCCAGAGCTCCCCCTGAGGAGTGCTGCCAGCTGGTGGGGGCCTTACAGCACCATTTCTTTCTGGAACACAAATTGTCTGGTGCACTGAAACTTAGTTTAATCTAAATGACAGAACTGTTACTCTGTTAAAAATAAATAAAATGCTCATATGCCTAGAGATCCTCCAGAACTGCTTCATTCCAACCCTTTAGGATGTGTGTAGGTGGAACAAATCCAATTAAAAAAAAAAAAAATCAATCGCTCGCTCTCTCAACACACAAAAATCCCTGTAGCAGCCTACATGCCATGCCACTTATAGCTCTATTCCTTTAGGAGAAAGAAGTTAAAGACAGAAAAACAGTAGTGCCTAAAAAGTAGCCATAAGTCATCCCACTTACAGTTTATTTCATGTGATTTCCAGCATGCAGTGTGCTTTTCTGGGGAAAAAAAATTTTTGTCCCAGTTCACATTATAAATTAAGTTACAAATATAGAATTGTGTTAGAAACAGTATTTATAAAAGTCCATACAATTTTTCACATAGAAAAATATCCATAGAAAGTGTTTTTTTGTACACACAATACGGCGGTAGGTAGTCTCTTTGGTTGTCTTCCTGCATAATATTTAAAAAGTAATGGTGATGTTATTTATACCGCAATAGACTATTTTAAAAAAATAATTTTCTGTATGTATATTTCAAAATTTAAATTTAACAGTAATGCTGTGAGAGTCTCAAAAAAGAATACACAGGGAAAAGTTAAAAAATTTTTACAATGAATCTGTGTTCCTTTTTCTAAAATAATGAAAATCCCAAACCAGCAACGCTCCCATCAAAGACCAAACAACATGGTACAAAAGCAATTCATAGGACATTATCTTCATCTTAATGCATCGCTATTCCAATAAAATCACCAACTATCTGCATGTTAATTCACACTTTTTGGATAAGTTCAAACAGTGGCTGCACGTCTGCCGTGTACAGACATTCTATTGGGCACCGGCAGGGTGACCATAAAAAACTATTCAAAGGAAGATACCTCTTGAGAAGTAGAAGGGAATGTTAAAAATAAATTACATAAAAAAATTTTTTGGACCACAAACGTCTTATTTTAAAAACTTATAAAAATTCCATTTAAAAACTACTTTTAATAAAATTCGAAAACTTTGTTTCAAAGATGAAAAATCCAGGACATATGCTAAAAGGGATAGGATGCCAATTAATTAGGATGGTCACCTCAGACCTCAGAAATATGGCAGCAGAAGTAAGGCAGAGCTGGTGTCCATCCTCACTGCTCAGAATGTCTCAAGTGATACTGATTTCAACCAGAATCTTTGGTCAGATGAAACCTAGCTCATTCCTACTCTTTAGACACCACGACTGCCTATGCACGTCGGTGCCTTTGTTTTTCAGGAACTAGAACACACTAGAACACGAAGCTTACAAGCACTGACTCTGGAGACAGACCGCCTTAAAACTGGATCCTGGTGAGAGTTCCCTGGTGGCCTAGTGGTTAGGATTTGGCGCTTTCACTGCCGTGGCCTGGGTTCAATCCCTGATCGGGGAACAGAGGTACCGCAAGCCACACAGCAAGGCCAAAAAACAAAAACAACAACGAAACAAAACAAAACAAAAAAACCCTGAAAAACAAAATACACACACACACACAAACCTCAAAAACTGGATCCTGGGCCCATGACTTACTATCTGTATGGCCTTGGGCAAGCTAACTAACATCTTGGCAGTTCACTGCCCTCATACAGAAAATGAGGGGAAGTAACAATACCTCTCTCCCAAGGTTGTTGTGAGGATTAAATGAGCTAATATATGTCAAGTATCTAGAACAGTGCCTGGCACACAGGGTGTGCTTGGGCAGTTCTAGTGCTATTAGTATCTGCCATGTACCTGACACTGAGCATAAACAGAGGTGATTTGTGAGCTGCGTAGAGCTCAAGGGTTTGTGGCGTTTCCTAGCACAGTCTTCGAAAAACTCTCAATAGCCACAAAGAAGACAAATGGAGGTTTCCTGTAAAAATCCAGGTCTCTGGGCTGCCCTGGTGACGCAGTGGCTGGGAATCTGCCTGCCAATGCAGGGGACGCAGGTTCGGGCCCTGGTCCGGGAGGATCCCACATGCCGTGGAGCAACTAAGCCCGTATGCCACAACTACTGAGCCCTTGTGCCACAACTACCAAGCCTGCGTGCCACAACTACTGAAGCCCGCGCACCTAGAGCCCGTGCTCCGCAACAAGAGAAGCCACCGCAATGAGAAGCCCGCGCACCGCAACCAAGAGTAGCCCCCCGCTCGCCGCAACTAGAGAAAACCTGCGTGAAGACCCAACGCAGCCAAAAATAAAAATAAATAAATTAAAAAAAAAAAAATTTAAAAAAAATTAAAAAAAAAAAATCCAGGTCTCTGACTTTTCTAGAAAAATCAGAACGCTGTCAAGCAGGAGATAAGCAGCTGCCCACAGCAGCCTTCAGCTCGATGGTCCCAACCACTCCCAACTGATTCCAGTGCCAACTGTTATCTTTTTCCGACCCAATAACTTAATTCACTTGTTTTTGTAGCCGGTCCCTGGACCCATTTGAGCCTGTGACCCTGACATACAGTGATGAACAAACACACATGGTCCATGCCCTCACAGGGCTCACGGGTATGATCCCAGAACAGAGTGAGCTGGATTTCTCTCCAGAGAAACCTGTCAAAGTCTGCCGGGTTGTGGAAAGAGTTACCTACTTACTGCATCCACGCTACTCCAAGTGTGGCCGGTGGACCGCAAGCTCAGCCGGGAGCTTCGGAGAAATGTGGAGTCTCAGTTCTTGCCCCAGACCTACTGCCTTGGAATCTGCATTTTCCACAAGATTTCAGGTGTCCATAGTCAAGTCTGGGAAGCGGGGGGTCTATACCTCGGAGCCCTCCCGGGGGTAGATGAGGCTGTTGACCATGCTGAAGTTGTAGAAAGGGGTGCTGAAGGGGCTGCTTGGTCCCCCGCTGGTGCTGGCAGGGAAGGGGCTGTAGTAGGAAGACCTCTGGCTGCTGCCATTGCTGGTGCTGTGACTCAGCTGCAAGGTGTCTGGCGAGGCCTCCGGGACGGAGCTGGGGGGGAACGCGCCGCCCGAGGGCACCTGGGTCCCCTGGATCCCTAGGGGGCGGCCACCGGGGAGCGCTCGCTGGGTGCTCCCGCTGCTGTTGGCACTGAGCGTGGTGCTGAGGCTGCTGAAGAAGCTGTTCAGGCAAGGGGTGGAGGAGAGCACGGACCCTCCCGGGGAGGAGGCGGTACTCTTGGTGCCCTCGGGAGGCTCTGGGGACTGAGAGGGCCTCAGCAACGCCGGGGAGCTGTCTCCTTCCGCCTTCCCACCCACTCCAGACCCCGGGCCCGGGGAGAGCCCTTCTTCTGATTTCGAGGTCCCCACGGCCACCGTAGGGGTGCTGCTGGCTTCCGAGCGGCGCTTTCGCTTCCGACGGAAGTTCCCGTTGTCAAACATTTTCTCACAGTTTGGATCCAGGGTCCAGTAATTACCTTTCCCTACGGAGATGAGAAAGCAAGCTGAGTTAGGGGAGGACGCAGTTCAGGCATCAGATCTGAGAGGGGGCGGGTGGGCAGGCTCTCGTGAAACTCCGACAGAGATGCTCAAACCACTCTGCTGTTTAAATGCATCCTTTTGTGGGAGATGGCACTAACTGAGCCTCATTTATCTGTAAAGATAGGGCTAAGAACAGTACACCTCACAGGTTGGCTGTGAGGGTTAAGTGATAGATCTCCGCAAAGTACCCACACCATAGTGAGAGAGCGAAACAACAGTATCTGTTATCACTGGCTGAAAGGATGCAATACTCGCCCCCCAAAAAATACTCCACTGGAAAAAGGCAACCTCCAATACCCAACCCTCTGCCTTGCCGAACAAAATCAGGTCATTACTGGGGAACTGACTGGTTTAACAACGCCTTGGATGGCATATATCTGGAATACAAGGAGGCTCCACACCCCTTCCTTGCCTAGGACAGGAGGCACCCCTGCATCTCTTCCCAGCTTTTCCTCCACCCAGCCAGTCTCAGAGATCAGGGCCCCGTTTAATGCACGCAATGCTAGTCTTCTGCTTAGAAAATTTCCCTCACTTTTGAGCACAGTGGAAGTAAAAAAGATCTATCGTCTTGGAGGATTTCATCTCCCAACAGCTTTTTTCACTTCTGGTAAAAAGAATCTTTGGCATTTGCAAATACTGTAAAGCGCTTATCCTGTAGTGAGTTCTCCGCATGGATAACTTCAGTTACTCCTCATGGCTCTTTGGAGACAGGCAGTATTATGGCCTCCATTTTTCAGATGGGGAAACTGAGGTGCAGATTGGTCAGCAACCTGTCTTTCCAGGTAGCAACGGTAGGGCCAGGATTTAAGCAGGTTGGCTCTAGACTCAGCATTCTTAACTACTAGCACACACTCCCCCATATCCATTACCTCCACCTACACATTTTCTGCAAGTAGTTGCAGAAAAAAAACTTATTCTCATATCTACCATCTAAATAACAATACCTGCATCTATCAGGATATTTATACTGTGTCACCTTGGTACCAAAAGCTTTTTTTTGGCCACGCCGCGCGGCATGCTGGATCTGAGTTCCCTGGATCAGGGATCAAACCTGTGCCCCTGCAGTGGAAGCTCGGAGTCTTAACCACTGGGCCTCCAGGGAAGTCCTGGTACCAAAAGCTTTGATAAGACACTGGCTAGAGATCCTCGACCTTTTTAGAAAGTCGAGGAGTATACATGACAACTGAAATGATCATCTCAGGTGATTTAGAAGCCAAATTTGGAAGATGTATCTTCTAGAACTACATGCTCTGTCCAGTACAGTAACCACTAGCCAACGTGGCTGCTAAGCACTTGAAAAGTGGCTAGTCCCAAGTGAGATGTGGTGTGAAACACACACATAGGATTTTGAAGACTTAGTACCAAAAGAATAATGGAAAGTAGCTCACTGATAATTTTTTATATTTGTTATATGTTGAAACGATATTTCAGCTTACTTTAAAAATTAAAGGGCTTCCCTGGTGGCGCAGTGGTTGAGAATCTGCCTGCCAATGCAGGGGACACGGGTTCGAGCCCTGGTCTGGGAAGATCCCACATGCCGCGGAGCAACTAGGTCCGTGAGCCACAATTACTGAGCCTGCGCGTCTGGAGCCTGTGCTCCACAACAAGAGAGGCCGTGACAGTGAGAGGCCCGCGCACCGCGATGAAGAGTGGCCCCCACTTGCCACAACTAGAGAAAGCCCTCGCACAGAAACGAAGACCCAACACAGCCATAAATGGATAAATAAATAAATAAATAAAATTTTAAAAAAAGAAATTAAAAAACATTTTCACCAGCTTCTTTTCACTTTTTTCACGTGGCTACAAGACAATTCACAACCACGTGTGGGTTGTACTGTATTTCAATTGGAAAGCACTGCTCTGGAATGACTTTAGGTACAAATACTCCAGAGCATTCACATAATTTACACAAAATCCTGGATCTCTGTAGAGGGCAACTGAAACAGTTTTCTCTTCTCTTTTTCCTATCACGACTCTCCCGTCACACCCTTAGTCCTGGGCTCCTTCTGAAAACCTCAGGTAAGATTCTGTTTCTCTCATTTTTGAGCTTTTCTCCACCTCACTCCTCAGGTAAGAGGGAAACCACTAACACGCCATGGTAACACAGCCCTCCTCACTCCCGGGGTTAGATCCGAACGAAGCAAACTGGGGGTTTTCATTTTTACATTTCTAAATACATAAGCTTCCCAAACCACAATCTGCAGGACCCAGCTCAAGCTCCCTGATCCCTCGACCCCCGTCTCGCGATGCCCGTGCCACCATCCTCGAATCATCTCTTAAGGTAGGGACAGTACGTGTCCCACGGAGTACACAGTGAGTCTCTCTGCAACCCGAGGCAGGAGGAAGTACATCTAAGGACAGCGTGTTCCAACTCTCGGTCTCTCCCCACCTCTCTCGTGAAATGTAATGGGATTCTCAGCTCATCTGAATATAGCCATCCCTTATCTGAGAGCCCACCCGTGTTCTTATTCCTAATCCACCTCCCTGCAACTCGGCCCGCCCTTCCAACAGCCTGATGAACATCACCCAGGGGCGGCTCTCTGCTTGAGGATTCAGGTTCTTTACCTTTATCCCTAACTGGCCAGTCTCTGCGTGTGTGTGTGTGTGTGTGTGTGTGTGTGTGAGTTGGGGGGAGGGGGGGAGGGGTAAGGGACCGGCCGGGAAGCACCTGTCCGCCCTCACCTGGGTCGTCCTCGTCGCGGGGCACCTTCTTGAAGCAGTCGTTCAGCGACAGGTTGTGGCGGATGGAGTTCTGCCAGCCGGCCTTGCTGCGCTGGTAGAAGGGGAAGCTGTCGGCCACGAACTGGTAGATATGGCTGAGCGTGAGCTTGCGCTCGGGCGCGCTCTGGATGGCCATGGCGATGAGCGCCGAGTACGAGTAGGGCGGCCGCACCATCTTCATCAGGTCCTCGCGGCTGGCCATGGACAGCCAGCTCAGCTCTCCGGGCGCTGCGGGCCCGGCGGGCGAGGCGGGCGCTGCGGGCGCGGGCTGCGCGAAGGGCCGCTGCGCGCAGGCGAAGGTGCCGGCGGCGGTCGGCGGCTGCAGGAAGGGCCCGGGCGCGCCCCCGGGGGGCGGCGGCGGCGGCGGCGGCGGGGCGCCCAGGTACGCGGCGGCGGCAGGGGGACCGCCCACGGCCGGCCCGTTGAGCCACAGGTAGGGGTTGGCGGCTGCGGCCGGCGGCGCGGCATAGTCGGCCAGACCGTAGGGCGCCCGGGCGGCCGGGGGGGCGCTCGGGGCGGCGGCGGTCGGGGACAGGCCGGGCTGCGAGTACACGCCGAAGTTGTCGCCGCAGTAGAGAGCCATGTCGGCGACCGTCGGCGGGTGCGGCGCGGCGGCGGCGGCGAGGGGCGAGCGGGGCTGATCTCGCCGCTCGGGCGAGAGCATCCCTTTGGGGGCCAACCCTGCGGCCCCGCCTCGGCCTTGGCTGGGCGACTGATGTTCTGGGCGGGGGAAGGTGCGCGCCGAGCGCCGACAGGCCGGCTTCTTATAACCGTCGGCGGCGCGGCTCCTCCCGGGCAGGTCCCGGGGCTGGGCGGCGGCCCTCGGGCCGCGGGTCTCCACGCCCCCGCCACGCCCCACCTGCCCGCGCGTCCCGGCCGAGCGCGCGGAAACCTCGCACCGCCCGCCGCGCCCGCCCCGCCCCGCTCCGCCCCTGCAGCCCCTCCTCGCCGGGCCAGGGGAGCCCCGGGGGCCAGGGGAGGCGGGGGAGGCTGGCGCCTGCAGGATTCCAGCAAGCCGCTCCCCGTTCCTAACCACGGTGTCCTCCGCACAATAACGAAATAAAATAACGAATATCAAAACAAAGAGAAGATCACCGAGACGGTACTACTGTTTTCTAAAAAGTCTGTAAGTTAACTCTGGGTGGCCACTCAGGCCACCTGCCTAGCCCCCTTTGGTATTTCGACCTGGAGCTACACCTTTTGTCATCGAGTTGCCGGATTCACGTCCGGTCTCGACCGATCGGCTCACAGTCGAAAATAATAGACGTGATTTACAAGTCTTTGGGGGTATACGAAAGATATTAAGGAGCACCCTTGGTGTGTCCCCTTCTCCTGGGGAATTCTTTGAAGGGAGGGACTGAAATCGGTTTTTAATTTCTCTAACCACGTCTCTAAACATAACGATAGGTTCGTTCACATTTGGGAAACATGTTCATTTAGGTCAGGTTTGCGCAGTCTTTTGGTGTGATTTGTTGTCTTTCAAAACAGAAGGGTGAACGTTTTCAAAGACATTTAAATAAGGAGGTTCGGAATTAGCATTTTAAAGCCAACTGTAATTTAAACTGTGCAAGAAGCGCTTATTTACAAAAACGGTCTTCACGAATTACGGTAGAAGGCTTGCCCTCTACTTTTGTAAGTTTTCAAATGCGGCTCCTGCCTGGAAAAACAAACAAAACCAGTGAAATACTGTGTGGACCCCACGTGCCACGCGATCATTACTTACTGGCCCCGAACAACGATAAAAAAAAAACTGTTTCTTTTACAATTAAAACGATTCCTAAATATGTTCTTAAGAAGTGACCGGTCTGAGATTCTCGTTTAAGGGAGAGGGGGGGAAAAAGATTTTTTTCTATTAGCCAATTGCAGACTGAGAGTTCAGAATATTTAATAATTCGGAAACCCCTCCCCACCACCACCCCGCATTTATTTTCAGGACAAAGTTAGTTATATACTTTCAGGAAAATGATCGTCTTCTGTTACCTCACTTCGTAAAAAATGAAATCCAGAGACATTTAACGAGCAAATTTTGGTTCCTAAAATGCAAATCACACTTCAGATGTAACATTTTTCTCGTCTTTTGTGAAACCGGAAAGGAATTCTTGTCACGCAATTTCTTTCAGTCTCCTTGCAGATGATATAGAATGGAATAGTGTTTGCCTTAGTTGTATTTTGAGTTAGGTTTCCTAGTTTAGATAAGCACCGTGCTTTTGTTTTCCTTCCCAAATAGCCCAAACGAAGCTGTTTTGTTTTGCTATTTCTCTTGCGATGTTAATAAGGATGACAGCTATAAGGAAGGAAATTGGAAAACGATTTTTAATAAGTTGTAATGCCCCAATTTAATAATTTTTTGGTAAATTTAAAATTTAAACTAAAAAGAGAAAGTCCACAAGAAGAGCTGGCAAACTAGATGGCAATAAATTAGGAAAAATTTGAAACCATCTCCCCGTTAGTAATTGATGTCCTTAAGAATATAATATAATGCCTTCCCTTATTTTTTAGCAAATTGCTTACCCATATATACTTTGCAGTCTTGAAGTTTTTGTTTTTGTTTTTTAGTTTAACTCTTAACCCTATACTCCAGATTATTCTGAGTGAGAGACCATGATTGAAGATTATTGTTTCTTGTTTGGGTTAAAGGTGCAGCCCAGTAGAGAGATTTTGTTCTTTGACTATGCATTATCTTTTGCGGACTTTAATTTTATTTAAAAATCACGGGGCCACCTAGCGTCTCCTTGCCTTTGTTACAGCATTTATCCAGATAGGGATCTGTGAGGTGGACACCCCCTCTAGGGGTTTGGAAGTTATACTCTTTTCTATCTATTTTTAAATCACATATTAATTAGATAAGCTTAAAACTATCATTGGTCATAATCTGAGTTTTTAATTCAAAGTTAAAATAGTATTTTAAATCCCCGTTTTTTTTAAAAACTACATTTAAAAAGCAGTTGGTGCACTTAGGAAAAAAAAAAGATAAAAACTATGCTTAGGGGCTTCCCTGGTGGCGCAGTGGTTAAGAATCCGCCTGCCAATGCAGGGGACACGGGTTCGAGCCCTGTTCCGGGAAGATCCCACATGCTGCGGAGCAACTAAGCCCGTGCGCCACAAATACTGAGCCTGCGCTCCAGAACCCGCGAACCAGAACTACTGAGCCCGCATGCCACAACTACTGAAGCCTGCGCGCCTAGAGCCCGTGCTCCGCAACAAGAGAAGCCACCGCAGTGAGAAGTCTGCGCACTGCAATGAAGAGTAGCCCCCGCTCGCCGCAACTAGAGAAAGCCTGCGCGTAGCAACGAAGACCGAAAGCAGACAAAAATAAATAAATAAAAATTAAAAAAAAAACAACTATGCTTAAAATGTAAGTTTCCTGTAATAACGGTTTGTCAAATTGCCTTTCCACAAAAGAATATAATCGAGGCAATTGATTAATGTATCTATGCCTCTGTTACATGTTTTCATCACTGGAAAATAAAACGTTTTGAGAAATTATTCAACCCAAAGAAAACATCTTGTTTATTTTCCACTGACATTTGGTAATATTCTTGAGGCTTCTTTGAGCGACAACAGTGATTTATGATGGAATGTAGTCATTTTGTAACAAACACTGTAACAGAATGTAAAATTCCTTACACTCATTGATTGATAGCATCATAGAAACCTTGGCACATTAATGTTTGCTAGTATTTTTCCATATTCACCGAGGAAGAAAAACGTAATATAAATTGGAAATAGCCTCAGTGGTCTTAATTGCTAATGGCTGTGACTTAGAACAACATTGAACTGTGAACAGTCAGTCCTTCCCAATTTCAGCATCATGGTTTACTTTGTATCATCTATGGAAAAGGCCACAAGCAGAAATTATGCTCTCTACTCATGTCCCCCACCTGGCTTTCTACCTTGCCCTATAGTTGTTATACCTATCTTACCTCTTCTCATAAATCAGAGGCCCTTTGAAGATGAATCCTTATATGTAATTCAGTTTTTGAAACACCTTGCCCACCAGCGGACAAACAAATATCAATTTTTGAAAAATTCGTACCTGTTGAATTAAGGAATGACTACTTACAAATGCCATGTTGGAATATAAATAAGCCCATTCAAGGATGAGTAAACACACACACACACACACACACACACACACACACAAACCAAACACAAAATGGAACGTTGGGACCTGGGGAAAATTTCTATAGCAAAAAAGAATAGAATCATTACTCAGATGTGCAGAAAAAGTCTAACTCTGAAAATCATTTACTAGAGTAATGGAAAGAACATTTTAGAAAATATCTGCTTTTTTGTCTTCAATAGATGTAAGACAGTTTGGCCTTTATGAAACAAGAAATCAGAGTAAGGTAAAAACCAAACTCTGGGTGCAAGTGGAGATGAAAAAGGAACCAGAAGAGGTGAGAAAAGAAAGCAAGAGAACTCAAATTGTAATCGGAGAATACAGTTTTTGGAAAAATGAGGTGAGAATAACTCTATCACATAAGCTAAAATATGTAAGATTAATTAGTGCACTTATTGTTTTGGTGAAGAAGGGATGGATTATGGAAGAAAAGATATTGCGTCAACAGGAGCTGGGCCCACTATCTCATTCCTTACTTTTTCCAACTTCTGACCACTTAATTGGTTCTCATTTTGGAGCTGGTAGTGTCATTAGTGAGGGGCACACTGAAGAGCCTCTGTCCTCTCCCAGTCCCTACCTCAAAGGCTGCGACTTGCAGATTGAAGCAGAACCCAGAGGTGCTGTCCATTTGCTCCTTTAACAAACATTTAGGGCTCTACTTACTGAATATAAGTGCTGGTGGGAAACTGAGGCAACTCTTTCCCCTAGGAGAGCAGGTTTTCCACCAACTTAGCATTTGTCTTCTTCTTTTTTTTTTTTAAACAGTATTTGAGCTGGATCATTTTTTTTCTTTATTTATTTTTGGCTGCATTGGATTTTCGTTGCTGCACGCGGGCTTTCTCTAGTTGCAGTGAGAGGGGGCTGCTCTTCATTGCGGTGTGTGGGCTTCTCATTGCGGTGGCTTCTTTTGTTGTGGAACATGGGCTCTAGGTGCGCGGGCTCCCGCAGCTGTGGCGCACGGGCTCAGTAGTTGTGGCTCGCGGCTCCAGAGCACAGGCTCAGTAGTTGTGGCGCACGGGCTCAGTTGCTCCACGGCATGTGGGAGCTTCCTGGACCAGGGACCGAACCCATGTCCCTTGCACTGGCAGACGGATTCTTAACCACTGTGCCACAAGGGAAGTCCAGCATTTGTCTTCTTTTCAAAGAATGTAGTTCCCTTGTAAGCCCTTCATGTTGACATTGGCCAAGTAGCCCCTGCCGGTTCCCCTCCTCAGCCACCTGGGAGTCAGGGAAGCCTGGAATGAGCTGCAAATACAGAGTGAGGGGCAAAAATCAAACCCAGGGAGGCTCAGAAGCAAGGCCATAGCCCAGGGACCACTGGGCCACAAGCCAGCTGACCCCCAAGGCTCATGGCCTTCTTCCCACTGCCAACATTAGGCAAAGGACGTGTAGCAAAAAGGATGCATCCTTAGGATTCTTGTAGGCCAAAGCCTCTGAGGATACCACAGAAGTTCCAGGTACTTAATCCAGAAAAATAAAAGAAAAAATTATCAGCCCAAACAATGGTGATCCAACAATTCCTTTGAACCAAGTTATTAATACATCACTCCCCTGCTTGAACCTTACGCCTCTTCCTGTGGCCTCACTCTCCCCTCCCCAATCCTCTGGAGTGCTTCCTGGCCTCCAGTTCTAGCTGATTAGCCCCATTCTTGAGCTTCCTCAGCTAACTTCTCAGACCCTTCCTTCTGCTCCAGACCCAGCTCCCAGAGTGTCTTCAACTCTTGTAGGACGTCTCCCTGCCTTGAATACATCCTGGCTCTCCTGGGACCTTCCCATGGTGTCCCGAGGCTACGTTTCCCCCAACTCCTCCCTCCTCAGGGCAAGAAGGCCCTCAAGCCCTCCTATGTTGCTGGATGGCTCCAACATCTGCTTGGATGGTTCATCCAACTCTCTGGACCCTCGTTTCCAATAACCAACTCCTCCTCTCCAGTTCAGCCACCCACTATACTGGGTGCTCTGAGGCCGGGGACTGTGTCTCTTGTGACTCACTTATTTTTGAGCGCTTACAATTAAGGAACATGTACTAAATGCCTGGCATCGTGCTAAGCACCTAACATGTGTTATGTCATTTACTTCTTATAGCAGTTCTGTGAAATAAGAACTGTTAGTCCGCATTCTACAGATGAAGCAACAGAGAGAGAGGTTAAGTCATTTAACTGTGGTCTCCCAACTTCTAAGTGTGCAGCCAGGATTCCAAGTCGATTCACAGCCAGGCGGTCTAGCTGAGGAGCCCAGGCTGGAAGCCCTCAGCTCTATTTCCCTCCTCTAGTATTTCCCGAATGCCTAGTTCAGTGCCTGACATTGGGGCCTGCTCAATGATCATCTGTCACTTGAATAAATTAAAAAGTTAAAAAGCATTAAATGGGGCTTCCCTGGTGGCGCAGTGGTTGAGGGTCTGCCTGCCAATGCAGGGGACACGGGTTCGAGCCCTGGGCTGGGAGGATCCCACGTGCCGCGGAGCGGCTGGGCCCGTGAGCCACAATTGCTGAGCCTGCGCGTCTGGAGCCTGTGCTCCGCAACAAGAGAGGCCGCGATAGTGGGGGGCCTGCACACTGTGATGAAGAGGGGCCCCCACTTGCCGCAACTAGAGAAAGCCCTCGCACAGAAACGAAGACCCAACACAGCCATAAGTAAATAAATAAATAAATAAATAATTAAAAAAAAAAAAGCATTAGATGATGTAAAACGGAAATTGGAAATCTCACCCCTACAACCTCCTACCCCCTCTTTTTACATGGTCCCTCTCACCAAAGGCCACCACTTGCTATCAGTTTCTTATGCTTTCCTCCAGAAAATGTTTTCGGGTACTTATCTGCACAGCTATATGTCTTTAAAACCTGAATCCATGCTATTCACATGGCTCTGCACCTTCTACTTTCATTAATATGTTTTGGAGGACTTTCCAAAGCAACCCATATGTCCACATGTCTACCTCATTCTGTCCTCCTCGTGTTCCCCTTCATGGGATGTTCAGTGGAGACCCACCAGTACGGTTGTGCGTGGGTGGTTTATATCCTGTGTCCGTTCTAATTTGTTGGTGCTCCCTCCATACTTGTTAGCAATATTTTGAGTTTAACGTATTTTAGATGGATCTCTGGATTATTTCCTTTCTAAAAATAAAAAACAAACAAAAAAAACACAAGGCTTAATTTACTTATGATAGTAACTTCATAGCTGATTTTGTAAAGAGTATGTACCTTTAAATGTTTAATTCTGACACGTTGCTCTGCTAGAAGATGCCCCACTTTGAACCACCAGCAATTCATCCTGGATGCTTATTTCCCTTCCTCTTTGCTAATGCTGGATGTCTTCAAGTCTTTTTATTTTGCCAATCTTAAAAGCCCAAAACGATATCTCAAAAGTGTTTCAATTTGTTTTCCTTGATAAATGAATACCTAGTCACATATCATTTTAATTTAATTTTTGTGTGTGTGTGTGAACTGCCTGCTCTGATCTTTTGCTCATTTTTCTATTTGTGCTCTTTTTAAAAAATTGATGTGTCTGAGCTCTTTGTGATTAAAGATATTAATCTTTTTTTTTCTCCTAGGTTTCACAAATCATGGTTTCTTTGTTAAAACTGTCTCTTCTGTTGGCATCTGTGGTAACACTCTGTCCTGCCTTTCTTCCTCTATCTTCTGCATTTTCCTAAAGGATGTCTGTTTATTTCGCATCTCATCCTTTGAGTATTGTGTTTTTCCCTCGGGTTCCTAACCTCAGCCCTCTTCTTTTCCTCCCACACATTCTTTTTTTTTTAATTTATGTTTTGGCTACGTTGGGTCTTCATTGCTGCACGCGGGCTTTCTCTAGTTGCCGCCAGCAGGGGCTACTCTTTGTTGTGGTGCAGGCTTCTCATTTGCGGTGACTTCTCTTGTTGCAGAGCACCGGCTCTAGGAGCACGGACTGTAGTAGTTGTGGCTCACGGGCTCTAGAGCGCAGGCTCAGTAGTTGTGGCGCATGGGCTTAGTTGCTCCGCAGCATGTGGGATCTTCCCTGACCAGGGCTCGAGCCCATGTGCCCTGCATTGGCAGGCGGATTCTTAACCACTGCGCCAACAGGGGAGTCCCTCTCCCACACATTCTTCATGGGCTGCCACATCCACTCCTGTGGCTTTAGTCATTGTAGTGGATGTGGTTTGTTACTACCTGTTTAACAACTCTATAAGGAAACACTCTTCCATTATTCCCGATTTGTGAGGATTATGTGGGATTGACAGGTGGGCAGGGAAAGTCTAGAGACTCAGACTTGGACCTTGCCCAGAGTTACTTTTCCATACACCAACGGTTTGTTTGAGGTGGGTGAGTGATTTAAGATAGGTCACTTAAGATCATCTTCAAGTTTTCTCTTGGGATTATCAGGAAGAAGTTCCTTTCTTCACAGGACTTGACTCCTGTACAGAGGTTGTGGTCCTGAAATGGCCATCATTGGTACCATGAGGGAAAATACAGGTGACATCATGTAGAGCTGAGTGAGAGAAATGAAGACACACCCTGGAGTCAAGATTTGAATCCCTTTATTCAGAATCGTCCTTCATCCTCTTGAACTTACTGGTTTCATTAGCCAACAGATTTTCTTTTTGATTTAACAAGTTAGGATGTGATTTATAGGCTGCATTGCATTCTCCCAAACTACAATGTTGACTTTCTAACTCCCTATACTTCAGAATGTGACTATTTGGAGAAAGGGTCATTACAGAGGTAATTAAGGTGAATTATGGTCTTAGGGCGGGCCCTAATCCAAAATGACTGAGGTCTTTATCAGAAGAGGAGATTAGGACACAGGCACACACACACACAGACACACACACACACACACACACACGCGCGGAGGGAAGACCGTGTGAAGACACAGAGAGAAGATGGCCATCTACAAGCTCAGGCGAGAAGCCCTCAGAGGAGACCAACCTTGCTGACACCTTGATCTTGGACTTCTAACCCCCAGAACTATCAGGAAATAAGTTTCTGTGGTTGAAGCCACTCAGTCGGTGGTACTTTGTTTTGGCAGCCCTTGCAAACCCACACAGGTAGGATTTTATCCGTTTCAAAAGAAAGGTTAAGTGCTGGTAACTCCCATCCAAATCACTCACAGGAGCTCCTGGCTCAGTCATCAACTCCTACTGAATATTTCCTCTTCATTTGCATACAAGTCACCTCCAATACATATCTAAGCAGCTCATCATAATCCTCTTAAAACCCACTTCTCCTTCTGTCTTCCCCCGTCTCTGTGATGCACCCTCCCTCCCGCCATTGACCCAGTTGTCTAAGCCAAGAACCAGAGGTTCTTCTACCTCAACGACCAAGTCATCCATAATAGCTCTTTACTCTTTTTGTCTTGCTGGCAACACCAAGAGTTAGACCACCATCATCATCCCTCTCCTGGATTTTTGCAGTCGGCTCCTAACTGACCTCGCTGGCTCCTTTTGTCACTTCTAATCCTCTCTCTACACCATAATGATTTTGTAGAAGAGCAAATCTCGTCAGGACACTCACAACTCTTTAGTGGCTCCCAGTGCTCTTAGGATAAAGTGTGAACCCCATAGCATGGCACATGTGGTCCTAGGAGAGGCGCCTCGTCCTGTTGGCCCGCCTGGTCTCCACTCCACACTGGCTCTGCACTCAGTGTTCCCCCTAAATCCAGTCCTTCTGTTATCCTCTTCAGGATTCTAACCCATTATGCTAATTGCTACTTAATATTTTTCTTTCAATTGATTCAACTTTTAAATTCCATTATTTGGAAGGAAAACCATATAGCACTACTGCAAATTAAGTGTATATCCATATATCTATATATCTATATAGATATAAAGTGATCAAGATATATATATAGATATATATATATCTATATATATCTATATGTTGCCATAGATAGAAGGTAAACAATGTAAATGAATTTTGTTCATTAATACTGCTGATAAAATTGTGGCCTTAAATAATGTTAAATTTCAAAAAAATTAAAAATAACAGTAAACTTAATTTCATTAACAGTAATACAAGTAACAGTAAACGTAATTTCATTAACAAAGATTCAAACCTGAAAATAAATTCCTCAGTAAGAACAGCATGACTTATGACCAGTTTAGTAGCAAAGTGATGTTCAGTTTAATGATGTTTATTTATTTTTTTTTAAAATTAATTAATTAATTAATTAATTTTTGGCTGTGTTGGGTCTTTGTTTCTGTGCGAGGGCTTTCTCTAGTTGCAGCGAGCAGGGGCCACTCTTCATCGCGGTGCGCGGGCCTCTCACTGTCGCAGCCTCTCTTGTTGCGGAGCACAGGCTCCAGACGCGCAGGCTCAGTAGTTGTGGCTCACGGGCCTAGTTGCTCCGTGGCATGTGGGATCGTCCCAGACCAGGGCTCGAACCTGTGTCCCCTGCATTGGCAGGCAGATTCTCAACCACTGTGCCACCAGGGAAGCCCAATGATGTTTATTTTTAAGTTAAGATTACGAACAACATTGTAAAAAAAAAAAAAAAAAGATAAATGGAACATTGTAAATTAACTATACTTCGATTTAAAAAAAAATAAGATTAAGACAAAGTTCTACATTAGTAAAACAAATTCTGTTTTTTGAACTTTTTTTTTTTTCCAGCACGAAGAATTGCAGCTTATGTGTGTTTACATGGGAATGGAAAATGGTATTTAATTGCCCCATTTGATAGGTATGGCTATCTTTTATTCCAAAATGTTTGATTCAAGAAGCCATCTGAAGGAATCATTAGGATCCGTTTTAAATTTGTGAAGACATAATCCAAGATGTTATCCAAAAAGGAATAGAGAAGGGATTTCTTGAGCCCTAACTACTGTCACTGGATCATGCTTATAAAATCCTTTTTATCAACACTGTCAAGTGTTTTTTCATCCCTGCAAAACACTTTCAGCAAGTATTTCAGGTGAGTTTATAACCAGGTTCATTTATTCAAGAAATACTTATTGAGTATGACAGACCCTGACCCTGGCTCCAGGCAAACCTGGGAAACCATGAATTTCTCCTCCCACATAGCTTCAGACAAGGAGAAGTTTCCCACCCAGAGGACCAAGGGACCCAGGGGACCCAGGCTACTGGTTTACAATCCCCAAGGTCACTTTATCTTGCTTGGGAATACTGAAATAAGCTTGTCCTTCAAGGATAAATTAGGCTTTCAAATGAGCAAAACTTATCTCAAGATATGCTAATTTGCAGATCCTCACCCAATCATGCATATGATGTCCATGAAGATAGAATTTTCTTCTAGAAAGACTTAATTCTTCTCCTATCTTGAAAAGACAGGAGTGGAACTTCAGTATGAAGCAGTAATCACTGCCCTACACTTCACAAATTTGAAAAGATTGGGACTTCAGTGACCTATGCTTAATACAATTGACAATTTTAATTGCCTCCTGGAATCTTCTTGCCAGTTTTCCATGCCAATTTTCTGTGGCCAAGAGTTCCCCACTGTACACAAGATGAATAGTTTTGGCTACCCAGTCTGAAGGAAGGGAGTCCATTCTCTTGTTAACCAGCCATGGTCCTAGTACCCTCCAAGCTTTTCCCAATGCATTGCTCCCAAGCCTTATCATGGTTTGCCACAAATTGGTCAATAAACTTAAAACCCATTTCTCTTCTTCAGATGTATGCATTGACAGGTCAGGATGTAACCATGGTCTTAATTCAGCCTGTGTCTGACAAACACACAAAGATTAGCTGGTTTTACAATATCAGTGGCTTCCTCAGTTTGCTAGACTCCATTATGTAGAAAATCTTTGCATCAGATGCATTTTACTGACTTACTGCACCTCTTCTTAACCAACCTCCAGTTGAACCCAGATTCATTCTTCGAATTCCAGTTCCCACAGCCTTTCTATCCTAGAGCCCTTTGCTTTGCTTCTACTTTTTGAGGTTGGTAATTGCCTTTCATAGGTAATAGACACTCTATAGATGGTTTTCAAGGGTGATAATGATGATGACAATATTCATGACAACCTTGACCCTACGGCTGCCTCCTGACTCTAGATCCACCCAGCCAGGGCAGAAATTGGAAAAGCTGGACTGACTTAATTTTCCAACCAGTGCTTCCCTGTCCTGTGGCAGAGTGACCCAGGGAGCCTGTTAAAATGCAGGTTCCTTGGCTCCACCCGGTGGAGTCTGAGTCTCTAGGGTAGGGTGCCCGCAGCCTCTGTACTTCTTAACCTCCACCCCTAATGATCCAACACTTGAGTTTGGGAGCATAATCACCTGCTGAAAACTTTTAAAATGAGGGAATTCCCTGGTAGCGCAGTGGTTAAGAATCCGCCTGCCAATGCAGGGGACATGGGTTCGATCCCTGGTCCGGGAAGATCCCACATGCCACAGAGCAACTAAGCCTGTGTGCCACATCTACTGAGCCTGCGCTCTAGAGCCCGTGAGCCACAACTACTGAGCCTTCACACCACAACTGCTGAAGCCCGCACACCTAGAACCTGAGCTCCGCAACAGGAGAAGCCACCGCAGTGAGAAGCCCGTGCACCGCAACAAAGAGTAGCCCCCGCTCGCTGCAACTAGAGAGAAAGCCCACGTGCAGCAACGAAGACCCAACACAGCCAAAAATAAATAAATAAATAAATAAATTTATTAAAAATAAACTTTAAAAATGAGGAAAAACAGTCCTTTGTAGATACACATAAGTGATAAAGCAATGATTCTCAAGTTGGGGAGATCAGAGAGAAGTGTCAGAATCAATCAAAGTCTTTTTCAAGTGATAGGAGTCCTTGACCTTATCTCCATTCCGAGATGACGTGGAGAGCCAGGACTAGCAAACACGTAGCATCCTCAGAAATGGAGGGCAGAGGCGGAAAGTTGAGATACAAGATGCGGGAATAATCAGGATCACCTCATATGAATGTGTTAATATATATATTCTGTGGGTTTTTAAAGAAATTTTCATTGAAATATAGTTGATTTATGATGTTGTGTTAGTTTCAGGTGTACAGCAAAGTAATTCAGTTATACATATATACATATATATGTATCTATTCTTTTTTTAGATTCTTTTCCATTATAGGTTATTACAAGATATTGAGTATTGTTCCCTGTGCTATACAATAGGTTCTTGTTGGTTAACTATTTTATATATAGTAGTGTGTATATTTTAATCCCAAACTCCTGATTTATCCTTCCCTCCCCTTCCCCTTTGGTAACTATAAGTTTGTTTTCTATGTCTGTCAGTCTATTTCTCTATATATTTTGGGGAAAAAAGAGGTGGTTTTGGGAGAAAAGAAAATCTTCTCCTAAATAGAGTTGAGAGCTGAAAATGGAGTGAGCTTGAATACAGAGGGCACAAGTCATTGTGGGATGCTAGTTGGATCTGCCCTTCTAAAGCAGAGCCTCCGGGACTTCCCTGGTGGCACAGTGGTTAAGACTCCAAGCTTCCAATGCAGGGGGCCCAGGTTCGATCCCTGGTCAGGGAACTAGATCCCACATGCATGCTGCAACTAAAAGTTCGAATGCCCCAACTAAGGAGCCCACGTGCTGCAACTAAGGAGCCCATGAGCCACAACTAAAGAGCCCGCCTGCCGCAACTAAGACCCAGAGCAACCAAATAAATAAATATTAAAAAAAAAAAAGAGAGAGAGAAGAAGAAAAAGCAGAGCCTCCCATGAACCTCTGACAAAGGGCCTCAGAGGCTTTTTCGGCAATAGAGCAAAATGTTTCAGCTCTCTGGCTTCTGTAGTGGGAGAAACCTCGGTTCTGATCTCAGCTTAGCTGCTCATTAAGCTTAGGGAGTAGCACCACCAGCTAAAGAACTACTTAAATCTCTGAATCATGATTTTCTCATGTATAAAAGGTTGATGACAATACTAAAATTGTTCCAAGGATTGAATGTGATACTCTGTGTAAAACACTAGGCCGTCAATAAATGATAGTTTTTATCATTACCTCTTATTTATTTTCTGAATTGATAGACCTGGGAATGAAGTGTACTGCCTTTGATCATGGATAAGGCACAGATCAGAAACACAAAGTAAAGGTAAATGGACGCTCCCCTGCTGGAAAAATTAAAATATGAGGTTTCCCCTTGTAGAGCATTATTTGGACCAATCTTATTAGGGGAGAGAGTATCTGGCAAAATGGTTGCAAATGCAATATATAACATATGAGACTTCTTAAAGTAGCCAAAAAACTAAGGGGGTGACAAAGATGTGCTAGGTCCTGTACGAGGCAAAAGAAATAGAGTTTCTGCCCTCAAGGTACCCCCAGCTGAGGAAAAACAACAACAAAAAGGAAGTAATTAGGCTGGAAGTTGGTTCTCTGGGAGTTGTGATAATACTTTCCCTTAAGATATTAATACTTTTCTTATCAATTTCTAAGAGCTCCATATATTTGGGGGAGCTTGAGCCCTTTGTCTGTAATACGAGTTACAATGTTTTCTTCCCAGTATTCTCTTTTGACTTTTTTCAGTGATATTTTGGTTTTTGTTTTTTGTGTGTGTTTTTTTTTTTTACCATGCAGGTATCATTTTTGTAACATCAAATGTCAATATCTTCTTTCAGGGCTTCTAGAAGTGGTGTCATAGTTGTCAGGTCTTCCCTATTCCGAAATTATAAAATGATGTTTTCTTCTAGTACGTTTACAGTTCCATTTTTTTTTATATTCAAGATGACAGTCATTGATTTTCATCAGTGATGACCCTGAGTCTTCAATAAAGGATTAAATGACGTGTGTAGTCTCTGTTAAGAGGCAAGAGGAGGAGTGATTTACGTAGAACTATTTTATTTTATTTTTAAAATTTATTTATTTATTTATTTATTTATTTATTTATTTATTTATTTATGGCTGTGTTGGGTCTTTGTTGCTGCGCGCAGGCTTTCCCTAGTTGCAGCAAGCGGGGGTTACTCCTTGTTGCAGTGTGTGGGCTTCTCATCGCGATGTCTTCTCTTGTTGCAGAGCACGAGTTCTAGGCACGCGGGCTTCAGTAATTGCAGCACACGGGCTCAGTAGTCATGGCTCCGGGCTCTAGAGCAAAGGCTCAGTAGTTGTGGCTCACGGGCTTAGTTGCTCCACAGCATGTGGGGTCCTCCTGGACCAGGGCTCGAACCCGTGTCCCTGCACTGGCAGGTGGATTCTTAACCACTGCACCACCAGGGAAGTCCCAACATAGAATAATTTTAAACACTCATGTTAACATTTTTTGCTTTGTTGCCTTTTTAAAGGCAATTATTTCAAAAGTTTACATCTTATCACCCCAAAGCCAAGGTAAATCCAATATAAAGTATACAATGAAGCACTCTTTTTTTTTAAGCACTGAAATAATAAAAATTTCTTGGTAACTAAACTTAAAAGAAATGTGAAAACCTCAGAGAAAACCTTGGTAATGATGAATTGCTGACTGGTGAAAGGTTGCCCATGTCCAGAGTCAGTTGGCAGTTATCCTAGATCAGAAACCCTGAGTATTTTTTTTTTAATTTAATTTTTATTTTATATTGGGGTATAGTTGATTTATGATGTTGTGTTAGTTTCAGGTGTACAGCAAAGTGGTTCAGTTATACGTATACATATATCCACTCTTTTTTCCGATTTTTTTCCCATATCGGTTATTACAAAGTACTGAGTAGAGTTCCCAGTGCTATACAGTAGGTCCTTGTTGATTATCTATTTTATGTATAGTAGTGTGTATATGAGAAACCCTGAGTATTTAAGGCATCCCTTTTTTCTGAAACTCTGGGTAGGAAGAAGCCTCGTGAGATGACTTACAGGCCCATCAACAGTGTAAGAGATAGTTTCCCCACAGCTTTATTCAAGACTGAATATAACCAATGTTTACTAATCTGAGAGATGAAAAATGTCTCATTTATTGTTTTAACTTTCACTTCTTTAATTATGAGTAATTTTGTATATCTTTTTGTATGTTTTTTTTTTCTTTCTGTGAACAGTGTCCTTTGCATATTTTGGTTGGATTATTTGCCTTTTTGTTATGCGTCTATAAGAATCTCTTCATTCTGTAGTAGAGAAATCACTTAGCCTCTCTAAGCCTCCGTTTTCTCATCCGGAGAATGAGAACAATGTTAATGACAATCGTTAACTTGCACTGAACACTTAACTGCAGGTATTGCTCTCCCACTGACTGCCTAGTTTTCCGAGGGGGCATCTCCTAGTATCTCATTTCGTGGCCACTAGTCCACAGGTGCTTTTGTGAAAATTAGAAAAAAGGCACCCCTCCCTCAAGCTGGTACCACCCTGCCCTAGGGCACCTGGCTTGGACAGCAAGCGCTGAGTATTAGACCTAATTATTGCCTTAGTAGCTTGTCCTTATGCAGGGCACAACCTGCCCCACTGTTCACAGCAATGCCGTCGCATCTAATTTTCATAAACAACCCTAGGAAGAAGGTACTATTATCCCCATTTTAGGTCACTTCCTCAAAGCCCCACAGCAAGTCAGCAGTGAATTTGGAGCCCACGATTAATCACGGTGCTGTATTGCACCTACCACACAGGGTTATAGCCAGTCTCAATCAGGACAATCCTTATAAAGCACTCAGCACAGTGCCTGATAGGTAGTACATACTTAATGAAATGCATGTGATGTTAGCCTTTCATCTGTCATATGCTACAAAACTGTTTTCCAGTTTTGGCATTTGATTTGGCTTGTGGTGTTTGCTAACCTACAAAGTTTTTACATAATCTAATTTCTTCATCTTTTCCATCATGACTTTGGTGATGACTTTTGTCTTGGTTGGTATTATAAAGACAAAATAATTGAGTAAGATAACCAGTTCTGTGTTCATTAGGGGACAGGCTAACTTAAAGAAACCCCCAGATACAAGATTATAGTGAACTTCTCCCACATGGAACAGTCCTGACCTGGGATGTGACTCTGCACCAGAGGCTTCCCAGTGACCCAGGAACTTTCTCTGTCACAGAAAAACATGGTGGGACTTCCCTGGCTGGCGGTCCAGTGGTTAAGATTCCACGCTTCCACTGCAGGGGGCAAGGGTTCGATCCCTGGATGGAGAACTAAGATCCTGCATGCCACGTGGCGCAGCCAAAGCAAACAAACAAAAACGTGGCCACGGGGAGGGAAAACAAGCAATCTCCCTTAAAGGAAGCAACATTTATTTCCAGTTAAATCCCATTGGAACTTAGGTGGACACCCCATGGCTGCAAAGGAAGCTGGGAAATGTAGTCTCAAGCTGGATGGCCTGTGCCCTGCTAAAACAATGGATCCAGTGGGCAGGGGCATGGCTCTTGTGCTAAAAGAAAGAAGGAAAGGGTACCAGGGTGTAGTTGGCAGTCAGGACCACACCTCCCCAAATCCTACATCCTCATATGTGAAATCCACCCCCTTCCTGAACTTACTTCTGGTAACTATTGTTCAGCTGCAAGAATTTCATTTCTTGTAGATGCAGTTCCCCACCCCACCCCCACTCCCCAAGCTCTTTTGTTGGGTATAATTATAAGAGTAACTCAGAGCTAGGAAAAGAAAAGAGAAATAATACTCCTTGCCTCCTGAGGGCCTTGGCAAATTCTCCTTCCTGGGCCTGGACCACCTTCCCATCTTTCAGCCAGTTAATTGCTACCTGTTCTTCAGATGCCAATGCAAAGCTCCATCCTCAGAAAAGCAGCCCTAGCTCCTTCCCTCCTACACCTCCCAAAGTAGATGAAGGCTCCTTTATAATCATCTCATATTACTTTTATTCATAGTACTTTCATAGCTGGTAACTGCGATGTAGCTGTGTGACTGTTTGGTTGATGTGTTCTTGCAGTGCTGGACTCTGGACTTCGGGGCAGGAGCAGTGTCTATTTTGCTCACCTCCAGGGATGGAGCCTTATGTTCCATAAATATTTGCTGGATGAATGAATCAATGTTGAGAGAGAAAGGAAAGGCAGTGGAGCTCTGAGAGAGACGAAGGAGGCTGAGAAAAAAGTAGCTGATACCTTAGGATGTCATGAGTGGCCTGAACCTGGGGAAGGGGCAGGCCTATTGGATGCCAATGAGCTTGATGAGTTCCAGTTCTGTACTCTGGTCTGAAGCTGTCCACAGGCAGGGCTGAGAAGGTGAAACCCCTTCCGGGGCATCGGAGTGCTGATGAGAAACACTTGCTGAACTCCGGTGCCACGGTTGAGGCCTCTGCCCCTTTAGCGGAGGCATAGACCCTTAATAACCGATTGTTGAATTAAGAAAACATTATGTGGGCTTCCCTGGTGGCGCAGTGGTTAAGAGTCTGCCTGCCAATGCAGGGGACATGGGTTCGAGCCCTGGTCTGGGAGGATCCCACATGCCGCGGAGCAACTAGGCCCGTGAGCCACAATTACTGAGCCTGCGCGTCTGGAGCCTGTGCTCTGCAACAAGAGAGGCCGCGATAGTGAGAGGCCCGCACACCGCGATGAAGAGTGGCCCCCGCTCTCCGCAACTGGAGAAAGCCCTCGCACAGAAACGAAGACCCAACACAGCCATAAATAAATAAATAAATAAATATTTAAAAAAAAAAAAAAGAAAACATTATGTGTTAGCATTTTCCTAGCCTTTTCTGTGAAATAAAATTACTTGTTCCATGACTTCATTCATTTTTTTTTGGAAGGAAGCTAAATTCTCAGTCAAAGACTTATTTAAACAATTTGCTATTTAATCTAAAAGTGACACTGACATTTAAGGACAATCTGTATTAGGAGTGGTGGCAAAACGAACATAATTAGGATTCCATTGTTTCCTGTTGTCAGTATACTTTTTGACAGTATTATTTACATTTGACCAGTGTCCTAGTCAGTAAGATATATAGCATATTGACTGTCAAATTAAACTTCTGAGATACTGTTTCATTTTGGATAGATGTGAGCTACATTATATATAATGTATCTATTTATGTACCTATCTTCTTTTTTTTTTTTAAACCCAGACTGCTCAAAGTTTCTGCCTCTTTTGTAGGAATGGTAAGTCACCTATGAGCAAATATTTTAATTAAACGTTAAGAGGGGAAACAGGGCTTCCCTGGTGGCGCAGTGGTTGAGAATCTGCCTGCTAATGCAGGGGACACGGGTTCGAGCCCTGGTCCGGGAAGATCCCACATACCGCAGAGCAACTAGGCCCGTGAGCCACAACTACTGAGCCTGCGCGTCTGGAGCCTGTGCTCCGCAACAAGAGAGGCCGCGATAGTGAGAGGCCCGCGCACCGCGATGAAGAGTGGCCCCCGCTCGCCACAACTAGAGAAAGCCCTAGCACAGAAACGAAGACCCAACACAGCCAAAACTAAATAAATAAAGTAGTTATTAATTTAAAAAAAAAAAAAAAAAAAAAAAAAAAAGGGGAAACAAGTGACTTCCCTGGTGGTCCAGTGGTTAAATTCTGTGCTTCCACTGCAGGGAGTATGGGTTTGATCGCTGGTTGGGGAACTAAAATGCCTCATGGCTCAGCCAAAAAAAAAAAAAAAAAAGGGGGTGGAACTATATTCAATAGCTATAATGGAAATAATAATAAACTGTAATGGAAAAGAATAGAAAAAAAGAATATATATAGATATATATGTATAACCGAATCACTTTGCTGTACACCTGAAACTAACACAATATTGTAAATAAACTACACTTCAATAATAAATACATACATACATACATACATACATACAAAAAATGTTAAGGCCGGGGGAACACTTTGGAAAGCATGCCGTAAAGGTAGTTGATGTTGAATCACTTATAAAATGAAACACAGAGAATCTAAAAAAAATGTACTTTCAGTCTTTTGCTTTTTAAAATTTCTTATTTGACGTCACTAGGAAATGACAGCAGCTGAGAGACGTATGGAGTCAAGAAGACTCCAGGAGAATCAGAGGGTTTGGGGTTATACTTTGGTGGTTTCTTGATCTTCTCTTCCTTAGTCTCACTTCCATCTCTCACTATCACCAGGGACTGTGCGGGGCCCATGGCAACCTACTGTGTGAAAATGCTTCCCGACATCCAGTGATCTATCTATTAGTGACTAATGAAGAATTTTTGCATTGACTCAATTTGGAACATTAAAGCACTTTATAATAAACCATCTTCCTGCCCGTTATTCAGGCTTTCTCCTATCAGATGATCTCAGCTTCAAGGGGGTGAGAAAAAAGGCAGCACGGATGAGTCAGCAGCCCCTCCAATCTTCCGTCTGTTCCATTACACTCAATGCAATGATGGCTCTTGCAAAAATTATTAGAAAAGGAAGATGTGATTCTGACTTTCCCATACGAACACATCTGCTAGGCTTTATTGCCTTAAATTAATCCATTTTTATTGTGGATGTTATTTACAGAGAGTACTTGGAGGAAAGTCATTTGAAAATAAGAATTTAGCATTTCTTATATCCAATGATGCTTTGGTACTGTTCGCTGAGTAGTCTTTGGCAGAACATTTGAATTGCAGCTGCTTCAAAATAGGCAGCGTCCCTGCTACCAAGCATTTGAAAATGCATCTCAGTGTCCCGATATTTTCAAATCCAATCTGGCAAAAGAGTTAGATCTGATAAGAGACCTAATTTTGAGTTTAAAGGAAGCATGGAGGCAAAGTCTGGGAGGACCAGGGCTGGAAGCACCGGCCTCAGATGCTGACGCCAGAAAGCCATCTTTTGGATGGCAGTGTTACCCATTTCCAAGAGAAACTGAAATCAGGGGCTTGGCTTGATCTGTGTCTCCAGACTTGAAGGAAGCACGGAGACGAAGCATCCCACTGTGCTGTTGACAAAGCAAAGAGGCACCGGGCATGAATGAGCCCAACACCTTCGTCAGGTGTGCTTTCTCTATTGTTCTCCAAATGGCAAGGGCTTAAGATGAGGGGGTTGGAGTGGCAATATTTTTTATGATTCTTCTTAAGCCAGAAGAGACACTTTTCTTAGAGAGTTGTGGAAAGGAATGCAGACTGCTGAGTGTGTTGGGAAAGTTGTCTCAAAACACCAGAAGTGTGTGTCTTTAAAACAGCTGAACTGATGCTTCCTCAAAGCCGGCTCCCCTGGCTGGACCCAACCCCTTCCCTTTCACACCACTGTTCTGCTGGCCTCCAAAGCCTTGCTCTTTTAATTTTGGGAAGAAAAGAAGTCTTGTGCCCACAGCTATAAGCGGGAGGCATCACATGTCTTCTCGAGAACGGGAAAGTTGTGCCACCCTCTCCCCGACCTCCACTGAGGTTCCAGCCAAGGGGGAGACTTTGATTTTCAAAATGATCTGTACCTATAGCCTCTCAAGCGGACAAGGTCTGCGATTGCGACTGTTTATGCAAACGTGGGCCTCGGGCTTCTGTTAGGAGATTATAATGTCTTGTTAGTGTTATTATTCTCAGCACCTTTGAACCCTCAGGGAAAGGCCCTGTAGAAATACGGAAAACAGAAGCCGGTCCTCCTTGAATTGCATCTTGACTTGCCGCCCTTTTTTGGTCAATTTACTCCCTGAGAAGTCCTGCAAGCCAGAATAGAGATGACTGTATGACACAAAGCGTCACTGAAATTTTTCAGAATGGATAGGCTTTGTGGAATTTCCCCCCTCAATATGGGGTGGTGGGCTAGGCACTCAAAGAAATCTCATGCACACCTTTCTCTGTAGACTCTAGGAAGTAATAGCTGCCAATGGAGATACTCAGAGATTTCAAGCTGCGTAAAAAGGTTTTAAACTCCTCAGAAACAAAAGTGGTTCTGTAAGTAGTATGCAAAGAATGAGAATCAATTCTGCCTCAGAGAGGAAGTAAAAGAAGCAAGATGATCAATATCTTGAAATAACCTATAATGGGAAAGAAACTGAAAAAGAATGTATGTATGTGTGTGTGTGTGTATATATATATTTGATATATATATATATATATAGGAATCACTTTGCTGAAACTAACACATTATAAATCAACTATACTTCGATAAGAAAGAAAAGAAAGAAGAAAGAATGAAAAAGAAAGAAGGAAGGAAAGAGAAGCAAGTTGACATGTGACTGGTCATCTCTGCTTGGTCCACAACGTGCAAAGAACCTGGTTTATGTGGCTTGTGTAGATCCCATGCCCCGAGGGATGCTTGGTACCCAGACAGCAGTCATGGGTGATTACCTCCATGATTACCATGCTAACTGAGAGCAAGGGCTGTGACTGCTGTGTCCCCCAGTGTACTGCTAGCCTGGCACATAATCAACCAACACAGATTGATTGTTGAGTAAGTACTTGTGATGTGTCTTCTTATTATTCAATTAGAGGGTCTGATGCCACCATACCTCCTCAGGTGTGTCCCTTTAGCTTCCTAAGAATCTAGGGGTAGGGAATTAAGAGGTACAAAGTATTATGTGTAAAATAATCTACAAACATGTATTGTATAGCACAGGGAACATAGCCAATATTTTATGATAACTATACATGGAACATAACTTTTAAAAATTGTGAATCACTATACGGTATACCTGTAACTTATTTAATATTGTACATCAACTATACTTCAATAAAAAAATTTTTTTGTAAAGAATCTGTTTCTGGGACTTCCCTGGTGGTCCAGTGGTCCAGTGGTTAAGAATCTGCCTTCCGACGCAGGGGACGCGGGTTCAATCCCTGGTCGGGGAACTAAGATCCCACATGCCGCGAGGCAACTAACCCCACGGGCCGCAACTACTGAGCTCTCTGGAGCCCGTTCACCACAACTGGAGAGACGCCCACGTGCTGCAGCAAAGATCCTGCATGCCGCAACTAAGATCCAACACAGCCAAAGAAATACATTTTTTTTAATAAAAAAAAACACAATAGGTCAAATAAGAAATAAAATAATAATAATCTGTTTCTGTGAAAGGTAAGGGGTGTTTATTTTTAATCTCAAGCATAACCTTGAAGGAGCCTCTAATTGATGATGGCACTGAAGGTTGCAGTTTGCTTTTATTCAGCTCTTTTCACCTACAAACTATGCATCGTGCTTATCGGATGATGGCTCCTTCAGAGCCTGGGCTTTCTGGAGGAAATAGGCATGTTCAGGTATGTGAGAAAATTGCATGTTCTCCATCATTTCTCCACTCTTGATTCTCCCATATAAATCCTACATCTTTTTGCTATAAAGATTTTATGTAAAATGGGGAATATTGAAAACATTTTCCTGCTTAGATCATTCCAGGTTTAAATTTTAAAATGCATTTCTAAATAAATACTTTCAACAATACGAATAAGCAGTACTCAGGTAACTCACTACTTTGTAATATATTCCAGTGCATAAATAAGGTTAATTCCAGATAATAAATTTTAAAGTGCATAGGAAGAAACTATTTAAGTCTAAATAATGCAGGGTTTTGCCATGGTTTAGGTTTGGAGCCCTGAAATCCTAGGAACTGGATGCAGCTGGGTTGCAGAATTCAAATCTAATTATTAATTGAGTTGTAGAAGTGACTACATTAATCTCTTTTGTAGAAAAAGAGAAAACGTCATTGCTAGAAAAAAATAACATGTAGAAACGATGAAAATGCAATCCAGTGGTTCTCTCTTACCAAGCAGATTATTGAGAGTGTTTCTCAAGTGATCCAACATCTCCAGATGGCAGAGAAAGTCAGGGAGAAGTTATCATAGATAATACCCAGCTTATTATTTAATCAAAGGCTAAGCACTAGCTTTAAACTGGTCCTGCATCCTCTACCTGGGCAGATCTAAATGCAGAGAGAGAGTGAGAAAAAAAAAAAAAGAAAGCTGGCTTTCTCTATAAGGACAAGAGCATTTCTTTAGATATGTCTGCAGAAAAAACCAACTTTGTGATGTACCATCTCTAAATCACACACACACACACACACACACACACACACACAAAGCAAGTTGAGAAAATTAAGATCGTTTGACTGGCTAAGATGTGCTGTTCTCCAAGAGGTCACCTCAATGGGAAAATGCAAAAGAAAACTTAAAAGTAATGCAGATGGGACTTCCCTGGCGGTCCAGTGGTTAAGACTTCTTCCAATGCAGGGGGTGTGGGTTCAATTCCTGGTCGGGGAGCTAAGATCTCATGTGCCTCAAGGCCCAAAAGCCAAAACATAAAACAGAAGCAATATTGTAACAAATTCAGTAAAGACTTTAAAAAAAATAAATAAAAGTAATGCAGAATCAGTTGTAGGATCTGTCATCTTCCGTAGAAATGTTTATCTCTTAAAAATGCTGATTGGGGGAACATGCTGATGAGAAGTCTCTTACTGTGATAAGGAACACACTAACCTTTTTTGCCCTGGGCTCTGAGAATTATATGTGGTCAGTTTTGAGTTTAAGATCTTCATGGGCTATGTTAGTAGACTGGGAACAGACTTGGGCTTGATGTAGGGTATGTCTTTTATTATGGGAATGCATTGACAGATGTGTTCTTTTTGTTAATAAATATAATAATGACAAAAAGTAAATCAAGCTAACAGTCCTAAAGGAAAATTCGAAACATGCAAAAATGTAACTGGCAATTCTGGGTTGATCACATCTCATGAATGAGCAATGTAGAAAACTAAGACATACTTTATTTGCTTTTTTTTTTTTTCTCCTGTGGGAGTTTGTGGGAAAGGGTGCCACGGATTCCCCTGAAATGTTAGTAGTGTCTGCACATCAGTGGTCAAACCCACTTCTGTGCTGTACAAGCTAAAACATGGCGTGATGTGCACTGCAGCAGTGTGGGCGGGGGACTAGCCCCGCTGAAGCGGAGTAGTTTAATTTCCTGAAAGTATAGATATAGGCTCTCCATATAGATGGTTGCAGGGACTCTGGGGATGGAAAAAAAAAAAGCTTTATTTGGGAAAACTGAGTCCACTGATTAGCATAATCATAAAATCAACAATAGTACCCACCACTATTGCTGCTACAAACATTTATATGGGTTTTTACAGAGGAAAGTTTTGCTATGTCATTTGAACCCTCATTAAGTGATTTGCCTAAAGGGTCAGAACCAGTGACCTGCAGAGCTGGGCTCAGAATGAGACCTTCTGACTCCAAGACCAGTGGGACAGCTGCCCCAGGAGACTGCCTGGGGAAGACTAGATTTTAGATGCTGTATTTGCATCTGTTTTGTTTTTTTTTTTCTCACTCCTGCTGCTTCTCTCCCATTGTTCCTCCCTCTCCTCTGACTTTTTCTTTCTTTCCTCTTATCTCTCTTTTGTTTTCTTTCTAATTTTTCAGGTATAATTGACATACAACCAACTACACATATTTAAAGTTACAATTCGATGAGTTTTGCCATATACATGGATATATGACACATATATGGATAGTTCTGACTGGGGCAGCTCTCACCACGATCAAGATAGCAAACTTATCTGTCACCCTGGAAAGTGTCCTCCTGCTTCACTGTATCCCCCTACCCCTCCCGCCAGCAGCTTTCCAGGCTCCCACTGATCTGCTTTCTGTCACGACAGATTAGAATGCATTTTCTAGAACTTTATATATTTTGAATCATATAGTAGGTACTCCTAAGTCTGGCTTCTTTCACTCAGCATAAGCATTATTATTTTTTTTAATTAATTAATTTATTTATTTATTTTTATTTATGGCCGTGTTGGGTCTTTGTTTCTGTGCGAGGGCTTTTCTCTAGTTGCAGCAAGTGGGGGCCACTCTTCATCGCGGTGCGCGGGCCTCTCACTATCATGGCCTCTCTTGTTGCGGAGCACAGGCTCCAGACGCACAGGCTCAGTAGTTGTGGCTCACGGGCCTAGTTGCTCCGCGGCATGTGGGATCTTCCCAGACTAGGGCTCGAACCCGTGTCCCCTGCATTGGCAGGCAGACTCTCAACCACTGCGCCACCAGGGAAGCCCCAGCATAATTATTTTGAGTTTCATCCATGTTGTGTGTTTCAGTACCTCCATAGTCCTTTCCTTTTATGATGTTATTGCTAAGTATGTCCCATTCTATGGATGTACCACAATTTGCTTACCCGTTCACCTGTTGATGGACATTAGTGCTATTTTCAGTTTGGGGCTATTAACAAATAAAGCTGTTGTGAGCATTCATGTACAAGTCTTCCTATGGATGTATGCTTTTCTTTCTCTTGAATAAATACCTGGGAATGGAATGACAGGTATGTGCCTAAATTTAAGAAACTGCCCAACTCTTTCCCAGAGTGATGGATCATTTACATTCCCAGCAGTGCTCTTTGAGAGTTCCAGTTCTTCCACATCCTCACCAACACTTGATGAACACAGTCTTATTAATTTTAACCATTCTAATAGGTGTGTAGTGGTATCTCACTGTGGTTTTAATTTGCATTTCTCTGATGATTAACGATGCTGACTCCTCTTTTGTTGATCACGTTTTTTCAGTGCACATGCAAACATTTATTTTTAAAAGTTTGTGTAGTTGGATTTCATGCATGCATATTCCTTTGTGGTCTTTTTCAGCTACACTCGGAGATCCTGCTGGATGAAAAAGACCAACATGTTTTTCCTTTTCCTCACCAGCCCATCAGATGGTGGTACCAGGAGGAATATTCTATAGAAAATGGACATATATCAGCATTCCTATGCTTCAGATGATCAAAACATACTATGAACAAGAAGTCTGGCCTTTTCATGTCAGTATCCACAAATCTAAAGAGGCAATAACTTTTAATTCACTCTCATGAACACTTTTGAACCCCTGTCAGAGCAAGATGCTTTTGGAGGGCACTTATGGAGATGAAAGCTGAATAAGGCATGATGATATCCTCTCTGAAAAGATTACCTGGTGAAGGTTTCCGTATATTTGTTGTTGCTATTTTAAAACCTTAAAGAGACACATTTGTGGACCTAGAGATTGTCATACTGAGTGAAGGAAGTCAGACAGAGAAAGACAGATATCATGTGATATCGCTTATACGTGGAATCTTAAAAAAGGGTACAAATGAACTTATTTACAAAACAGAAGTTGAGTCACAGATGTAGAAAACAAACTTATGGTTACCAGGGGGTAAGGGGTGAAGGAGGGATAAACTGGGAGATTGGGATTGACATATATACACTACTATATATAAAATAGATAACTAATAAGAACCTACTGTATAGCACAGGGAACTCTACTCAATACTCTGCAATGACTTATATGGGAAAAGAATCTAAAAGAGAGTGGATATATGTATACGTATAACTGATTCACTTTGCTGTATGCCTGAAACTAACACAACATTGTAAATCAACTATACTCCAATAAAATTTTTTTAAAAAAAGAGAGAGACATTTACCCGTTTTCTGTGATATTGAGCACGTACTGAAGGTATGCGTAGTATCGTCCAGGTGCAGCTTTCTGGGTGCTATTGCAGGGGAACTGGGGGCTTGGAGCAGGGACAGAGGCTTTTACTACCTCGGCCTGCAGCCTTTAAGGGAGCAATAGCTAGTTTGGGGCTGATGGGATTTGGGCCCATGACTGTCCTACTACGTGCAGGTCCCCAGTGGCCAAACTGATCATCAAACCCTAACAAGCATGGCAATAGCAATGCACATACACGTGCAAGCGTGGGCACGTGCATGTGTGCGTGTGTGTGTGTGTGTGAGGGAGAGAGAGACAGCCTTGATGCTAAGCATCACAGAAAAAATTCTCTGAGAAATATATGGGATAACATAAATAAAAACAACTAATCTCAATACAAAGCAGACTGAAATCAGTCCCCAGAGCAGCGCTAATCAAAGTAACTGGCCCAAGAGCTGTTTGCGATTGGTCTGCAATAAAACAGGGAGCTTGTACTGGAGTGTAAATCAACATACCGCTGCTTTGATTGACAAAGTCTCGCTATTCATACACACACACACACACACACACTATACTTTTTTATATATGTATATATACTTTTTGTTTTTTAACTAAAGGAAATGCTTAGTTGCCTGGTTGATCTGCGTTCTGGTTTAAGCCCCTCAGCCATCTCCTTGCAGGCTAGTAAGAACAGGTAAGTGACTGCACTGGTCGGCAGATCACATTTTAGGTGGCTCTGCTCTAGAGAGGTGTGAGCACAGATGGGAGGGTGATTAATTCTGAGATCTGTGCGCTCACTGTCTGGCATTTATGACATTTGGCCTCAGGGCAAGCCAGCATATTTCAAGAAATTGCAACCATCGAAGACCTTTAAAATTACACGTTCCAGGACTTCCCTGCAGCGGTTAAGAATCCACTGGCCAATGCAGAGGACACAGGTTTGAGCCCTGGTCCAGGAAGATCCCACATACCGCGGAGCAACTAAGCCCATGCACCACAACTACTGAGCCTGCGTTCTAGAGCCCGCGAGCCACAACTACAGCCATGAATTAATTAATTAATTAATTAATTAATTAATATTTTAAAAATTTTAAATAAAATTATACATGCACTTTAAAATTAAAACAAACAAAATTAACCCTGCACTGTATGTTGTAAACAATAGGGAATTAATTCTTTGATAAATGAAATAGGTGTATAATAAACATAATTGTATTTTTTACTTATCAACCTTTGAGGACTAAATGACATTTTATATCAACAAGACATTTTATCAACATCATCATCCTATCAACATGGGCACTACATTTACCAAGCACGGAAGTACCATCTTTTATTATATAATACAGAGGGACAATGTTTCCACCAACTTGGCAAGACAGCTGTGGCAGGCAAAGGAATACTGCCCCAAAGATATTCCCAGATTCCCTGGCAACTGTGACTGTGTTTGCTTACTTGGTAAAATGAACTTTGCAGGGAATTCCCTGGCAGTCCAGTGGTTAGGAGTCCGTGCTGCCACTGGAGGGGGCATAGGTTCGATCCCTGGTTGGAGAATTATGATCCCGCAAGCTGCAAGGCGCAGCCTATATATATATATATATATATATATATATATATATATATATATATATATAAAACATATATATAAGTATATATATATATAAAACATGAACTTTGCAGAGGTCATTAAATTCAGGATCTCAAGATGGGCAATGATCCTGGATCCTCCGGGTGGGCCCAGTGTTATCACAAGGGTCCTCGTAAGAGGGAGACAGGAGGGTCAGAGTCAGAGATGTGACAACAGAAGCAGAAGCTGGAATGATGCGCTTTGAAGATGAAGGAAGGAGCCATGAGCCAAGGAATATATGTGACTTCTAGGAGCTGGAAAAAGCAAGGCAAAGATGACATTCTCCCCTGAACCTTCTAAAAGACACGTAGCCCTGCTGACATCTTGATTTTAGAACTTCTGACCCCCAGTCCTGTAAGATCATAAATTTGTGTTGTTTTAGGCCACTAAGCTTGTGGAAATTTTTACAGCAGCAATAGGAAACCAATACCAGAGGACCAGGGCTAACAGCGCTGCTCGGCTAGACCCTGTTCCAAGTGCTTCCCACACAGTAACACAGCTACGTCTCACAGCCACAACATGAGTGGCTTCTATTATTAACTGCATTTTACAGAAGAAGAAACTGAGACAGAAGGAGTTAAGGTCCAAGATCCCACAGCTTGTACAATCAGAGTCAGTATGTGAAATGAGTCTCTTGGGCTTCAGAATGTGTGCACTAAACCATACACTCTATTGCTTCCTGAAAAAGTGAAAGGCTTCAGGGATCGACAGGAAGGGTTACAAGCCACATGTCACCCCTAAAGGACATTTTATTTTATAGATTTACCATTATCTTCCACAAAAATATTGTAGAAGACAAGAAAAGATGAGGACCCTTCTCTTAGTGTCTTTCTGCCCTCTGCCCAAGGAGCTGACTTACCCAGGTCACAGAACGGCCAAGTGTAAAAGAACAAACACATGGGGACTGATTACACATGAGATGGATTATGAGCTGTTATTCAACAGAAGGTGCAGACAATGTAACCCAAAGTAAGAGAGGCTTTACATGTGAAAATTAACTTTTCATTGTCCTTTAAAATTTTTATTTCAAAGCTTGCTTAGTGAGTAATGATCACATTTTACTGTGAGAACAAAATACTCAGATATGTCACTTAGAAAACTGATGACCGGACTTCCCTGGTGGCGCAGTGGTTGAGAATCTGCCTGCCAATGCAGGGGACGCGGGTTCGAGCCCTGGTCTGGGAAGATCCCACATGCTGCGGAGCAACTAAGCCCGTGAGCCACAACTACTGAGCCTGCACGTCTGGAGCCTGTGCTCCGCAACAAGAGAGGCCGCGATAGTGAGAGGCCCGCGCACCGCGATGAAGAGTGGCCCCTGCTTGCCGCAACTAGAGAAAGCCTGCTCGCAGCAACAGAGACCCAACACAGCCAAAATAAATAAATAAAAGAAAGTATGGAAAAATATGTGTTTGGTATACAGTTTTTTAAAAAATAAATTTATTTATTTAAAAAAAAAAGAAAGTTGATGACCATTTTAATAGGAAAAGACACACACATACACACCAGTTTAACAGAAAGTTTAGAAACTGAAGTTGAAAGAATGTCCTGGAAACTAGAACAAAAATACAAAGAAATGAAAAGTAGCAGAGGATAAGAAAGAGTATCAAGCCAGAAGATCCAACATCCAATAATATGAATTCAAAAAAGAGTCAAGAAAATGGAAGAAAGGAAAGTGTAAAGAGATAATACAAGAGTATTTCCCAGTTTTGAGGCCTCAGGTATCTCAATTAAATGGGTCCATTGAGGGCTTCCCTGGTGGCGCAGTGGTTGAGAATCTGCCTGCCAATGCAGGGGACACGGGTTCGAGCCCTGGTCTGGGAAGATCCCACATGCTGTGGAGCAACTGGGCCCGTGTGCCACAACTACTGAGCCTGCACGTCTGGAGCCTGTGCTCCTCAACGAGAGAGGCCGCGATAGTGAGAGGCCCGCGCACCGTGATGAAGAGTGGCCCCTGCTTGCCACAACTAGAGAAAGCCCTCGCACAGCAACGAAAACCCAACACAGCCATAAATAAATACAAATAAATAAATTTTTTAAAAAAGTTGTCTTAAAAAAAAAAAAAAGACCATATATTGCACTTCCCTGGTGGTCCAGTGGTTAGGACTGCAAGCTTCCACTGCAGGTAGCGGGCTTCGATCCCTGGTTGGGGAAGATCCTGCATGCTGCGTGGCGCAGCCAAAAAAAAAAGAAAAAAAAAGACCATATATTGTAGGATTCCATTTATCTGGGTTGGAGGGGGGAAGTGTCTGCTAATGCATATGGAGTTTCTTTTGGGGATGACGACAATTTTTTCAGCTGGTGTCTTGAGGCTATTCACTGTTCCAAAATATCATTTGCACTCATTTGTCCGTTATAACTTTGCTGTTTTGTGTGCTAAAATCTCTTGTTTTCCAGAATCATCAGACTAAATGGCAATATCTTTTGGAATGGGTATACGTTATTATTAATTAACACATCAGTTATCAGTTAATACCTTGCTAGAGTTTAGCTGCCTGATGATATATAAGAATCTCCCAGACCCAAGCTTGTCGGTCACGGATGCTTGTACCTACTCACCTGTCCTTCAAAGGCCAGCTATGACAGTGGAAGCAAGTCTTTCCAGGCGACCAAGGAAGGGGTCAAGGCACACAAGGTAGGGAAGGCACACAACTCTCCCTGCAGTGGAGGTAACAAAGAGAACAATGTTTCTCTTGTTTATCTGTGCATGCAAGGACATTTTAAAAATTATTTTGTTCATTTATCTACCCATCATTTTGCTTACCTGGATACAAGTATTCTGCCAGGTTCAGGAATACAGGGGTGAACAAGACATCACCCACCCCCAAATCCCGCCCTGTGAGCTCTTGGCCTCTTGAGAAAAGTGGGAGAATGCTTGAGACACAATTTCTCATATTTTTGCCAAACTTGATTTATTCCAGATGACCCTTCCGCCACTCTACCCCTTTAGCGCCATTAATTGAATATTAAGGTAAATTCTCTTTTCTTAGTAAAATATGTTGGATGGGAGGGTTACATGATCTGTGATAGGCGCCCCTTTGACTGTCTGGGATGATACAGCCCATGAGGCTGGCTAAGCCCGCATCATTCAGCAAATATTTTTTGAGCTGCTTCTATGGGCTAGGTTCATGGAACAAGACAGAAGAGGTCCCTTCGCTTCGGCCGGGGGGTGGGTAAGGAAGGAGGTGAAGGGCAGGCCTCTCTGAAGAATGAGAACGAAACAGCTAGGCAATGAGTTGGGGAAAAGGTATTTTTCAACCATACTGCCTTGGAGGCTGACATTATCAATCCCACTTCACAGAGGACGCATCCAGCTCCCAGAGGTTGAGGTCCTGCCGCCTTCAGTCGGCAAAGAAGACATTGAGCCCCACCCTGGCCCCCTCCACCCTGGCCATTCTCTGTCTGCCACTTCACTGTGTCAGCCGGACATGAAAGATTAGAGGACCAGGAATTCAGATGGGGGGAAGTGGGATCCAAGTTGAATGTTAAAGGATGAGAAGGAGGTAGAGGGGGCCCAGAGGAACAGGGTGAGGGGTCTCCTTCCTTCTCTGCTGCTCTCCGGCCATTTTCCCTAAACACTGCTCCTGGTTGGGGAAGATGAGCTCTTCAAAGAATGGAGGCTTATTATTGCACCAAGGGAAGGCGTGAATAAAACATTTGCACTGATGTTCAAGCATTTGAGAAGAGTGTGAGGCTCTCCTCTTGCCAGCCAGGGATGCTTGTATCTCCTTGCCAGCCAGGGATGCTCATATCTTCTTATCTGGCCTTCAAAGACCAACCACAGGTGGTGGGAAGGAATCTTTTCAGGTGGCCGAGAAGGGAGGACAGAAAGAAAACACACAGCTCTCTCCGCACTGGAGGTAACAGAGAGGATGGGTCTCGTGTTGTGCCTGCAAACATTAATGCACATTCATAAAAAGCTGGCCTTTCACAAAGTGCGAGGCCCTCAGTCTGTCATCAGCCGGGCGGGGAAACGGGGATCCCACCTGAGCCATCCTTCTTCTTCAGGATGCTTCACCAACCGGGCCTCTGAGAACCATAAATAAAGACCACTGCGAATGGCTTTTCTGTCTGACCCTTTAACCTGAAATAAAAATAAAGCTTGGAGAATGTCATCCTGACTTGAGGTTCCTTTACGGGCTCCTCCTTCCCTTACCTGTTGACAGGTGCCTGCCAGACCTCACAGTTACCTTTGATTTAGCTGTAATGGCATCTCCACACTTAGCCAAGGTCTGCCCTGTAATCCTCTCCGGAGCTTAAGTCAATTTATATGGTAACCTGAGAGCCATTTCTTGACTCCAGATGATGTCACTGTCTGTTAACACATTACTGGAATGACCACGAAACTCATGCTTAGGGCAACAGAGCAGGAGATCACTCTCAAAGCCAGAGCTCGGTTCAAACAAATGTTAAATGAATTTTCAAAATAAAAAGCAAGATTTAGTTCCATACACCCTTTTGTAAACTTCTAAGATAGTTCAATACTTGTTTTCAGAGAAGTGGTTTTTCTGAATCGATAATCCGTACCTGAGAAGTCTAAATGTATTATGGAGATAAGGGTGGCAACTTTGAAAATTGGAGCAGAAAATAATGGACAGAAATGATCAAAACCTCCAACTGAATTTTAAACCATGTATTTGTCTCCCCTCAAGCCCTAAAGTGAGTTTGCATTAATAAAAGTTACCCCCAGCATTTGTTTGAGCACAGTTCTGGCTAGAAAAGGATTCTAAGTTTATTTGTCCTTACTTTATTTGGGGTTCTGGAGGGAACAGTATAACAATTTCTTGTGTTAAACAGTATTTACTAAACATAGCAAAATTAGGATCATTTTGTTATAGGACAGATGGGCTATATTAATCAAGCCATGGACAGAGATGTGTGTGTGCGTGTGTGTGTGTGTTCACATTTTGCTTCGTTATAAATGTGGGGCAATGATTAAAATAAAGAATCTCTGGCTTTACATTTTATAAATACATGTAATTCCAAAATATCAATGTTCTCCTTCCCTACTGTATGTCTCCTATTAATGCTGTAATAAATTACCACAAATTTAGTGACTTAAAGCAACACATATTTTTTCTCTTACAACGCTGGAGGTCAGAAGTCTAAAATGAAGGTGTCACTAGGCTTGCATTCCTCCTGGTGTTTTCAAGGGAGAATCCATTTCTTTGCCTTTTCCAGCTTCTAGAGGTCGCTTGCATTCCCAGGCTTGTGGTCCCATCCCTCCATCTTCAAAGCACATCATTCCAACCTCCTCTTCCATCTTCATGGGTATTTTTTTTTTTTTGACTCTGACCCTCCAGCCTCCCTCTGACAAGGACCCTGGTGATTACAATGGGCCCACCTGGATAATCCAGGATAATCTCTCACCTCGAGATCCTTAATTTAATCACATTTGCAAAATCTCCTTTAACATGTGAAGTAATATATTGCCAAATTCTGGGAATTAGAACGCTGGCATCTTTGCAGGGCCATTATTCATCTTACGCACCTACTATCACAGGTATTTACAAACCTGTGAACTGGAAGTAGGTCTCCCAGAAGCAGTGGTTAAGATGTAGATGAAGAGTTGTTTACGCACCTGGAGCGCTCTCCGTAGCTCACTGGAGGTACCGAGCTTTTCTGTGTGACCCTCAGCCCAAAGCCTTCTCCCCAGCGAGTCACCACTGCTCTGCCCCTTGCTGTGGGATGGCCGAAAGAGATTGGACTTGGCGTGACTTTAAGTGAGATTGTTTAACAGTTTCCTGTGTAAAAGGCTAATAACGACATACACTCCACAGGGCCTCCAGCGGGTGAATGAGGTTGGTGCTAACAATACTTCATAACCTGTAAAGACTTTGTAGATGTGTATTTCAGTAGGACTCAGGGTATAAATTACACAACCAGAAGATTGTTAGAGGAAGAGGCTTGAGAGCCATCATTCCAAACCCTCCTGACAGATGCGACATCTGGGGTTCATCTGGCTTCACTGGTCACACAGGTCATTCCTGGTTGGGCTGTGGCTGGAACCCAGATATCCCAACTCTTGGCTCCATATTCTTTCCATTGCATCCTAACATCATGGTGATGTGCTCAACTCAGTACATAGTGATCCATTCACTGGGCTGCTCTCTCCAGGTTTGTCCTGGGTCCTCCTCCATTGTTACCACCAACCAGACATCAGCCATCGCCCTCCTGCTGTGTTGATCAAAGGGTAATTAAGGCGCCAGTGGGGCAGCCCTGGTGTTCTCATGTCTGTGCCTTCCTCTTCTCTGTTTCTCACACCTGCTGTTTGCTTGATCATCTCTTCTCCAGCTCCCACTTTGACTATTTCAAATCCTTTACTGATTTCTTTGTTTTTTACCATTTTCAGACTCTCCCTAGTTGTCTCTGCCTCCAAACCCAGCCAATGCCACTGCATTTGTCACCTATAGGATGATTAGTTCCTAACAAACTTTGCATTTACAGAGTTCTAGTATTTACATGTCAGACTTTTTTTTTGCATTTGATTTTTTTATTAAGTGACAATTTACATACATTAAATCCACCATTTTTTTAGTGTACAGCTCCGTGAGTTTTGACAAACACATATAGAGGTGTAACCACTACCACAGAAATAAAACAAATTCCTTCATGGATAGTGCTTTTAGTGTCGTATCCAAAAAATCTTTGCCTATCCCAAAGTAACAAAGATTTTCTTCTATATTCTTTTCTGGAAATTTTATAGTGTAAGATTTTACATGTAGGTCCATGATTCATTCTGAGTTAATTTTTGCAAGGTATAGACTGAGATTCTATTGTTGACCTTATATACTGTAATCTTGCTAAACTTGTTAGTTTTGGAGCTCTTTTGTATATTCTTTTTTATTTTCTACATAGGTAGTTATGTTCTTTGCAAAGAGTGACAGTTTAATTTCTTCTTTTCCAATATGTTGGGAAACATTTCTTTTTCTTGACTTGTTGCATTAGCTAGGACTCCAATATGACCTTGAATAGGAGTGGTGAGAGTAGACACCCTTGTCTTGTTTCCAGTCTTAAGGGGAAGGCATGTAGTCTTGTACCATTGAGGAGGGTATTAGCTATAGGTTTTCTGGTTGAGGAAGTTCCCTTATAATTCTAGTTTACTGAGAGTTTTTGTGAATACATGTTTAATTTTGTAAATGCTTTTTCTGCATCTATTGAAATGATGATATGTTTTTTCTTCTTTAGTCTGTTAATTTGATGAATTTATTAACTGATTTTCAAATGTTAAACTTTTCATTCCCAGAATAAACCCCATCTAGTCCTGAAATATTATCATTTTTGAAGCATATTTTTGGATTTGATTTTCTAAAATTTTGGTGAGAATTTTTGTGTCTATGCTATGTTCATGAGGGATATTAGTATGTTTTCTTTTCTTGTAAGGTCTTTATCTGGTTTTGATATAAGGATTATGTCACCTCACAAAATAAATTGGGAGATGTTTCATCCTCTTCAATTTTCTGGAAGAGTTTGTACAGAATTGATATTTTCTCCTTAAATGTTTGGTAGAATTCACCAGTGAAGCCATCTGGGCCTGGAGTTTTCTTTGTGGGAAGTTTTCAGTTACACATCCAATTTCTTTAATAAATATAAAACTATTCAGATTATTATTTCTCCATAAGTGGGTTTTAGTAGTTTGTATCTTTCAAGGAATTTGTCTATTTCTAAGTTGTTAAATTTTGTGACATAAAGTTGTTCATATTTTCTTATTATCCTTGTAATATTTCTAGGATCTGTAGTGATGGTCCCCTTCTCTCATTCCTGATATTTGTAATTTTTATCTTTCATGAATTAGGCTAGAGTTTTATTAATCTCCAAGAATGATTTTTGGTCTCATTGATTTTCTCTATTGTTTTTCTGTTTATTTTTGCTTTGAAATTTATTTTTTTCCCTTTTTTCTGGTTCCTTTGACTTTAATTTGATCTTCTTGTTCTACTTTCTTAAGGTGGAAGCTGAGAGCATTGATTTAGTTAGGTTGTTTGATGGAATACAGGATGCTCAGTTAAATTTCAATTTTAGATAAACAATAAATAACTTTAATTTATCTTAAATATTGCATGGGACATACTTATACTAAATTAAATTTTATTATTTATCTGAAATTCAAATTCAACTGGGTATCCTGTATTTTTATTTGCTAAGTCTGGCAACCCTAACTTAAGACCTTTCTTCATTTCTATTATAGGTACTTAACGTTAAAAATCTCTCTCTAAGCTTTATCTACATCATACAAATTTTGATGTTACATTTTTATTTTCATTCAGTTTAAAAATACTATCTCATTTCCCTTTTTGATGTCTTCTTGAGTTATTCAGAAGTGTGTTATTTAGTTTTTAAATACTTGGAGATTTCCCAGAGATAGCTGATTTGATTTCAGCTAATTTAATTCCACTGTAGTCTGAGAACATGTTTTGTATGATTTAAATTCTTTAAAATTTCTTAAGACTTGTGTTATGGCCCAGAACATAGTCAACCTTGGTAAATGTTGTCTGTGAATTTGAAAAGAGTGTATATTTTGCTGTTGTTGGATGGAATGTTCTATAAACGTCAAGTAGGTCAAGTTGGTAGATTGTATTGATCAAGTCTTCTATGTCCTTACTGATTTTCAGTCTCCTTGTTCTATCAGACATTGACAGAGTGTTGAAATCTCCAACTTTAACTGTAGGTTCATCTATTTCTTCTCGTATTTCTCTCAGTTTTTACTTTAGTTTTGAAGCGCTGATATTAGACGCACAAACATTTAGGATTGTTCTGTGTTCTTGGTGAACTGACATTTTCATCATTATGAAGTGACTCTCTTTATCTCTGGAATCTGAAATCTTCTTTATCTGATATTAATATAACCATACCAAACTTTTCATTTCAGCGTTAGCATGGTATATATTTTTCCATATTTTTAATTTATTGTATCTTTATATTTAAAGTGGGTTTCTTGTAGGCAACATCTAGCTGCTTTTTATTCAATTGGATAATTTCTGACTTTTCATTGTGATGTTTAGATGTTTATCCTGTATTTATATGTCAGACATTTAAAGTAGCTCTTTTGCCTGAAAGAAGGAATACCAAGATACATATATTGAACAGAAGGGCTGGTCTTGAGTACCATAAAAAAATAAAATGTTTTCAAGATCCATATTTCATTCTTGGTGTATTTATTTATTTGCATTTGTTCTCAAACTTGAATGAATGAAAAAGCACCAGGTTTTTTTTTGTTTTTGTTTTTAATTAATTAATTTATTTATTTTTGGCTGTGTTGGGTCTTCGTTTCTGTGCAAGGGCCTTCTCTAGTTGCGGCAAGCAGGGGCCACTCTTCATCGCGGTGCGCAGGCCTCTCACTATCGTGGCCTCTCTTGTTGCGGAGCACAGGCTCCAGACGCGCAGGCTCAGTAATTGAAGCACCAGGTTTTTAAATTCAATTCTTGGCTCCACTTCTGAAGGGTCTGATATGGGTCTGGGTCTGGTCCTGGAGCCTGTACTTTATGACACACACTACCCCTCCCTCCGTCATCACCATGGTCATACCACCCATGCAGAATATTCTCGGATCACAGCTGGAGGAAGAACACTGTGGAAAGAAGCCAGGTCCACTGAATGTACTATCATCTATTGTTCTTCTTTTGAGGTTACCAAAAATATTGAACAAATATACTAGGGTTCAACTTCCCAGACCCAGCTGTGTGACAGCATGAGCCAACTTCCATTTAACTCAAGCCAATTTCCATTGACATAAGTTGAACATCTTAGGGAGGCAAACTTATTCTTCCAGGCTAGATCTCCATCCTTTAGCAGAAACTATGTCACACCAAGAAATGGAAGAAAAGAAGGCAGCTACTGAACAAAATCTTAATCTAATGAAGACAAAAGGTTTTGACGATTTATTCAGTTGTAGCAATAAGAGCATATATAACCACCGGGAAGTATCCTGTATTCACCAATCATCTATTTTGAAACTATTCCCCCCCAACCCCCTGCTTTTTTTGTTAGAATTTTTTTTGCTCATGCTGGTTCCTTCCTCTGGAATGTCCCTTTTCTCTTCTCCCTTATCATGGCTCATCTGAATTCTGCCCATTCTTTGAGATCCAGCCTAAATAACTCCTTTTTCACAATTCTGCCTCCCAGACTTACTATAAAGATAGGGTTGATTCAGCTAATTGGTCATTTGGTAAATTGATTTTCAGCCAATTGGGCTGCTGGGCCCATGACATTATAACAAATCAACAGTCTTAGAAACCAGATGTCAAGTGAGGAGGAGAAATTTTTTTAAGTTCTCCAGTATTGGTTCCTTGGGTGCTGGGATGGGTAGGAAATCCCACCTGCCAGAGCAGGTACTGAGAAGGAACAACAGGTATAAGGAGAGAATACTGCCAAATGCAGAGCACTAAAGTTTTGGGTTTTTTAAAAAAATTTCCTTGTGCTAGTAAATATATATGTAAATAAATTCAATAAGCTTTAACATTCCAGCAGCAAGGAATCATTCAGCATCTCCCACACCAGGAGTTCTCAAATATAGTCTCAGCCTATTTGGGACAGGAGTCAGGCACATAAACAGACAGTGCAGTGAAAATCCGGGGCAATTAGAGAAGGCTTCTGGGGAAGGTGGCATTTGAGCTGGGTAATCGCTAAAGAAGGAAGGATGGGCATTTGGGACAAAATGAACAGCACAGAGGTTTTTTAAAAAGGAAGAGACAGCTGGTGAGGAAAAAGAATCGTTTTGGGGAATGAATGGAAGAGGTAGATGAAGTTGGAGAGGTGAGAGGCTGATTGGGACCAGACCAAGGAGGGCCTTACCTGTCCCAAGTTTATAATTTGTAAGAAGCCAGGATGCTTCCGGTTGGCAGTGGGAACTCTTCAACTCACTCAGGGTCTAAAGGGAGCCATACAGAGATACAGAAACAATATCTTGCATTTGTATAGCAATTAAGTGAGCGTTTGATTTTTTTTTTTTTTTTTTTAATGCCTGTTGAGGTTTCTAGGCCATTTCACCAAGGATAGGCAGTGATCCGTGCATAAACCAAGCAGGGCAAGAAGATAAATCACCCAGAGAAGGGGCTCTGTTTATCCACAAACACCCTGACAACTTGCAGTGATGGAAGAGGAGACATAGGCAAAATGTCAGGTAGAATAGGCAACAAACTGGCAATGCTTCTCATAACTCTCTCAACTTTGTTCTTTTCCTTGCCATGTCTCTGCCCCCTTGCGACTGCTCAGTTTTCTATGTGAATAACACTAATGCAGAGATCTTTTCAAAGTATTGCTTTGAGCAGATGTTTATGTGCTATCAAATATAACCCAGGGAGTTTCAAATCCAGGAACAAACCCAGGAAGAGAAAATAGGGATATCAGACTTTCCAAACTGTCTCGCTACCATACGTGCCACTATGTAGCATCTCCCCAGCTGTCATTCAAACTATGCCCAAGCCTTTTTTGGTCCTCATGTAGTTCAGTGTACCTCACAAATAGTATAGACACTCAACATTCAATAAAAATGGACTTCTCTTGGTGGTTATTTGAATCTATACTTGATATTAGGATTCTCCTCGTGGAAATGAAAAATGAGAAGATTACGAAAGGAGCACTGGAGAGAATGGAGCTCGCATATTTTAAACATTGATTCAGATCATCGGTGAATAGTTTCTTTTTTTTTTTTTTTAAATTTTATTTATTTATTTATTTATTTATTTATTTATTTATTTATTTATTTATTTTTGGCTGTGCTGGGTCTTCGGTTCGTGCGAGGGCTTTCTCTAGTTGCGGCAAGTGGGGGCCACTCTTCATCGCGGTGCGCGGGCCTTTCACTATCGCGGCCCCTCCCGTTGCGGGGCACAGGCTCCAGACGCGCAGGCTCAGCAGCTGTGGCTCACGGGCCCAGCTGCTCCGTGGCATGTGGGATCTTCCCAGACCAGGGCTCGAACCCGTGTCTCCTGCATTAGCAGGCAGATTCTCAACCACTGCGCCACCAGGGAAGCCCTAGTTTCTTTTTTTTTTTTTAAAAAAAAGTTTATGAAGGCTGGTAGAACCCAAACTGGAGGCTCTTCAGATCCTATGCATTTATTCTCCTAGCCCCTGACCTTGTTCTCTGTTTTGTGTAGGCACTGTTAAGGCCTGGATAAATCTCAGCAACATTAAAAGTTAGTTGGGGACATAAGTCAGTGTGGCTATAAAAGAACTTGTGGGAAACTTCTGTATCTTCACCTTATGGATGTCAGTATCCTGTTGTGATATTGTGCTACAGTTTTTTGGGTTTTTTAAAAAATTTATTTATTAATTGAAGTATAGTTGATTTACACTGCTGTGTTAATTTCTGGTGTACAGCAAAGTGATTCAGTTTTATATATATATATATATATATATATATATATATATATATATATATATATTTTGTTTTTCAGATTCTTTTCCCCTATAGGTTATGACAAACTATTGAGTATAATTCTCTATGCTATACAGTAGGTCCTTGTTGGTTATCTATTTTATATATAGTAGTGGTATATATTAATCCCAATGTGCTGTAGTTTTTTAAGATGTTGCTTTTAGGGGAAAATGGGGAAAGGGTACACAGGATCTGTGTATTTCTCAAAACTATGCTAATCTATAGTTATCTCAATAAATTTAATTTTTTAAAAGCTCAAAAAAAGCTTAGAAAGTATTATAAACTAATACATGTATATTAGAAAACTTAGAAAATACTCAAATGTTGAAAGAAAAGAAATAACACATAGTTCCACCAATCTAAGACAATTATTGGTAAAATTTTGGTGATTTCCTTTTTTTTTTTTTTTAAGTATTTATTTATTTGGCTACGTCGTGTCTTAGCTGTGGCTCGTGGGCTCTTTGCTGAGGCACGTGGGCTCCAGAGCGTGCGGGCTCAGTAGTTGCAGAGCTCGGGCTTAGCTGCCCAGCGGCACATGGGATCTTAGTTCCCAGACCAGGGATCGAACCCACGTCCCCTGCACTGGAAGGTGGATTCTTAACCACTGGACCACCAGGGGAATCCCTTTGTGATTTCCTTTTAAACTTTTTTTTTTTCCTACACACAGTTTCAAAGTCTTTCTTAAATAAGAAGAAAATAAACTTCTGTCCAAGTGTTTTGACAGAGGGGAGCAGTTGGAGTCTCTGAGAATTATCAATAATTTTCAAGTGAGGGTCACACTCTTATACTGATGTCACCCAACTTCTGGATATGCCAAGAGAAACCCTTGGATACCCAGAAGGCTTAAAATGAAAATGAATTTGGGCCTTTATTTCCTTAGCCAGCAGTGATGCCCTCTCTGTGTACTGCGCAGGGCTAGGCACAAAGTAACTTAAAAACCACCCGGTTTTGCAGGTGGCTGAGTGTGAAAGCCAAGATGTGCTAAGCCAGAGCTTACAAGCACTAGAACCCAGGAGTGTTCATTAGTCAAAGCCTCCAGCTGACGGACGATTTGAGTGAGGACAGAGGCAGTGACCAAGTCTGGAACATAAATGGAAATCACGGAGAGAAAACAAATATTTTTCTCAATTCAAAAAACAAAACTGTATGTGGTCAATGCTCAAACATATGACAGGATGACCCGCTATAAGGACACGACCAAATTGCTTCCTCGGCTACATTTCCTCCAACTTCTGGATAAAGTGAGTGGCAGAGGGAGGGCTTAGGGGGAGCAAATTCCTCCAGAGGAACCCTGCTGCTTCCCCAACAGGGACCGGTGTGGAGACAAGGCAGCCAGATCTGTCATCCACTCCCTTAGCTCTCACACAGCTCCCCTGGACACCACCCTCATTTATTGATGGCAGCTAAAGTCCAGAGAGGTCCAAGAACGTTGGCAAGCCCACACAGCCCAGGAAATGTTGAAGCTGGCATCCAAACGGTACTTTCTACTCTTGAAAAACAAAACGTCTCAACTCTTGGAGCAAAAACATTGCCCTGTTGGCGGTACGGGGGTAGGGGGTGGGAGCACGGGGGAACATAAGGGTCACACTCTCAGGTCCCCAGAAAACCATATCTACACATCAGAAAGCAATAGCGCCACGTTTCAGTCTACAATGAGTGGCTAATCACTTGAAACAGTGTCACCTTCAACTTGTAACAGCAAGTATATATATATATATTTTAATAGTGCTGTAACAGCAAATATTTTATTTCACAGTTGTACAGGGTAAAAACTAGAAGCCTTGAGTCCTAGAGAGCCCATGTTTTTGTCTACGGGCTACCACTTCCACAAAGATACTAGTGACATCTCTGCTCTTTTCTAGGATTTCTGATTTCTAAAATTAGGATGAAAGTACTTTTGACAACCAAATTAAGAAGGGTGGGGTCAGGATTCCTGAGATAGTGGGTGAGGATTCCTGGGATAGTGGCTCTGGTTCCCTAGTGCCTCATCTCTGCTCTGCCTAATCACTCTGAAATTAATGGGGCCTCAGGGCCTTGCAGTTGGGGGTGACACAAAGATGCACAAAGAGAGAATTTCAAATTTTACTGCGCTGTCAATGGTATGAAAACATAGGAGGCAGAAAAGATAAGAAGAAAGTTTTAAGGCTAGAAATAGTCAGTGGAAATCTCCTTTAACCTTTCCCCTCAGCCTCCCAAGCCAGATAAAAACCCTCTTTTTGCATAGGTGTATCTGTAGGACCCTCAATTTGTGGTAATTTTCATGGAGTAAGGGATAAAGAGGGGAGTTGTAACTGAGGGGTTAAATAAAATGCTGTGACTTTTACTTAAATTATAATGAGGATGATTTTCAGTAGTACAGAGATGCTGCATCTAGATTGATAACAAAAAACTTTCCACATACAAAAAAAAAAAAATCAGAAAAGCCTCCAAAAAACTCCCAGCGTGTTTTAGAATACACAGATTTCATGGTATTTCAGAAAGAAATCACTTCATTTGGAGCTTCCTAAAGTTTTGGGAAAGGCAGCTGAAGAATGCAAGGGTGGGTTCATTAAGGAATATGGAGGGTAGATTTTCACTAGAGAGGAAGTGAGATGAGATGTCTGGTGAAAAGCAAACACTTCACACTTCAAGGTGGACTGAAATTTCTCTCTTGCCCTGCCCCTCTTCTCCCATGACCCCTAAGATCCGTGATGCACCTTAACTGAAGTACAGATCAAAGGAAGAGGGTGACTCTTGACACAAACTGAAACCATCCAGTTGCTTAATTATCTCCTGATGGGAAAGGCCAGGTCTTGCTTTGCTTGTCTATCAATGAAAGCAGGTGGTTGTCTGGTACTGGAGGCTTTTATTTTCCGGGACAGGTTTATGTTACCTAACAGAGCAAAAGTGGGCCAATGGGAGAAAATCTTGGACTTAATTATCCATTTTGGAATGATTCTTATGGACAAAAAAATTTTTAGGCATATATGGAATGTAGGCTCTACACTTTCAATTTAGAATCTGATTCTAGCCATGCATGTGCTTAGATTAAAAAAAAAATGCTCTAAATTAAATTGCCAAATTCCTTGCTTACTCTAAAAATAAACAGATTGTGTGGCAATGTTAAAGACATCAACCTAAAAAATTCTCTGCTAGTTCCCCTGGAGGATCCCCTTTGTGTCAGCTTCAAGTTTTAGGGACATAAGGAGTTTCAGTAAAGGCAGCCCTGTTTAAGGATAAAAAGAACATTTCTACTTGCAAGGAGAGATATCCTATAAACACGGGTCCGGGTCCAAATTGAGGCCAAAGCCAGAGAGGCAATGTGGTAGCTGAAAAAGAGTGGGCTTTTAAGCCAAACAAATCATGGGTCACTTCCTAGCTGTGTGATCTTGGGCAAGGTCCTTAAATTCTCTGGTCCTCAGTTTCTTCATCTGTAAATTTGGCATTCTGATCCATTACAGGATTGTTGTGAGGATTAACGATAATATACATGGAGTAGGCAGTGCACAATCGCTTTTTAAGTGACCTTGGGTTAAGATTATAACCACAGCATAATCTCAGAGTCACACCATATTATACCATATTATAGTTCATCAATTAGCACCATAATTATAAATGCAAGTCTGATAAATTTGGAGATCATAAGAGTTGTGCTCTCACATCAAATTTTGACCCACCCATTAAATATCATGCTGTAAGTGAAGTGTGTGAAGCACTTTTAAACCCAAAGTCCCCTGCAAGTAGTAACCAAAAGAGATGACTGTATTGTCAACAGTTCGTATCTCTTAGGTGAACAAGTGGGCTACTTCTGTAGCAAGGGTGGAAACTATCCCCCAACTGCTCCCTCAAATCCATCTGGTTCTATAGCTCTAGGACTATAGCAATACTGAACATATTGACATTTTGCAAGAAACCTACAAACCAATTCAAAGACAAAATCAGGTTGAAAATGAAAGATCTGCACATTAGTTGCAGTATCAGTTTAGCCAAATGATGTAGCTAAAATTTTAATTAGTGTTTTGGGAGATTCAAGGGCTTGTTATGGTAACATTTGTTTGCAACACAGAATATAAAAAAGGGAAAACTACTCTGATGATAAATAAACGTGATGGTCGACAGTTCATGAGCGATGTGTGTGCGTATAGAGGGAGAGACAGAGAGAGAGAGAAAGAGAGAGAGAGTTATAAAATGCAAGTCAGAGGAACAACATTTGTTTCACAAAGGATTTCCCCATTTGTAAATCCGTAGAACAACTCTTATCATTGGGGTGAATGGATGAGCCTCAGGGGCTCTGAGAACTCCTTGATGGCACAGATATGATTTTTTTTGCATGTAAAATCCACACTTCTGGAGAAAGTGTCCATGGCTTTCATCAGATTATCAAAAAAAAAAAAAAAAAAAAGGTGTGGAGGCACTGACTGTTGCTTTAAACATTGAACTTTTAAAAACATTTCAGGGACGTCCCTGGTGGTGCAGTGGTTAAGAATCTGCCTGCCAATGCAGGGGACACGGGTTCGAGCCCTGGTCTGGGAAGATCCCACATGCCACGGAGCAACTAAGCCCGTGCGCCACAACTACTGAGCCTGCACTCTAGAGCCCGCGTGCCACAACTACTGAGCCCACGTGCCACAACTACTGAAGCCTGCGCACCTACAGCCCATGCTCCACAACAAGAGAAACCACTGCAATGAGAAGCCCGCGCACTGCAATGAAGAGTAGCCCCCGCGCACCACAACTAGAGAAAGCCCACACACAGCAACAAAGACCCAACGCAGCCATAAATAAATAAATAAATAAATTTATTTAAAAAAAAAATTTCACATAGGTTTTTGTTACCTATTCAGGGGAAATGTAGTTAAAATTGACTGTTAATCATCCTTGTATTAGAGTTCATCAGAGCACCCTAATTTTAAAATCAGTAAATTTTCAGATCATAAGAATTGTGTTTTCATATCACATTTTGACCCACCCATTCGATGTAATGTTGTAAGTGAAAAAAGAAAAAAATAACATAAAAGTGGTTTGTGTTGTTGCTGACATGTAAGGTGATAAAATGTGGAACAAACTCACTTTTCTCAGGTGATGCTACAGCACACTGATCAAAACCTAGAGAGCTGGGTTTAGATCCTGCCTCTGTTACTGTTGTGTGATTCTGGACCAGGACTTGACCTTACTAGGATAATAATAGCTGGTTTTCATATGAGAACACCGGGAGCATTAAATGGGCAGTGCATGTGGATTCTTGCTTTTTTATTTAAATTTATTTTATTGAAGTATAGTTGATTTACGTTGTGTTAATTTCTGCTGTACAGCAAAGTGATTCAGTTATACATATATGTATACATATAATTTTTTTCATATTCTTTTCCATTATGGTTTATCACAGGATATTGAATATAGTTCCCGGTGTTATACAGGACTTTGTTGTTTATCCATTCTATACCTGCCAGTTTGCATCTGCTAATCCCAAACTCCCAATCTTTCTTTTGTTTTTTTTTTTGGCCGTGCCACATGGCATGCAGGATCTTAGTTCCCCGACCAGTGATTGAACCCAGGCCCCCTGCATTGGGATCATGGAATCTTAACCACTGGACCACCAGGGAAGTCCCCCAAACTCCCAATCCTTAACACGGTTTCTGGCTCAGAAAAAAACGCTCACAGATGTCTGCTGTGGTCTCTGTGGGGCAGGAGACAGAAGAACCATGTGCAGAAGCAGCCGGGCATTTCCCCATTAATATTGCCCTTGAGCTCCAGGGTCTATTGAGCTGGGCATTACCAATTGTTTTAGGTAGAACAGATAAAATTCACTAAGTGATATGTAAAATATAAATGTCCTTGCTAGAATGGGCACTGCCATCGGCACTCTTGGAAATGTGCCTCACAGGTGGCTTTCTCAGCTGAGGGGTGAAGCAGTGCCCCTGGCCAGCACAGAGCTGGAACAGACAGCAGCTGCCAGAAGCCAGTAACTGAACTGAATTCACTAGTGGTGCTGGAGGCCACGAAGCAAAGTGGCAAAGTCAGCCTGGGTTTGACACTCAGTGCCTCAGTTCTTTAGCTTTGCAACTTAGGGCAAGTTACTTTTTTTTTTTTTTTTTTTTTGGCTGAGCTGAGAGGCTTGAGGGATCTTAGTTCCCTGACCAGGGATTGAATCCGGGCCACTGCGATGAAAGTGCAGAGTCCTAACCACTGGACAGCCAGGGAATTCCCAGGGCAAGTTAAGCCTTAATATCCTCCTCTGTAGGATGGGCTTGATAATGGGAGCTCCCTCCCAAGGCTGTCGTGAGGACGAAAGGAAATGAGCCTTGCAGGGTGTTTTGCAAAATGTCTGACACCCCATAGTAAACGATAGATATTACGTGGCATGAGTTAAGAAGTGCTTACTGCATGTCTGGCCCTGTGCTGACTTTTTTTATCTGAATTAGCTCTTATAAAGTACCTATAGGGAATTCCCTGGTGGTCCAGTGGTTAGGACTTGGTGCTTTCACTGCCATGGCTCAGGTTCAATCCCTGGTTAGGGAAAGAAGATCCCACAAGCTGCGTGGCAAGGCCAAAAAATAAAAAATAAAAAAACAAAGTACCTATAAATTAGGTGCTAGTAACTATATTGCTATTTTACAAATGAGGAATCTGGGCACAGAAAGTTTGAGAAAGTTGTCCAAGTTTAGACAGCTAGAGAAGGAGAGAGGTAGATTCATCTCCGAGCATCCCCAGTGTACCCACTCCGCTCCCAGTCTGGGTCCCTGTTGGCTCAAAAGAGTCCTATGTGCCCTCCACTTGCCTTGGGGTCCCCAAGTCCCCCTGCTTTCAACGTGGCGGGAAGGGGAGAGAGAGCAAATCCCTTGACCCAGGAACCTGTCCCTAGATTACTCAGAGCTCACAAAATGTACAAAATGGACACAAAACAGGGATATCTTAGGTTTGTTTAGCATCTTCTATGCGTGGGCACATAAAAATATGTACACAAGACATTTGTGCTCAAAAAAATATTTGTGCACATAGGTCATGATTCATTAACACAGTAATAGATTATTCAATATCTGGCATCTAGTTATTGGGGGGCTCTGGTATTACTACATGGGTTCGAGCCTGTGGATTGTGAGACATAAATACAAGGGACTCTGGATGCTGCAGAGTAACACTGATGAAGGATTATAAACACAGAAGGGCTTCCAAGAAGCAGCGTGCTTGGAGGAAACCAGAGAAGAGCGATGCTTTAAGCAGCTGTGGTGAGAAAGTCACGGCCCTTTGAGGAAAAAGATAACCTGCAGCATTTAGGTAAGGGCCTCACTTCAGGGTATGGTTGGCCTAAGGCACTGTCTGAAGGAACTTTTGAAGGAGTTGCCTCGGAATTATAGGTCAGATTCCCCACCCTGTTCTGCAGCCAGAGAGAACCTGCTTTGCCTCTCTGGCCCAACAGTGTCCTCTGAGTTAACACTAGGGGACCTGGGCTTTGTGACACCAGCAGACCAACAACCCTATCTTTATGGTTATTAGTGGCAATATCAGTGTAAAGGCCTTACCTAGACAGAGCCCTTCGTTTGGCCACATGGGTGGGCCCTGTCATTCCAATGAGATCAATGCTGTCAGAACTGGGGAGAAGGCTCCTGTCCCAGGGCAGTCAGGGGACAAAGAGCCTGTAATTTTAGCTGTTCACATCCCCTGGTCCTGAGAACTAAAAGAACTCACACTTCTGCAGAAACAGATCTTTTGCACACCCTCTGATCTACTGAGTCATGTTCAAAAGTTATTTTTCTGGAAATTAACTTGACATTTAAGACTTCACAAGTAGCAAAGGAAATAGCAAGGCAGAAAGACGTCTTTGCAGCAAGCCCTGAAACTCTCACCATCTTTTTTATTTTTATTTTTTTGGCCACGCTGCGTGGCCTGCAGGATCTTAAGTTCCCTGACCAGGGATTGAACTCGGGGCCACGGCAGTGAAAGCGCCATGTCCTAACCACTAGACCACCAGGGAGCTCCCATCTCACCATCTTTAAGTATTTATAATTTTGAAGCATACGTGATGTTGTCATGGATGGCTTTCCTCCTTCCAGCCTCAAAAAGGAAATAGCTTTAAAGGATGTGAAGACTTGACCACATTCCAAGGCCCTCTGAAGGCGTTAGAAGTTTAGAGCTCTTTGTATCCAGACATTCACATGGCTGCCTCATGGCAATTCAAACGGAACTTGGCTGATGCGTACTGCGGGGGATAAACTGGAAAGAAAATCAAGGGGGCAATACTCTAAAAATCAGGATATCAGTTACCTCTGTGGGGAGGGGTATCTGCGATCAGGAAGAACGTTGGTGGGGTGAGTCATTTGCAGGGTTCTATTTCTCGATCTGGGTAGAGATTACATACATATGTTAGAATAATTTGTTAAATTGTCTGTGTACATTTTAAGCATTTTTCTTTATGTGAACTTTTTCACAATGAACTAAAGAAAAAGTTGTGCTACACGCACAGCCTAGTCTTCCGCTCTTTTCCACCGTTTCAGTAATTGCTGGCAACACCATCCATCCAGTTACTGAGGTCCAAGACCTGAGGGTTATTCTTGACTCTCTTTTCCTCCCTTTCCTCCACCCCTAGACCCATTCCATCAGCAGCCTCAAAAGTTCTCTCCCTTCCCTCCAAGCCCCATACCTCCACTGTCACTACTCCGTCCCACCTCCGTCAAGTCTTTAGAGATAGCTGGACCACTTCCACCCACTCTTCCTTCCCACACAAAGACCATGAACTTTTTAAAAAATTGTTTATCTGAAATGATTGCAGATTCACAGGAAGTTGCAAAAATAGTACAGGGAGTTCTCTCGAGTACCCTTCATCCAGTTGCCCCAGTGTTAACATCTTGTGTAACCTATTGTGCTATCGATACCAGGAAATTGACATGGATGTCATCCATGGAGTTTATCAAGATTTCACCGGTTTGGGCTTCCCTGGTGGCGCAGTGGTTGAGAGTCTGCCTGCCAATGCAGGGGACCCGGGTTCGAGCCCTGGTCTGGGAAGATCCCACATGCCGCGGAGCAACTAGGCCCGTGAGCCACAACTACTGAGCCTGCGCGTCTGGAGCCTGTGCTCCACAACAAGAGAGGCCACGATAGTGAGAGGCCTGCACACCGCGATGAAGAGTGGCCCCCGCTCGCCGCAACTGGAGGAAGCCCTTGCACAGAAGCGAGGACCCAACACAGCCAAAAATAAATAAATAAATTAATTAATTAAAAAAAAAAAAAAGATTTCACCGGTTTGGCCTGCACTCATTTGGTTTTTTTTTAAATTTTATTTTATCATTATTTTTTTAGTTTTTGGCCACTCCACATGGCATGCAGGATCTTAGTTCCCCAACCAGGGATCGAACCCGGGCCCCCTGCAGTGACTGCCAGGGAAGTCCCAGACTGGCACTCATTTGAGTGTGGGCTGTGTGTGTGAGTGGGTTGGGGGGGGTGTCAGTCCGTGTAACTCTACCACGTGTAGATTCACGCAACCACCACCACAATTAAGATACAGAACTGTTCCATCACCACGAGATCTTCCTTGTGCTATACTTTATCGTCACACCCAGTCTTCTCCCCCTAACCCCTGGCAACCACGCTATAATTGTCTATAACTCCATCTCTATCACGTTGTCATTTCGAGAATGTTGTATGAATGGAATCATGCCATGTGTGACCCTTCGAGACCAGCTTTTCTTTTTCACTCAGCATAATACCCTTGGGATCCATCCAAGTCATTGCATGTATCAATAGTTGTTCCTTTGTATTCTGAGTCGTATTCCATGGTATTGATGTAATCTTTTAGAAACAGGACCTGTCACTTCCAGGTACAAGCGGGGCTTTCCCATTGCACTGAGACCAATATCTACGTTCCTGGCTGGCAAGGCCCTCCCTGCCTGGCCGGTCTGCTGCCTTTCCCCTGCCTTCCCTTGCTACCTTTCCCCTCCCTCTCACACACCATCCTAATGTCCCTCCCGAAACCCACCCAGCTTGTCTCTCTGTGCTGCTCACCTGGGATGACCTCCCCGACATCATCTTGTCCTCCGGATCCCTGCTTAAGCGTCACCTCCTCAGAGGCCTTGCCTGCACCTTCCTGTATAAACGCTGCCCTCCTTCCCTGTTTTCCTGCTTATTTCCTCCCTTGCACTAATTCTACCTGGTAACAATTGTCTTTCTTTGCTTGTTTAGCGTCTGTCGCCCACCCCCTAGCAGGGTGATCAGTATGTAACAGACACTAACAAAGGAATGACTTGAATAAAGGAGTTCATTGGTCTCTGAGAGAGAATGCTGATAATTAATAATATACTTGTTTGTACCTGGCCTTATTCCAGAAGGATTCAGGGTGATTTGCAAAAATACAGACAACACAACAAGATACAAAATAATAAGTAGGGAAAATAAGAATAGGAAATGATGAAGCCAGGGTAGAGATGGCCCACAGCCTGTGGATGGGATGCAGAGCTGGCTGAATGGACTATACTTCAATAACATAAATTTTAAAAAAATAAGAATAAAACAAGTCTGGCTTGTTTTCCTGAAGAAAGTTATTCCTGATTCTGAGAATTGAGGATGAAATTTACCATGGGTCCTAATATTTTTATTTTGATGTTAGTTTTTTGCTTTTTTTGGTGGTGGGGGGGGAACCTAGTATAGTCTGACCCTAGCGATATAATGGAGAATATAATGATGAGGGCTTCTTGCCTTCTAGAAGTCTGTGTCATGGGGGAAACAGGTCCCAGGCACCAATGATGTCTCTCTCCTTCTCTCATCACTAGGTCCTGTTGCTTCTACCTCTCTCCTGCCCTCTGAAAGATTAAATGAGCTGCCCAGAGTGACACAGCAGTGGCAAGCAGGCCAAGAAAACAAGTGCCTGGATAGTTGGCCCACTTCCCTTCCACAACATCCATCCCTGTCATCAAGTGTCAGAAGCTAAGCTATTCTAGGTTCAGCCTTGGCCAGCCATAGGCCCCATGTAGACCCCGCAACTTTTCCTTATCAGTTCAATTCGGCTCAGATGAACATCAAAGACAGCCTCAAATAAGGGCGATGATTCAGCAAAGACTAGCTTACCTGCTGAGGTGTGTATGTGTGTGTGTGTGTGAAGGCGAGACCCTTTCTGCTCCCACACCCCCCCTGCCATCCTAGGGCTCAGCTCCTCCAGGAAGACTTTGTCACCCTCACCATCCCCATCGCACACTTACTCTGAGTTCTGAGCCCCTCCTCTGGGTTCCCGAAGGCCCCTGTGTTGGCCTTATTTCCCCTCATTGTCATTGCCTCTGGAAGATGACTCTTCTTCAGTGTCACTGTCTCACTAAATGCAGTCCGGGAAGCCCCTGCAACAGAATAATGTTCAAAGTGCAGGTCCCCTGGCCATTCTCCAGTCTCCCTGAACCAAATTCTCTGGGGGTGAGTGAGGCCCGGGCATCAGAATTTCTGTGAAGTTCTCCAGGCAGTTCTTAAGGACTGTGTCTTCATCTCTGTTTTATTCTCAGGTTCTGCTGGACTCTTTATAGTCTTTTCACCTCTATTTGTCAAGTCATTGACTGATAATAAACAAGTAAATGTGTATGGGGGGGTTATACGTGGACAATGTGCCTTGGAGTGTCATAGCTTCTTGGAGTGTCCATAGCTCTGATCTGGCCCTATCATGATTTCTCTTTGCCAAGAAGCCTGTTGCAAAGTGCACAGATTTAGGCTTCAGGAAATGTCCTGGGACAGCAGACTGGAGGGTAGATTGAGAGATGGAAACTAGAGGTTTCTTAAGAGCTAATGATGAGGACCAAGAAGTATTATGAGGATGGAGAGAGATGGGCAGATGGAGGGGTGGGCAGGAAGGAATGAGGTAGAAACAGTAGGACTTAGTGATGTGGGAAGAGGGAGGAGGAGGCACTGAACCAACTCTCAGGTTTCTGGTTTAGGGGACCGGTGAAGATTCTGTAGAGGTCAGATGAGTCTAGGTTTGAGTCACCCACTTAGGTCTGGATAAATTACACAAATTCTCTGAGCCTCTGTCACTTCATCTATAAGATAGGGCTTATTGCAAGGGTGAAAGTGCCATTAATAGGGTTACAATGCCTGTCGTAGCATCCAAGATATGTTTAGCTATGAATACTGTTGTCATCACTACCGCTGTTAATACCAGAGTGGGACTAGCTATGGCTGGGGTCGCTGAGGGAGAAGTACTCTCAGTGTGGATGCGCTGAGTTGGGGGTGTCTGCCGGACATCCTAACAGAGACACCCGGAGATCTTGGATGGGGGTGTTGAGAAGACAACAGTTGGATGGTCTAAAATTGGGCTTTTGGTTTCTGCACTCACGCCCCTCATGGTGCCACTGGACGCGCCGTCAACATGCAGAATGACGCCGGCGACTTTGCGGATCTGTACGTGCAGCAAAAATGCTCTGCCAGCAACCGCATCATCGGCGCCAAGGACCAAGCGCCCATCCAGATGGACGTGGCCGAGGTTGACAAGGTGACAAGCAGGTTCAACAGCCAGTTTAAAACCTACACTATCTGCGTGGGCATTCACAGGATGGGGGAAGTCAGCTGACTCCATTCTCTGGCCAAGGCCACAGGCATCCTCTCGAAGAACTTCTGACTGAAGAGGATCGCGGATGTGGAATGTTTGTCATAAATAAATAAATAAAATTGGATTTTGTTGAGCCATTGCAATAGGTGACCGTGGTGAGGGAGCTTGAGCGTAAGAGAGCGGCTGTAGTGATGGACCATGGGGGTGAGGCCGGGAGGGGAGAGACAGAAACAGGAGGAGGCTGAAAATGACATGGGTGAGGACTGCCGTGGAACTGATGGAAAGTGCAGTGTTTTTCAAAGGAGGAGGAAGCCTGAAGGCATTGAGTTCATGGTTGGGGTGCAGTATTGGTGTTTAGGGTTTCGAAGGGGTGCGAGAAGACAGAGGGAAACTTGAAGCTGACGTGGAGGAGAGGAGAACGTCACTGAAGTAGAGGAGCTGGTGCAACGCTGAGGCTGGGCTGTGGGATGGACCTTGCAGGGACCTAGAATCGTGCCTGACTTGGATGGAGAGGGATAGAGAGGAAAACCTGTGCTCAAGTCTGATGGAAGTCAGGAGCTGGGCAGGTGTCTCAGGCACATTGGGGCTTTGAGAGGTAGAGCCAGGTGCTACTGACCTCCATGAGCAGGGGCCGTCTACACGGGCAGTCGAGGGATGCTTCAGACACGCTATTCTGGAGCTGGGAGAAGGCCTTCCTTGACTGGGACTTTCTGGTACGTGAAGCCTGGAAGAATGAAAAGTCATCACTGAGGGCTTGGAGCCGGTGTCTATGATATGTTACAAATAAATATAAATAGAGAGGAAATCTCGGAACTAAGGGCAATTTTTTTCAAGTTTAAAAATTTTTTTGGATAAATTCTTATATATATATCTATATATCTGAGCTGTTTAATAAATGTTTACTAACTAAGTATCAGTAAATGGCATGTATCTACACACTATGCCTTGAAATTTTCTTATTTCTCTTCCTCATGTTGTTTTTGGAGTTGTCTTCTGTCTGATAGTGCCAGAAGAAAGCTTCATTTATTTCTAATTATTCTCTACACCAGAGTAATGGAGACATAAGTTTACTTGACTTCGCAAAAATGCTTCACGCAAAGATATAATCAGTCATCAAGGGATCCTGAAAGACTTGCCTATGGGCAACATATCACCAAGGTCTTCCTCAGTTGTCCCCAAGCTTCAGGGCACAGAGGAATCTTCTTGAGTGCTTGTTTAACATGCTGGCTCCCATGCCTGACTCCAGCTTCCCCCATCAAATTCTGATTTGGAGGTAGGGAATGGGGTCTTGAGACTCTGTATTCTTAGCAATTACTTGTGAAGGTCCAAGGACCACACTTTAAGATCCACCAACTTATCTTGAAAGCGTCTGTGATCAAAAAAGTCAGTCTTTTCCCCACCCTCTCGCTGCCAGGTTTGCGTTATGAAGTATGAGGGGGCTGACCTCAAGGTGACTGACCGATCTGTCAACACGATTCCTTGGGAAGATTCTCCTCTCGGCACCTCATTCCAATGTGATGGCACAAAGGCAGATCCTCTCACAGATTACACCGCCAGTGCCAGGTCAGGCAGGGAGGGGATGGGAGTGTGACTTACTGATCACCTTGCCCTTTCAACATCTAATGGCCCGACCCACCACTGACCCCAGACCCATGGCCCAAAAAGCATTTGAAGGAATTTAGGAAAGTTGACAGAGGTACAAGGAGACAAAATAAGCACTGCTAATTTGTTGCCTAACAGAAGTAACTGTTAGGCAAAGGAAGATCTTTTAGGGATAATAGTCTTCTAATTCTTTGGGGGCATAGAATCTTCACCATTTCTATCTTCATTGTCATCATCAACCATCACAATAATCAACAGTTACTGAGCACTCGTAAGATACGTCTTAGATTTATTATGGGAAAGAGACCCAGAGAGGTATAATTTTCCATCGCATTTCCAGGCCTTTGGGCAAAAGGATTTTATCGAGCCATCTCTAAGGGTATCAAAATTATTCTTTAGTATCTTCACAGAAATGATATCTCCTTCTCATGGACATGAACGTCCTTCCATTTCAATTCATCTGAAGATCTGTCGTATTTCCTTTAAAGACGTACTAGTATTTCAATGCGGATTTATCCATATTTATTTAATCAGTCCCTGCCAATGTAGATTTCATTTGTTGCAGGTTTTTGCCATTTCAAGCAATTCCATAATGAACCAAGCCATGCCTACCTTGGCACAGCTGAGTGATCATTGATGTGAGATCAACATCTAGAAGTGTAATTGCTAGGTCAAAGGGTATGGCCATTTAAACTTTTGGTAGGTACCTCTAATAGCCTTCGAAAAAGTTATGGCAGTTTATACTCATGACGATAGTGTATGAAGAAGTGCCTGTTTCCTCATGCCACTACTGGAGATTATACTTAAAACTGTTTTTGGCACTCTGATAGGTAGAAAACTTCATGTTTATTTGCATTCCTTTGATTTGCAGTGATGTGTTGATTAGTCATTTGTGTATTTGTATTCTGAGAAATGCCTAATCCTGTGTTAAACATAAGACAATTTTTTAAAAATGTTACACAGGTTGATTTTTATAATATTTAATTCTTAGAATAGTAAGCTTCATTACTGGGGAAAATGTATGCTATGAGGGCACTGAATACCTCATTTTTCACCTATATCCTATAATTTGAGTCTTATTTTAATAGAATAGAAGCCAATAATCTGGATGAATTTTTTAAATGATTTGAGCACTGCTGAAATAACAATAAATTAAACAAATTAAGAATTGCAGTCTGAGCTCTTTCTGCTAGTCACCATGCTAGACATTGCTGCATGTTCTAGTATTGACTCTTCCTAACAATTCTTTGATGTTGATATGAACATTTCACCCTCACTTTAACGGAGAATTCTTTCCCTTTTCTACCGAGGAGATTAGGGAAACACAAAGACGATTATAGTGATTCTTTCTGAGAATCCCAACCATGGTACAGCCTGACCAAGATCCCGCTTCTGACTGGGAGAGGCAGTCTGGGAAACAGCTTGGATACTGAAACACTGGGATTTCTAATGACTTGTCAGTGACTTCCATCCAAAGACCATCAGGAACCCGCTTGGGATTGGACAAATTGGGTTTGTGTCCAGTTGCAAAGAGGGAGAAGACACACAAGGGGGAGCTGTCAGAATGGGGTGTCAGGAAGTATTGATCATAGAATTTGGGCTTGTGTTAGGTGATTTGAGGGAGAGTCCAAGGAAGCGGGGCTTCGCTCCAGATTGGACGCTGTCAGGAAGCAGGTGTAACCCTGTGATTGGGTATCTTGATAATTCTTGTCTATCAGGCAGGAGGATTAAGTTGAGACTAAAAAACAGGAGTCACTCATTAGCCAGGATGGAGGTGTTTGGTCATTTTTGTGTCTTGGCCAATGTTCTTGCTTTGTTTGTGTTCAAACATAATTACAGAGTGGTCTTGTCTCTGTCTTGATCCATTGTGGTCACAGGAGTCTTGTCCAATGTGTGTGCTGTGTGAAACTATTCACGTTTAACAGGACGACACCACAGCCCAGCCGTGGGCGCCAGCCTCCAGACCAGGGGCCGCTTTTCACTTTCTCGGGCAATTTCAGGACATTGAAAAGAAGACCATCTCCTGAACTGCAGCATATAGGTCTGCCCTCTTTAGAACCCCATTCTCTTTCTCTCCAGGTGTGGAGAGGCCATACGGCCCTGTAATGGAGAACGTGGACTCTGGCCCCAGGCAGCTGGGGCTGGAATCCTGCCTCTGCCACTTATTAGCCACGTGAGACCCTAAGCAAGTCACTTAACCATTCTGTGCCTCATTTTCCTCATTTACGGAATGGGGGGGGGGAATAAAAAGGATCTGGGTTGTAGGGTTACGGTGACGCTGTCAGGACGGTAAGGAGCACAGAGGACGTGCTCTGTTGTTACCAGCATCCCCAACTGTCCAGCCAATTCTCAAGTGCCTGGCTGACTGTAGAGCCTCCAGCTGCCGTCATTTCTAGTGCTGCGTCCCATTCCCTGTCTGTGCTGCACGCTCGTCCGCACTGGTCTCCTTAAGAAGTCCCTTCCATCGTGTTGCTGTTGAGTGGCGTGTTCCACACTCACTCTCATTCGTTGAGTACATCCCTGTTTGTACTATGTGTCAGGCATCGTGCTGAGCAGCATATTACTCCTTTCTCCTGCCAGCCAGGCATTTTCAACCCCCATCTGACCACTGGAGAATATAAGGAACTTACCCAAGGACACAAGGTTCGTAAGTGGTAGAGCTGGGTTCAAATGCAAAATCATCTGGCCCTTAAACTCTTTGCACTTGGGCTCCCATCTGAACGTCCACACTCTTGAGCACTGTAGGCCTTCAGCGTCCTGCCCCAGCCTGCGCTTCCAGCTTGACCTTGCAAAATCCCCCAAACAACCAAAGAGCATTGTGGAGGATCCAGCATCCACAGGTCTATTCTGGAAGGTTCAGAGAACGTCGAGAGGCAAAAGGCAGTTCAAACCTTTTGAGGAAGTAAAAAATGCATAGCTAATGGAAATGGTATCAATTAAGTGACAGATGTCTGCTGGAATGTCATAAACGTTCAGAGAAAAGGGATGTGGGCAAGCACGGGCGGGCAGGAAGTGGTTCCCACCAGAGGCCAGAGAGTGGCTGAACCTTCAGAGAAGGGCCAGATTTGGGCAAAAGGAGGCTCTTCAGTTAAGACTTGGTTCCATGGTCACATCTCTGCCATGTCTTCAGGCCCCGCTCGGTACCAGATGGTCCTGCCTCTGAACCCCTACGTGTGCTGGTTCATTCTTCCTCTTTCCTCCCCTCACCAGGTTATAAAGTGCTAGACGGCAGGAACCTTGCGCTTGTCATCTTCTATCATCACTCCAACGACATGCCCTTCCTACTACTATACACACAACACACAGACACACACACACACAGCGTCTAATACATGCCTCACTCACCTAAGACAGTCATGTATGAAGCCAAAGGTCCTGCATTCTTATCCCAGTTTAACAACTTCCCTGGCTCTTTTGGCATCTTTCCTCATGTACTGTGCACGTTCACCACTGTGTACCAATCCCAGGCCGGCCGATTGGCCGTCTGCCCTTGTACAAGTCCCTGGAAGCCTCTGGGCTTCAGCTCTCTCCTCTACAAAGAGCTGGGGGGTAGCCCAGCCGGGATTTCCTTCCAGAGGAGCATGAGAATCCTAAGAATTACCCATGAAGCTTGCTAAAAGGTAGATTCCCGGGTTGGCTCCCTCCCTCTCCCAGAGATTCTGACACAGAAGGTGGCAGCAGAAATCTGGGTTTCAATGCGCATCCCAGGGGACTCTGAAGCAGCCGGTCACGGCACTGCCCTTGGAGACCCTGTTTTGAGGGCTGGTGAAGGCATCCATGCGGGGACAGACCTCTCTGATGCACAAACACGACTTAATTTTCAGAGCCATCCACTTGAAAGCTAATGACCCGGTTGTGAGCCCACAGGGAAAATCTAGAAGAGCCAGGCGGTGGGAGCTTCCAGCGTCCCCACCCCCTCCTGAAGATGCTTCCGATTCCGATGAACTCCGCGGATCTGCTTTTGTTTGTTTGTTCTTTGCGCGAAGGGGTTTCTATTTCTGCTGAGGGCCTTCCCGGCTCAGATACCCCGTTTGGGAAAAGCAGCGTTTGCTAAGCCCTCCAAGGCTCCCGGCTCCCGGAGGGGGATCAATATCCCCACCGCTCTAGAAGGAGGCCTTTGTAGTGTCGACTTGCTGTTTGTGCTTCAGGCTCTGAGGGAAGGTTTGCTCCTAATTAAAGGCGTAAATGCTTTAATCCCCGGCCTGAGGGCTTCCCAGAGCGCATTAGCCGAATTAGGAAGGAAATGGATTGTAATCCCTTTAATATCAGCCTGGAGGAACTCGAGGGCTTCTGGTTTGGGAGAAGAATTTCCTCCTGTGATTTAACAATATTAACATGCAGAATTTGCATAGACAGAAACTTGGGGCCCAGCTTTCCCTTCAGGGAAAGCCAAGAGGAGTTTCAGATGAATGAAGGTTGCAATAATTAAGCTCCTACAACATACCAGAGCATTGTGCATGTCTTTCTCCTTTAGTTTCCCATCCAATCTGTGAATATGTATTTTATCAATAAGGAAATAAAGATGATTTGCAGCAACATGGATGGACCTAGAGATTATCATACTAAGTGAAGTAAGTCCGACAGAGAAAGAGGAATATCATATGATATCACTTATACGTGGAATCGAAAAAAAGAAAAGATACAAATGAACTTTACAAAACAGAAATAGACTCACAGACACAGAAAACAATTCATGGTTACCCAAGGGAAAGGGGGGGGGGGGTGGGATAAATTGGGAATTTGGGATTAACAGATACACACTGCTAAATATATATATAAAAAAACAAGGACCTACTGTATAGCACAGGGAACTATATGCAATATCTTGTAATAACCTAAAATGGAAAAGAATCTGAAAAAGAATGTGTGTGTGTGTGTGTGTGTGTGTGTGTATAACTGAATCACTTTGCTGTACACCTGAAACATTGTAAATCAACTATACTTCAAAAAAAAAAAGAAAGAAAGAAAGGGAAATAAAGATGTAGAGGTGAATATCCTCACGGAGGAAGGAGGGGAGGATTTTTTGAGAGCCTTTGGTGTGCCCTGTGCTTTGTATACACTATTTATTGAATCCTGTCCAGATAATCTATTTGTGTGTGCTTTTTAAATAACGTTTACTTCACCCTAACCATGCTTTTAGAAATACACTCATATTGGTTTCTCTTATGGAATTTAGTTTATCTTAGCCCACACAATTTGAACCCAGCACTTGTATGTGATTTAGGCTTAAAAAAAAAAAAAAAAAAGATTTGTTTTCTGGTTTCTTAAGGGTTGAAAAGATGTCCTCTCATGTGCTGCTGAGATGGCAAGAACCACAGGAAACTTACCTATGCTTTGTACTGCAGAAAAGTAACGTGCATCGCACTGTAAAAACTTAAAAATTGGTACAATGTGACATTTTGTGACGGTTCAGTGCAAGCTTTACAAAAGTTCATAACTATTTGAAGTCTAGTTGGAGGAAGTCTGAAGCACAACACAGCATTTCAATTCTCAGTGAAGAAACGGGGACCCCGAGGCTTTGGGAGTGAATTTGCCCACATTGGCTGCTGTGGAACAGTGACCGTGGGTGGCCCAGCTGAGGGCCCGGCTGGGCTCTACACGTTGTTCCGTTAATGCTGCCGCATTAACTCTGAAGCCAAGAGATTCTGCAGAAACCTGACCACAGCGAACATGGAAAACACAGGGGACCCAAAAGAAGACTGAGTGCATGGACCCTGTCCCCTTCCCACTCTTCTGGCCTAATTTCCCCTCCTGCTGCCCTTGACACTTGTTTAGGGAGGCAGCGGGATGCTTCTTAGGGCAGTGTCACCTCCCAGGTCTGTGTGGTCCCTGAATACGATAAATCGTCTCTATAAGCTTCAGATACCACCTATACCACCAGCAATTTCAGAGTGTGTGTCACACGTCCAGAGCTTTCTCCCCTGAGCTATACATCGTTGTAGCCACTTGGATGCCACACAGGCTGCACAACTGCAATACGATGGTCCTACTCACCAGATCGACTCCTCCTCCAGTCTTTCCCATCTCATCAAAGGACCATCAACCCCCAAAGACTCATTCCAACACTCTGGGACTCATCTTTGATACGTCTCAAAGGTATCAAAGATACCTCTGTATCTTTGTATACAATACCTCTGTATTGCTTGTCACTTCCTAATAACGGTTAAATCCTAAAGAGTTTATTTCCAAAATGCCTCTTTTTTTTTAAAATTGGAGTATAGTTGATTTACAATGTTGTGTTCGTTTTAGGTGTACAAAGTGCCTCTTGAATCTACCCACTCTTCTCAGGATCTACCACCATCTCCTCCAACCTGTCCCAGCAACCATCATCATCCAGTGGTCTGCGAACTCATCTCCACGTGTCCCCTCTTCCCCTCCCCGCGGGCCAGGGTCCACCAGAGATCTTTTTGACATGCCCATCCCATTGCATCATCTGTCCACTCGATCTCCCCAGTACCTCCCATGAGTCTCAGGATTAAAGCAACTGCCCTCCTGTACCCCAGCAGCCGAAGCCCCACCATCCTCTCCAGCCTGGACCTGCACTTGTACGACCTCACTCTGCTGTAGCAGGACAGCCTCCTTCCCCCACAAGACCAGTCTCCCTTCAACCTTACGGTGGTGACACAGGCCTGAGAATTCTCCTTCTTCTTTAGGAACCCTTAGGATGTCACTACTTAAGGCAAGTCCTCCCTAACCAGCCCCCAAGACTGGATTAGGTCCCTGCATCCCGTATTTCTCCTTCACAATTGTAATTAAAGACCCACTTGATTATTGATATACTTGTCTATCATTATGCTGTAACTTCGTAAAGGCAGAGACTGTTCTGTTTTATTTACTGTTCTGTTTTATTTCACTACTATAATCACAGGACCTTGCACAGTGTCTGGCATAGAGCAGAAACTCAGAAAATATGGGTGAATATTAGTATGAAGAACACCAACTATATCCGTTTGACTTCCTACATTCATTTCAGGCAGATATTACCTCCCTGAATTACAGATGATCCAACTGGCTTCTATTGAACTTACATGATTTACCCAAGGACATGAGGATAGAAAGTATCAGGACTTGAAGTCAGGACTCCAAAATCTACTTGGTAATATTCTCCTGAAAAATATATATCCCTGATGCACACAAATCACTTGTTATAATCTAGCTATCCATCTCTACAGCCATCCTATTCTTTACCCTGTTCTTTGCCAGTTTTATTAAATTCACAAGCATGTCTCAAATCCCTACACTTAAGTGGCAGGGCACTGAGTGATAAAAGGTAAGACCCAGTTCTTTGCCTCAAGGATCCCACAGTTTGTTAGAATAACTACTTTACCTCTCCAACCTTGAATTTGTTGGGACTACTTCAGCTGTAAGGAATATATCGACTCACATAAACTGCAAAACCTAGATGTAGTCCAGCTTCAGGCATGGTTGTATCCAGGGGCTCAGTGCCCTCATGATGCAGTCACTCTCTGTCTCCATCTCTTGGATCTTCCTTGCTCTGCTGATTTATTCTCAGCGAGGCTCCCTCCACATGGTGGCAAAGATGACCTCAGGCATCTCCAGGCTCCCATGCCCGCTATCTCAGAAAGAGAGAGCCTCTTTCCCAAGAGCTGGGGATGACGCTCACGAGCCTACCTTGGGTCATGAGCCTCTCCCTGAATCAATTATGGTGGCCTAGAGGATGGAATATTCTGGGGACAACATGCCCATTTAGAGCTGGGGTAGGATCAGACCACACAAACTACATGATTCCTAAAGGGGAGAGAAACAGCTTTCTAAAGGGAAATTGGCATGAAAGAAGGGAAAGTCAGAGATGCACAACAGGTTCCCTCTCTTGGCTTTGTGCCCTCACCCACTACTTTCCTTGGCTCTTCTTGTTCCATGTTTTTCCTATATTACAGGCTTTGCCCTCCTGACCCCTGTGCTGGGAAGCCCTTTCATCCAGATCTTTGCATGGCTGGTTCTTTCTACACTTAGATCTCTGCTCTAATGTCTCCCTCCTTCTTAGACCCCCCTATCTGAAGTGCCTCAGTCATTCTCCCACACTCATCTTGCTTCTTTGCTGGATCTAATAGAGGCTGAAATGCTTATTACTTTGTTTACTCTGTGTTTTGTTGGCACCAGAATGTAAGCCCTGTGCAAGCAGGAATTTCCATCTATTTTGTTTACTGTTGAAACTGCAAGGTTCAGAACAGTGCCCAACACAAAACAAGTGCTCAATAGATATTGGTTGGGTAAATGAAAGGAGTCTATGGTGGCATCTAGTGAGAAACTAAGGAAAGCTTTGTGGAAGAGGTGCCCCTTAGAGAGAGTGGAATTTGTGTGTGTGTGTGTGTTAAATGTATTAACATTTATGCAAATGGTAGATATATATAAAATTTATCATTTTAACCATTTTAAGTGTACTATTTAGTGGCATTAAATACTTTCACAATGTTGTGCAATCATCACCACTATCCATTTCCAGAACTCTTTCCTCTTCCCAAACTGAAACTCAATACCCATTCCTCCCAGCCCCCTGGCAACCACCATTCTACTTTCTGTGTCTATGAATTTGATGACCCAGGTATTTTATATAAGTGGAATCATACAATATTTGTCCTTTATGGTCTAGCTTATTTCACTTAACTTAATGTTTTCAAGGTTCATCCATGTTGTAACATGTGCCAGAATTTCCTTCCTTTTGAAGGTTGAATAATATTCCACTGTATGTATATATCACAATTTCCTTATCCACTCATCCACTGATGGACAATTGGGTTGTTGCCATCCTTTGGCTATTGTGAATAATGCTGCTAGAAACATGGGTGTGCAAATATCTGTTTGAATCCCTGCTCTCAATTCTTTTGGGTATATACCCAGAAGTGGCATTGCAGGATCCTATGGCAAATCTATGCTTAATTTTTGGAGGAACCGTCACTCTTTTCTACAGCGGCTGCACCATTTTACATTCCCACCAGCCATGCACAACCATTCTAGTTTCTCCACAGCCTTGTCTACACCTGTTAGTTTCTGTTTTGGATTACAGCCATCCAAATGAGTGTGAAGGAGGGTGGAATTTTGACAGACAGAGGAGGGATAAGCCAGCCTTTCAGGCAACAGACGCTTGGAGGGGCTATGGTATGAGGTGGATTCAGTCACACACAGTCTGATGTCATAATCCCCGTGGGGTTCTGTTTACCCCCTTCTCCTGGAAATAGACCGATTCGGTAGAGCATTGGAAAGCCCTGCCTCCCGGTACCTTCTGAGGCTGCCAGGCTTCATGTTGGCTCAGGTGTGCTGGGACACCAGCAGCTTCCTGTGAGAGAGGGTGGGGCACGGACATGCAGAAGGTTGGCCAGTCACCCCATCATGGTGCCCAAGGACTGCGACCAAAATAGCCTGCATTATGTAGGTCAGGGTTCACCTCACGGACAGCTGTGGCTATGGGACACAGCAACAGGACTCTCCAGGTGGCAGGGGCACTCGGAGATGGAAGGGCTGAAGCATCATGGTCCTCTTGGCAGGAGGAAGGGTGGGTGCTGTTTGCACTGAAGCTGGTCCCCAACCCGGGACAGGAGCTGTCTATGCACGAAAAGGAAGGGATACAGGGGCCATCTGAGGTCTGCCAACCACCCTGTTGGTCCACAGCCCCTAAAGGGAGTGGGGTTTAGGGCAGGGTTGCATGGGAATGAAATGGAGCACTGATCCAGAACCTAGAGAGCCACAAGACGGGGTGGGCTCAGAGAGATCCCCCAAGCCCGGGCAGAAAGGCATCCCCACTAAGACTTCAGGGTTGGGGGTGGCCAGGGGCAGAGTTGGACCCACACGCTGCTATCGTTAACTGAGAATGCAGAGCCTCACAGTTTTCTTCACCCTGGATCCCCTCCATCTCCACTAGGAACATGGTATGTGCTTCTGCTTTCGGGCGACTCTAAGTCCCAGGGCTGAACCTTGCTTCCTCAGGGCTGTTCAGAGCCCTGGCTCCCGGGGACCTGTGTGCTGCAGTCAGCTGACCCCGGCTCTGGGAGCCCATTCCGTGCACATCTTCACAACTCGGTGTCAACAACATTATACTGATAGCTCGAAGTGGGCCAGGGTGTGAGCAGTTTAGCAGAAGTTGGCAAAAGGCTATAAACTGGGGTTTATTTGCCCCCCAAAAGGTGATTGTGAAGCATTTACCAGCACACCATTTGCCCTGCTATCAGATCCACCTCTGCTCGAGTGGTAAATCTGATGTTCTCAATAGCTGTAATTCCTTCTGAGTCCTGCTCCAGCCCCTTTGTCCCAGGACCCCTGTCTACCAGCCCATTTATCCCTGCTGCCACCACTAACCCCTGGTGATTCAGTAATGTGCTTGGTTGACGCAGCTTTAGGGACAGTGGCTGTTTTCCCTGCCGGTGGCAGAAGCAGGGCTAACCAACTTGTCTGTGTCTAGGTCACCTGCTATGGCAGGTGCAGTGTACCCTGGACAGGTGAGTGTTGTGGGTTTCTGCCTGCTGTGACCATCTCAAGGTTGGGCAGCTTTGGCAAACAGCCTCAGGGAGGGCCAGGCTCCTTGGGACTCCCTCTGGCCATCATCCTGGAATACGTTGGGTTTTTTTGTTTTTTTTGTTTTTTTCAAACAAGCAGAAGAAAGCTAAGGGTTTACAATTTTCTGGGGCTTCATTTATTTACTCAGTGTGCATTTATTAGGCACCCTCGGTGTGTCAGGAAGTGTGCTGGGCTTTGAGACTGCAGAGATGCCTAAGATTATGTCCTAATCTAGTGTCCTTCACTAAGTTAATGATAACCACTGTAGTGAGGCATGTAAAATGTGCTGTAGAAGCAGAGGAGGAAGAGTTTAATTGTTGGGAGGTGGAGAATAAAAGGGGGGGAGAAATGTTTGGGAGGAGGGATTTAATATGGGTTTTAGAGGATGCGTAGGAGTTTGCCAGTGGGTGAAGAAGATGGCTCGTGTTTCCAGCAGGAGGTAAGAGCATGTGCCAGGCACCTGGGAAGAGTCAAAAGTAGTGAGGCTGGAGTAATGGGCATGGATGTGGGCCAAGGCGGATGAAATGGTAAAGGTGAGTAGAAACCAGATCAGGTCCTTGTTGTCTGTAGGCCCCAAAATTAGCCTTTGTCCTACAATGAGAAGCCATTGAAAGCCTTTAAGTGGAAGAATGACAGGATGCGCTCCCTTGTTTCGCATTCTCCCTTACCCTTTAGGCGCCTGTGGATTTAGACATACATCAGAGCTCCTACATGGTCGACTACAAACTCTACGGGAAACACAAATATGCCAGCGTCACACTGGAAGAGGTAAGAAGTCACTGAGTCCTGTCTTCCGTTGAATTGCCCACTGAAATCATCCTTTTTTCCATTTTTATTATGAGTCTGGACATTGGGGGCCCTTATTGAGAACAATATCCGAAACCAGGAGATCTAAATAGGTCTTTTATGTGTATGTGTGTGTACATTTTAAAAATATATATCAAGTATAAGTCATGCATACAAAAGAGAGTAAATAATAAACATTTACAGTTTAAATGACATCGATAAACGCCAGTGTCTCTATTATCAGCCAGCTTAAAATACAACACATTAGAGCCCCGTCTGCCCTTCCCTGTTCATACCCCTCCCCCACTTCCACTTCTGAGTTTTGGGTTAAACACTCCCTTGTGTGTGTGTGTATGTGTGTGTGTGTGTGTGTGTGTGTGTGTGTGTGTGTGTGTTTAAAATGGTTTTACCCTGTATGTATGTATCTCTTTAAATAAATTATTTAGGGTTTCCTTTTTTGAACTTTATTACATATTGGATCATAATATTTGTCCTCTTCTGTGACTTTTGTTGTTTTGCTGAACATTACGGCACGTTGTTGTTCGTTTTCTGCTGTATATTATTGTATTGCATGAAGATGCTGCGACATATTTTTCCCCTCTCCTGTCGGTGGACGTTGGGGTTATTTACTTTTTCTTGTTAGTTCCGCCACCCCCAAATGCTGCAGTGGAGATGAGGCACAGCCTCCCATGCAGGAGTCCACCCATCCTGGGAGTAGAATTGCTCTTCGTAGGTGACATTACTATTTTCCAAAGTGGGTTCATCACAGTTCTCACCAGCACAGTCCTGTAGCTAGCTCTCCAATCTTGCCAGTCCTTGATACTGTCAGGCCTTTTCATTTTTGCTGACATGGTGGGTTTGAAATAATATTCTCTTGTGGTCATAATTTTCATTTCACTGATAATTAATGAGGTTCAGCATCTTTTCATTTGTTCATGGATAGTAATTATTCTGTTTGTCTTTTGCCCATTTTTCAATTGGGTTGCTTGTCTTTTTCTTATTAATTCGTAAGAGTTCTTTAAATATTCTGGACAGTTTTCATTTGTCAGTTATATAAGTGGTAAAATTCCAGTCTGTGGCTTGTCTTTTCACTTTCTTTCACTGAATAGAAATTCTTATTTTAATATAGCCAGATGTATCAGTCCTTTCCTGTATCATTTGCTCTTTTTAACTCTTTTTTGTTTAATTTTTTAAATTTTTGGCTGCATTGGGTCTTCGCTGGTGTGCACGGGCTTTCTCTAGTTGCAGCGAGTGGGGGCTCCTCTTCATTGTGGTGTGCATGCTTCTCATTGCAGTGGCTTCTGTTGTTGCGGAGCATGGGCTCTAGGCACGTGGGCTTCAGTAGTTGTGGCTCACAGCCTCTAGAGCGCAGGCTCAGTAGTTGTGGCACACGGGCTTAGTTGCTCTGCAGCATGTGGGATCTTCCTGGACCAGGGATCGAACCTGTGTCCCCTGCATTGGCAGGCAGATTCCTAACCACTGTGACACCAGGGAAGTCCCTTAAGACTTGTTTAAGAAATCTTTTCCTATCTTGAGGTAGCCCCACTAAAATTAATAAGGTCTATACAGACGAAAGTGGAACAGTTTTTGAGATACATTATTTAGGAGAAGCAAAGAGCAGAGTCGAATTATATAACACGTGTCACTGGTGTACAAACTGAAGGGGTGTGGATATACATAAACATATATATATATGTTTATATGTACATAAAATATTTCTAGAAAGATACAAAACACACTGACGACAGTGGTTGCCTCTGGAGATGGGAACAGAGAGAGGAGGAGAGTAGGAAATAAACGTACTTTTCACTATAAACCCTTTTGTACTATTTCAGTATATCTCTCTGTTGTCCATATTACCATTCAAAAACTATTAAGTTTCTGAAAAATATTGGGTTGGCCAAAAAGTTCGTGTGGGTTTTTCTGTAACATCCTACAGAAAAGCATGAATGAACTTTTTGGCCAACCCAATTAAAAAAAGTGTGCTCTGTCTTGGATACTTCTAAGGAAGACGCCCCATTGTCACCTCCCTCAGCCCTGCCATCATGTATGATTTGTTTCCACAGCAAGCAAAGCTGGATACCCAACTCCAGAACAAAGACTTTTACAGGCCTACCCCCAGCCCCAATCCCAAGCTACAAGATGGATACCCTGCCTTCAAATGACCCGACATGACCGCCGAAGACCTGGGGCAACCCGGCTTCTTCCCACCACAGGACCATGTGGATCCAGAGGAGGATGAATGCAGGTTTGTCAACATCTTTCCTTCCGTGTACCCAGCTTCCCACACCCTGACCTGGCCCACGGCGATGCCAACCAGATTCACCAGAGTGCCGACTTCGCCTGCCTTTTGGAGCCCGAGCGCCAGCCTGCTGCAGAGGTGAGCAAAGGCTACTTTCTACTGCTTGGCTGTGCCTGTCCTTATCACTGTACAGTCAAGGTCCCCATCTTGAACTGATGGGGACCCTTGATGCCATTTTACCAGTAGGTAGGCTGAGAACACCTTCCAAGGGCACTGTGGAAATTCCTCCCTCTCACAAGGAAATCCCTGCTCCACCCTTGGAGTACAGATTGGAGAACTAAAAATAAAACTCTGGAAAGATGTTGCAGCAGCACCAGGACTGTGCTTGTCCGACCTTACTCCCTGGCCTGCCCCGGGGGGCAGCATCCCCACCATAGGAGGAGAAAGGGAGGGAGGGAAGAAGGAAAACTAGTATGTATGGAGGGCCAGAATATGTGTGATGTTTCATTTTAAGAGCCCTGCTCTAAGGAGTCTTACTGTTTTAGTCATTTACTTACAAAATGGGAAAAATCATGTTTCGCATAGTCATCTGAATGGTGGGTGTGCTTGTGAAACTTGAAATGCTATTGGATAACTTTTCACCTCAATACTCTTATTTATTCACCACTCTCACCCTTGTGACAATCAATGGTAACCATTCAGAGGGCATCATTTCATATTTTTCTTCTTGCTCAGTGGACCTTGGTGAACACACAATGTATGAGTCAGTTAAGAAACAGGCTAAGCTGCTGTAACAAAGGGAACCAAAGTACAGAGACTTGAACAACATACTAGTTTCTCTCTCATCTAACAGTTCAGAGGTAGGCAGGTGAGAAGGGGGATGGGCATTCTTTGCAGTGGCTTCCAGCTCTGTGTCCAAGGTGGCTGCTATGGACTAAATTGTGTCCCACACCCGAATTCATATGTTGAAACCCTAACCCCCAATATGATTGTATTTGGACATGGGGCCTGTAGGAGGTAATTAAAGTTAAATGAGGTCATAAGGGTGGGGCCCTAATCTAATAGGATTGATGGCCTTCTAAAAAGAGGAAGAGAAAGAGAGCTCTACACACACACACATGCACACACACACACACACACACACACACTCCAAGGAAAGGCTATGTGAGGACATAGCAAAAAGGTAGCCTGCAAGCCATGAAAAGAGGTCTCACCAGAAACCAAACCCTGCCAGACCTTAATCTTGAACCTTCCAGCCTCCAGAACTGTGAGAAAATAAATTTCTGTTGTTTCAGTCACCCAGCCTGTGGTATTTTGTTATGGCAGCTGAACGGACTCATACAGTGACTGACTCCATTATTGATATTTTTTAGTTAGCAGAAAGCAAGAAACAACCAGGGGGATTCAGGTCATTTCCCTTTTAGGGGAACAATGCAGAAATGATACCCTTCACTTCCAGTCTTGTCCTCTTGGCCAGAGCTCAGCCACATGGTCCCACCCAACTACAAGGAAGGCTGGGAAATGTCATCTTTATCCTGGGTGGCCACGCGCCCAGCTAAAAGTGAGAAGTTAGTGCAGAAGGAAAGATTGGATTTTGGTAGATGATTACCATTTTTGCCACGATACATGAGAAAGCTTTCCCTTTATAGGATCACGCTAAACACCAGTGCTTCCGTAGGGAATCGTGTTACAATGCAGACTCTTGTTAAGTCAAGGATGGGGAGGAGATCTGCGTTTCCAACGAGCTCCCAGGTGAAGCCAGTGCTGCTAGGAGATAGTTCACGCTTGAGTAGTGACGTTATATGCAATACTCTGCATCTTCCTTTTCACACATCATTACTTATAGATCTAATTATTTTTAATGACTGCCTGATATTCCATTGAATTGATGGATTTTATTTATTAAACTATTTTCTTATTGGTGGATAGTCATGCTTATCCAATTTCCTCCCAACAAATAATGCTGCACTAACTATTCGTGAACATATATCTTTACAAATGATGCTTTGATTTCTGTAAGGCAGGATCATACGAGTGGGATTTCTGGGTCAAACCATATGGGTATGTAGTGTTAATAGATACCCCCAGAACAGCCCCCTTCCTATCAGCACTGAGTAAGAGTGCCTCGTCTCCCATCTCCTCACCAGCATATGGATATTACGGATCTTTAAAATTTTTGCCAGTTTGACAAGATGGAAAATGGTATCTCATCATGGTTTTAATTTGGCTACTAGTGAGGTAAAGGATCTTTTTTATATCATTAGCTATTGGATCTTTCTCCCTTGAGTTATCTTTTTTCTCATCAATTTAGAGGAGCTTTCTGCACATTGGCCACAATAACCCTTTATCTAGCACATGCTTCAAATACATTCTCTCTTGAGTTTTAAATATAAACATTTAAATGTTTAATCTGAATGTATTTTTCTCTAATATAAAATTCATAATACCTGCATTAGAAAATGTTGTAACGTGAAGAAAGGTGTGAAGAAGAAAAAGAAACTGCGTATAATCACGCTGTTCAGTCAGTGACAACTTCTGTTGACATTTTGATGCCCAGGGTGGCAGGGTAACAGTTAAATTCTTGGGCTGTGGAGCCAGACAAAACTGGAGTTCCACCCACACCTACATTTACAACTTACCAGGTGAGGGGTATTCTAGAAAGTTATTTCATCTCTCTGAACAGCAATTTCCTCATCTGTAAGAAGTATTAATAATGGTCATATCTTTGAATGAACACAGCGCCTATGATATAGTTCGTGCTCAGTGAGATCTTTTATATGTATATTTTACTTATTTATATGCATATTTACAAATCTCACATTGAATACGTAATTGTTGCATTAACTATAAACATTGCTACTCAACCTTAAAACCTTATAAATATTATTGAATGAACATACCATAATTACTATTGTTCAACATCCAAGTTTCCAATGATGTATTTTCTCTTACAAATAAAGCTGCAGAATAAACTTTTTTCTCCAATTAGGTAGAAAAAGAGAGATAAAGCTACTGGGTCAAAGTGTATGAATATGTTCTTGATATATATTACCGAACCACTTTCTAAACAGGTGTATTTTTTAAATTTTATTGAAGTATATAGTTGATTACAATGTTGTGCTAATTTCTGCTGTACAGCAAAGTAATTCCATTATACTTATATATATCCTTTTCATATTCTTTTCCATTATGGTTTATCACAGGATACTGAATATAGTTCCCTGTGCTATACAGTAGGACCTTGTTGTTTATCCATCCTATATATAATAGTTTGCACTGCTAATCCCAGACTCCCAATCCATCCTTCCCCTTCCCCTATCCTCTTGACGACCACAAGTTTGTTCTCTATGTCTAAAAAGGGGTATTTTTAATATTAAGGGATCATTACTAATTTTGTTAGGTGTGATCATGGCATTTTGATTATGTTAGAGATACTTCGTTTTGAAATATTTACGGGAGAGATGATATCTAAAATTTACTTTAAAATGCTCTAGCAAAAGAAACAGCATTAGTAGAATGAAGAATAATCACTGAAACAATTTTAGTGACAAGATAAAAGTTGACCTGGGTGATGGGTGTGTGGGAGTTCATTATCCTACTCTCTCTACTTTTATGTTTGAACTTTTCCATTATAAAACATTAGATTAGAAAGGAAGGGAGGGAAGGTGGAGGAAAAGGAAGAAAATAAAGGAAAGAAGGAAAAAAGAGGGATGCACCCCTAGCCATTTATAAGTGTATCTAATTTATAATATTCTTGTCATCCTCGCTATTCTCATTAAGAAAGAAAAAGAAAGAACGAAAAAAAGAATGAAAGAAAGAATAAAAGAGAGAAAAAAAGAAAGAGGAAGGAAGAAAGGGAAAGAAAAGAAGGAAAGGAGGAAGGAAAGAGAGAGAAAGACTGAAATAAAGAAAGAGAAAAAAAGTCTGTTAGTTTGATAGTATAGCCTTTTTTTTTTTTTTTTTTAATTTTATTTATTTATTTATGGCTGTGTTGGGTCTTCGTTTCTGTGCGAGGGCTTTCTCTAGTTGCGGCGAGTGGGGGCCGCTCTTCATCGCGGTGCGCGGGCCTCTCACTATCGTGGCCTCTCTTGTTACGGGGCACAGGTTCCAGACGCGCAGGCTCTGTAGTTGTGGCTCACGGGCCCACTTGCTCCGCGGCATGTGGGATCTTCCCAGACCAGGGCTCGAACCCGTGTCCCCTGCATTAGCAGGCAGATTCTCAACCACTGCGCCACCAGGGAAGCCCAGTATAGCCTTTTTGATCTATGGTGAGGTTGAACAGTTTTGCAAATGATCTTTATCTCTCTATTGAAGTATAGTTGATCTACAATATTATAGTTGATTTCGGGTGTACAGCATAGTGATTCAATATTTTTATAGATTAGACTCCATTTAAAGTTATTATACAATGTTGGCTATACTCCTTGTGCTGTACATTACATCCTTGTAGCTCACTTATTTTATACATAATAGTTTGTACCTCTTAATCCCTTACTCCTGCCTCTTGCCACTCCCCCTTTCCTCTCCCCACAGGTAGCCACTGGTTTGTTCCCTATGTCTGTGTGGTTTGTGCCCTATGTCTGTGTGGTTTGTGTGTATATGGATACAATGGAATATTACTCAGCCATAAAAAAGAATGAAATTTGCCATTTGCAACAACATGGATGGACCTGGAGGGTATTATGCTTAGTGAAATAAGTCAGACAGAGAAAAACAAATACCGTATGTTATCACTTATATGTGGAATCTAAAAAACATACAAATGCATGAATATAAGAAAACAAACAGACTCACAGATCTTTATCTCTTCATCAGTTGTAAAATGCTTTCTTGCCTGTGTGTTCCCATCTCCTTTATCTGTTACAATCCTTAGTGAATCTCCTTTTTTTTTTTAAACTGTGCTATTTCTTTTTTTTTAAATAAATTTATTTTTTTATATTTTTAATTTTTTTGGCTGTGATGGGTCTTCATTTCTGTGCACGGACTTTCTCTAGTTGCGGCGAGTAGGGATTACTCTTCGTTGCAGTGCGCGGACTTCTCATTCTGCTGGCTTCTCTTGTTGTGGAGCATGGGCTCTAGGTGCCTGGGCTTCAGTAGCTGTGGCACGTGGGCTCAGTAGTTGTGGCTTGCGGGCTCCAGAGCACAGGCTCAGTAGTTGTGGTGCACAAGCTTAGTTGCTCCACAGCATGTGGGATCTTCCCGGACCAGGGCTCGAACCCGTGTCCCCTGCATTGGCAGGAGGATTCTTAACCACTGTGTCACCAGAGAGGTCCCTTAGTGAATCTCTTTTATCCATGATGCCTTCCAAGATGTCCAGAAAAAAAGTATCTGCGAATGAAATTTCACTACTTCTCAATACTTGTTAATAAATAATATTTTCTTTCCAGTGTTGAGTCAGGTAGATCAGCTGACCATTTTAAAACATAGTTACTTCCACAAAATGACTTAGTTAAGGTAAAAACATTAATAACAATAGCTACCCTTTATCAATCACTTATCATACGCCAGGCTCTGTGCTACACACATCACAGGCATTATTTCATCCTCACACACAAATAAAGAAACAAAGGTTCAGGGAAGTAGGTTAAGTGCCCGGCCCAAGGCCACACATGGCAAAGCCAGAATGTGAATCCCAGATTTATCTGAGTCTAACCCCAAGGTTTCATTTTGGGAATGTCATGTGTCATTCTTTTTTCTGAATAAATGATGGAAAGCCCCTTAATACCATAGTTGTCTTGCTCCTTTATGTCCATATTTCCTTGATAAACCACCCATTGGTGTGAATAACTGCCTGGACCAAGAAGATGGGCCAATGCGAGTGGTCTTTCAGGAGTTCTTAATCCGAGGTGTTCAGGAGGTCATAGCCTTTATCTCAGCCTTACAAGGGGTGTGAGTGGCCGTGCTTAAGACAGAAAATGGATCACCCAGACAGGCCTGGACAGCACCATGGGAGTGGACAGGGCAAGAAGGTTAGCTGGGCCCTGGGTCCCTTGGAGCAGGAGAGGACAGTGGAGGGGAGCCCAGGAGGGAACTGCTCAAGAGAGGAGGATGAGACCCCCAACAGGCTGCATTTGAGGTGCCTGCCCCATCTTCCCACAGAGAGGCCCGAAGGCTGATAAACTGGTCTCTGTCTCGACAACAGCCACTAGAGTCCCAAGATCCTGCCTCATAAATCTCTGAGCTGGCCCTCTGTCCAGAGGCCACTGCAGAAGCATCCAGCTAGCACCCAGGAGCGCCCCCTGCAGGTCCTCCCCGTATTCCCCCCAGAGGAATCAGAACACACGACAGATTATTTCTCATCTCCCTGCATAACCGCCCCTATGGGGTTGCCACTGCAAAGGCCCTTCGTATGTGGCATCAACCTTTCCAACACACACACACACACACACACACACACACACACACACACTTCCCACCTCTGTGCCTTTGCACTTGCTGTCTGTCTGCTAGAAAGCCCTTCTGTTTTCCCCCAGCTGCATTTCTGTCTCTTCCAAAAAGCCTGTCTTGATAACCTCCTGTCCCCAGCAATTTGGGTTCCCAAGTCCCTTCATTCCTCCATCCCTTAGAGAAGTGCTGTGGGAATTCCATGAATGAACACCTAGAGCCTGGCAAACAGCGAAGGCTCAATAACTGTAAGATATTTTTCATTTTTATTCTCTTTAGAATTGTTACTGTCTTATTTATCCCTGAGAGTATTTTATTTATCTTGGTGGCTCCTGGCGCCTGGCACATAGCAGGTGCTCGATAAACATTGAAGGGATGAATGGTGGAGACCGGGGCTTTCCAAGGGGAGGCACAGGAGTGAGGTGCCTGACCTCCGGGCATTTCAGCAGCTGCTCACCAGCCTCTGGCCTCCAGCAGCGTCAGGCTCCAGGCGACCTCGTGCGCCCACCTTCAGCCAGGGAAGCTCTCTGCCCCTGGCCATGTCAGGTGGTTACCTGGGCAGACATTCCCAAGGATGGCCCACAACTTTGCCCACTGAATTCTACTCTCGACCAATCAGAGTCGTCTTTGGGAAGAGCAGGATGGTGGGAACTCCCGACTGGGTTAGGTGCCCCCCTCCACCCCCACCCCATGCCTTCCCAGTCCTGAAGCTAGACTGGACTGTCTGACCAGCGGACCCAGGAGAAGCCTGCTATGGGTCAACAGACATTTCAATATTCTCAGCAGAAGACTCTTAGCTCCTTGCCTGGTTATTCCTGGGGCAGAACACGCCTGGATGCCAGCAGCCACCCCATCTGTCTTCATCGATCTGTGTTTTTAGAGCTCCCTGAGGTCCCTGAGCATAAGGGTAGAGCACAGAACCCGGAGCAGGGGCTGTGGAGGTGGACCCAGTGTCAAGCCAGGCACATGCCCTATCTTACCAAATACCCATCATAACCATTGAAATAATCCAGCCGTCACCCCACTTTATAGCAGAGGAAACTGAGGGATCAGGTGATTTGGCCAAATGTCACAGGACATGAAGCTTGGCTTCTTCCTTCCGTGAAATCTCAGTTCCGTGAAAACCTTCAGTTTTCTCATCAGTTAAATGAGGATAATCACACCCATCTTACAAGATACAAATGAGAATGTACATGATAGCACAGGGGACTATACTCAATATCTTGCTATAATTTATAAGGGAAAAGAATCTGAAAAAGAATATATATATATGTATGTATAACCGAATCACTTTGCTGTACACCTGAAACTAACACAACATTGTAAGTCAGCTATACCTCAATTAAAAATAAATAAATAAACAGGTGTACTTAAGAGGAAAAAAAAAGAATGTACATGAATGGACTTTTAAAATTTTTTGGAAAAAGTTAATAAAGTGTTTTGCTGCACTTTCTTGAAGACTTGCCACTGCCCGGCACTGTGTCCCCCATCCCCACCATGATGTCAACCTGATGGGATGTTTTGTCATTCCTTGGCCTGGGGAGGGGCCCTGGTGATGAGGCTTCAGAAACAGAACTGGGAGGCTCCGAGATAATGCTAACAGCCCTTACATGTGTATATTCTTCAGAGTTTACAAAACACAGCCGCAGATGCTATCTCCTGCGATGCTCATTTCATCTCTAGGAATTCTTACCCCCATTTCACAGAAGGATAGGTAACTAAGGCGAGGTGGGGATGCAGAGCCCAGGCTTATATTGCAGTGTGCCCTCTTCTGGATCAAGTGGCCACCCACTGCTGATCGTGAACTCTGAAGACGTGCCTAGCGGGCGATCACATCTGAGCACCTTGATAAAATGCTGATTCCTCAGCCCCACCAGGTGTGGATGGAGAGTCACTAGGTCTGGAGCAAACTCCAAGCATCTGCATTTTTATCCAGTTCACCTGGAGGTTGGGTCGCTGGTCTCTGAGAAGCAACAGAAGAGGATGCAGATGTCTCAGGGGTAGACAGTAGTAAATCTCTGCTGGAGATAAATTATGAAGTGGGAGTGCAGGGGTTGGCATGGAGGGGGTGAGGGTGGATCAGAGCAACACCTATTTTTTTTGGCTGCACTACCAGGCTTGTGGGATCTTTGTTCCGCCACCAGGGATTGAACCCGGGCCCTTGGCAGTGAAAACGCCAAGTCCTAACCACTGGACGGCCAGGGAATTCCAACACTTATTTAAATATCTCAAGAGTGTCTTGGCTAAGCAACAAGCCAGAAAGTGTGCATTAATTTCCAAACATCAAAAAATATGTATATTTCACTTATAAGAAGTACTTAGTGTAGTTAGACCCATAGAGACAGAAAGCAGTATGGTGGTTGCCCAGGGCTGGGAGGAGGGGGGAAGGTGATGATGAAAAAGTTCGAGAGATGGATGGAGGTGATGGTTGTACAAAATGTGAATATACTTAATGCTACTGAACTATACCCTTAAAAGTGGTTGAAACGGTAAATTTTATGTTATGTGTATATTTCATCACACACACACACACACTATGTATATATATATATATCTATATATCTATATATCAATATATATGAAAGCGAAGCTGTGACATAAAACCTGGAAACTATAAATGTAAAAAATTAGCCCATTGCCTATATAATAATTAAAATTTCTGCATGGGAAAAATACCATAAACAAAATCAAAAGGCAAAGAACAAACTGGGAAAATATTTGTAAAACAAATGACAAAAGCATCCGAGTCCCTTATACACCAAGAAGAAAAAGGCCAAAAATGCAGGAGAAAAATTATTATTATTATTATTTTGAATTTTATTTATTTTTTATACAGCAGGTTCTTATTAGTTATCCATTTTATACACATCAGTGCCTACATGCCAATCCCAATCTCCCAATTCATCCCACCACCACCACCACCACCCCCTCCACTTTCCCCCCCTTGGTGTCCATACGTTTGTTCTCTACATCTGTGTCTCTATTTCTGCCCTGCAAACCGGTTCATCTGTACCATTTTTCTAGGTTCCACATATATGCGTTAATATACGATATTTGGAGAAAAATTATTTTTGAAATCAACGATTTACTCAGTTAACAAATATTTTTTCACGGTATATGCCAGGCACACATCTAAATGCTGGGAATACAGCAACAATAAAAATAATAATAAGACAAAGAGATTCCAAACCAGATGGGAAAAATGACAATAAACTAAATAAGGGAAGTATATAATATGTTGGAAAGTAACAAGTGACCTGGAGAAAAGTAAAGCAAGCACAGAGGGTAAGAGGGCTGCGACCTGGGCACAGGTTAAATAGGTTCGTCAGAGCAGAGCTCACTGAGAAGGCAACTTTTGAGCAAAGCAGGGAAGAGGAGAGAGACCTTCTCACCGGGATGAGTGGGACCTACTGACCAGGCCAAGGCCCTGAGGGGGACGGGCCTGGGAGGCCAGTCAGGGCAGCAGAATGAGGTCAGAGAAGACAGGTAAGGACCGTCCACAGACCGCTGAGCCGTTGCAAAGGCTCTGAGCCTTATTCCAAACGAGCCGGGGGCCACAGGGAAGTAACGAGCAAAGGGATGACATAACCCGATTTCTGTTTTAAAAGGATGACTTTAGGGACTTCCCTGGTGGTCCGGTGGTTAAGACTCCGCGCTCCCGATGCAGGGGGCACGGTTCGATCCCTGGTCGGGGAACTAAGATCCCGCATCCCGCATGCCGGCACAGAGCGGCCAAAAAAATAACAATAATAATTAAAAATAAAAAATAAAAGGATGACTTCGGCCGCTGGGTTGAGAAAACCCTGGGAGGGCAAAGGCAGAAGCCGGGAAGTCGATAATCCAGGCAAGAGTTGGTGGCGACTTGGACCAGAGTGGCAGTTGCCAGGTGGAGATGGTGGGAAGAGGTGGGTCTTGGGGGTGTGTGAAGGTCCAGCCAACAGGATTTCCAACAGATCGGGGGTGCGGAGGGCGTGTGAGAGCAAGAGAGGCAGCAGTGGTGACTCCAGTTTTTGGTTTGTGCCAACTGGAAAGTTGAGCGGCTGCTCATTGAGTTGGAGAGGACAGCAGTCAGAATGGGTTTGGAGGGAAGGTTAGTCTGGCTTTGGAAATGTTAAGTTTGAAACTCCAGGGGGACATCCGATTGTGGACTTGAGGATGCGGTCGGCTACGCTGGGGGAGAGGTCAGCACAGAGATCGGGGCGGCTGGAGACAGAAAAGTGGCAGTTAAGAGCCTACGGATGGTACTGCAAACCAGGGCACCTGACCCCATTGGCAAGGCATGGAAGTAGTCCAGGGACTGAGGTCTAGGGCAGGTCCAGGTTGAGAAGTCACGGAGATGGGGAGGAACTGAGAGGTGGGAGGAAAACCAGGGGAGTGGGTGTTCTGGAAACCACAAGAAGAGAGGTGTCAGGGAGGAGGGAGCTATCAGTGGACCCGCTGGGCCAGATGCTGCCGCTGGGCCTGGAAGCATGAGGCCTGAGGACGAAACTCTGGGCGCAGTCACAAGTTTATGGTGACCTGGCAAGGAGCCTGGGCGTGAATGGGGGAGAAGAGAGGGTGGGCAAGAGGGAATGAGGCAGAAGAAATGTGGGGGGGGGGGGGGGAAATGGGCAAAGACATGGAAAGTTCACAGAAAAAGAAATATGCATGGCTTTTAAACAATGAAAAGATACTGAACTTCATAATCAAACAACAGAGGGAATTCCCTGGTGGTCCAGTGGTAAAGACTCCGCACTTTCACTGCCGAGGGCCCGGGTTTGATTCCTTAGTTGGGGAACTAAGATCCCGCAAGCCACGTGCCAAAAAACAAAAAATAAACAACGGGAGGAATTCTTTTTACATCTATCAGATCAGGAGAGATTAAAAAATTGATACTATACTGTGGAAACCCAGAGAAGCCAACTGTCACCCATCGCTGTTAGGACTTGGTATTAGTACAGCCTTTCTGGTCAGTAAATTTAGAATTCGACCCAGTAATTCTGCTCTTAGGAATTTGTCCCAATGGACAGAGTCACACGGATGCTCAGTGATTACGTACAGGCATAATCACAGCATTATTATTTATAATAGCAAAGCCCCGGAAGAAATCCAAATGTCCACCAAGTGGCCATCAATGGAACACAAGTAGAGACGGACTAGGAAACAGGAAAGTGTGTGCGTATCATCTCCTCCCATCCATAAGGACTTCTTATCCTTTTGCACTGTTGGAAATTTTAACCGCACACATGTACTGCCTTAAGAATTAAATTTAAAATAAAAACGTACACAGTGGGGTCACATCAGGTAGATTTGGAAGGGACTTGCAGGTTGTCTAGCCCAGTGGTTCCCCCTCCCCCTGCTCCCCCACCCCCATGCATGGCTGGGCTGCATCCGGATCACCTAGGGGCTTGTTAAGATGCAGAACTGATGTGCAGAGTCAGTATCTGGGGATCTGGATTGCATTCCTCAGGCTGTTCTGAAACACAGGCAGGACAATGCAGTGGGCAGTGCACTCACCACCGTGTACAATTCCCTGAAGAAACTGAGGGCCTTACAAGTGTCAAGCCCTGTTCTGGGGGCTGTTTTCCCCACAGTGAAGAGCCAGGCAAGAAGGCAAAAAGATCTCAGGGAGCTTCCCTGCCCATCCGAAGAGACACCTGATACAGTGATACAATAGCTAATATTAACTGTTTTACGGAAATCACTTAGGCGCTTAACAACCTTATAATGATAGGCACTATTCTTATCCCCATTTTATAGATGAGAAAACAGAGGCACAGAAAAGTCACACAGCCAGTGAGGAGCTGAGCTGGGACCAAACCCAGCAGTCTAACTCTTAAGGTTATAAACACGATGAAATAGAAAGTATGTGGACTGACAGGGGCGGGGGCAGTGGGAGCAGACCTCTGGGTCTGGTGCTCAGAGTGGACCCCTCTGAGACTCAAAGGACAGGAGAGACGCATGGCAAACTCAAGGCTGTCTGATGGGGAAGACAGCTGGGTGCACTCATGGAGCAGGAAGAAGGCCAGTGTGACTGTGGTGGCTGAGAAGGAGTAATTAAAGGACAGACTGAGTACCTGGTCACTCTAGAGCAGCACTTTTCCACTGGTGTGATTCCTTCTTCAGGTGGCAGGGAGCATACTGCCTCTTCCATTACACAACCGTTCTGTTCTTTAGGAGATCCTTCCTTGGGTTGATTTCCTCCAATAGCCATTTTCTCCTCTGTATTAACAGAGCCCCCAAGTTTCCTAGCTGGGACACGGCTACCTAGAATAAAGACTACATTTCCCAGCTTCCCTTGGATAAAACGTGGCCCTCTGACTACATCCAGCCAATGGGCCATACCCAGAAGTGATGCGTGCATCTTCCCCTCCTCCACCCTGTAGTTTGGACAAACTGTGAGCCAGCTGGACCACGTGGGTGGGATGAGAAGGAGGCTGGATTCCTGAGTGGTACACAGCAGTCACATCAGCTCTGGAATGTCTCATGGGAGGGAAATAAATCACCAGTGGTTCTCCACCTTGGTTGCACATTAGAATCAAAGGTGGGGGGCTTTATAAAAATACTGATGACTGCCCCCTCTTCCTCCATTTCTGATGTAATTGGTCTGGGGTGTACCCTGAGCTTTCGATATTTCAAAAAGCTCCCCAGCCAAAGTTGAGAACCCTTGTTTTATGTTGATCTGGGTTTGTGTGACACACACCTGAACCTCTATCCTGATACGTCCAAGGAGGGTTGGCTCTTAAAAGCTGTGCCTGTTAAGACGGTCCCACTGCTCTCACTGGACAGGCCTTCAAATCTGAAATCAGGTTAACACTCCTCCTAATGACATCATGTTCAGCTCTTTGCTGGGAAGAGGACTGATCAGGAGAAGAGTCACAGACTGAAATCCTGAGACTTAATCTGGGAGGAGGACTTTCCAGGGGCTGAGGGCAGTGTGGGTGAAGGGAGTGGGGGGGCTAATACAGAAGCTGGGGACATAGCGGCTTGAGGGAAGCCCAGTGGTTCAGTCATTATTCCTGAACAGAGTTGGCACATGGCGGTTCTCCAGAGTTGAGGCTTAGCTGGGTCAGTTGGTGGAGGGCTTAGTATGCCAGGATCATGAGTTTGACTTTTAAAGTGAGGATGCCCAAAACCTGTCAAGGATGGTAAGCAGGGAATAAATAGCATAGCCAGATTTGTGCTGTAAAACATTCTCTGTCGTGTCACCGTGAATTGGTTCAAGATTGGAGGTCAGGAGACCAGTTTTGGGATCTGGTGAGAGGTGATGGAGACCAGTGAACGACGGAGACTTGAATCTGAAGTTTCACTAGATGCCTCACATGGTTGATTTACTTTATGCTTTTAATCCACCTGGAGTTCGGATCGTCTGCACTTACACTGCTTCCAGGCCAGTCCTTCCTCAGCCTATGCTTGGCCAGACTTTAGGGATCTGGACAAAAAGGTATAGCTCCCTCCAGAACTGCCTTTCCCCTTAGGAGCTGATCAGGAGATGTTGGCAGAATTAACCATGGCCCAGTTGGTTTTGATCTAGTAGGTGGCAGCCCAGAGTTCCAATCTGCTCTCCAAGCTATCAGAATGAGGTCAGGCTACAGGAGGAATGTTGAAATAAATCTAAAACCTCACCCCAAAGCAACCATACTCCAATAAAAATTAATTAGAAAAAAACCAAACTCACCCACATCTACCTCAAACATTAATTTGCATATGAATCACTGGGGACTCCTGTTAAAATGTGGATTCTGATCCAGCCGGTCTGAGGTGTTGAACCTGAGATTCTGCAGTTCTGCCAATACTCTTGGGCCAGCAGCTATACTATGAGTGGCAAGGCCTGTGGTTCTCTGCCTTGACTGCATCTGGGAATTACCTGGGAGCTTTAAAAAAAATCCTGATGCCTGGGCCTCACAGACAGAGGGTGTGGTTTTATACGGCTAGAGTGTGGCCTGGATATTGGTATTTTTAAAGGTCCCAGTATTCTAACCTGCTGCAAAGATGGAGAAGCAGAGCTTTCAAAATCACCCAGGGAGCTGTTGTTTTTTTTTTTTTAGTGTACGTTCTAGGACAACCACTCCTAAAGCTTTTGTTTCTTTAAATCTTGGAAAAGGCCTCCAAAGAAATGTGCATTTTAGCAAGCATCCCTAGAGATTCAGCTGCCAGTGAACAATGCTCACACTGGAACCCTCCCCTCACCCCTCCTCCGATGTTGCCCAAAGGCAGAGATTATCAGAATCAGATACAGTGGGATTGGACCCCCAGGCTCAGTCAATAGCTGCATAATTGCAGGTAAATCACTTTAAAAAAACAAAACAAAACAAACAAGAAAACTTTATTTGCCTTTCCCACTAAGATTAATATACTTGTGTGGTTATTTCTGTAAAATAGATTCCACAAGGAGAATTTCTGTATCAGGAGGAGTTTGCTTGCAAATTTTGACAGATACCAAAAACTCACTGAAATGCATTCCTCTTTGCATTCCTAACTGTGTGGAGGAGAATTCTTTTTTATAACACTTGCACCCACACAGGTAAATCTTTCAAATTCTTGCCATCTAGTAGTGGAAAAATGGGATACCCGTTGTTGCTCTCATTTGCATTTCCCTGATGAGCAGCGGGGTTCAGTTCTTTTCATTCATATATTTATTTTAAAATATTTACAGGGCTTCCCCGGTGGCGCAGTGGTTAAGAATCCGCCTGCCAAGGCAGGGAACACGGGTTCGAGCCCTGGTCGGGGAAGATCCCACATGCTGCAGAGCAACTAAGCCTGTGCGCCACAACTACTGAGCCTGGGCTCTCGAGGCTGCGAGCCACAACTACTGAAGCCCCCGCGTCTAGAGTCCGTGCTCCGAAACAAGAAAAGCCACCGCAATGAGAAGCCCACGCACCGCAACAAATGGTAGCCCCCGCTCGCCGCAACTAGAGAAAGCCCACGCGCAGACAAAAATAAAATAAGTAAACTAAATAAATGAAAAGATTTACAATTCTCCTCCTTTGCCTGATTATACCTATTAGGGCTAAATCCTCTGACTTAGTTTCAGTTTCCTCCTCTATAAAATGGAGGCGATAATATCTCCCAAGGTGGTTGTGAAGATTAGATGAGATTTCACGAATATACAGTGCCTAGGAGAGGACTTGGTAAACAGCAGGCGTTCCAGAAATGTTTGCCTTTGAAACTTGCCAAGGCGGGTCCATTCAACCCCAGGGAAGGTGGGCGGGCGGTGCCTGGTAATTCACAACGGGCGGTAGCCCGGCTCCCCGCGCGCAGCATCCGGGCCGCATCACACCCGCGCAGCCGAGGTGCCCGCTGCCCAGGCCGTCCTCCTGCATCTGCCCCTCTAAGGGACGGGTCACTGGACCCTCTCGACGACACCCAGGCAAACCCCAAGGCCCGCGAAGCCCCCCGCCTTCCCTCGGTGTCTTGTCGCCCCCACGTGGCCAGTCGGAGCTCTTCTTTCTCCCAGACCGGTCTTTGCATCAATAATTCCTGGCGCCGCTCCCGGCTGCGCCCGAGCCAGACATCCGGCCCCGGGCCAGAGAATGATGTCTCATCCACGTATCTTTGATCTCCAAACCCTCTGGCCACCCTGCGCCCCGGCTCCCCGCGGAGTCAGCCGGGTGGGGGTGGGGTGGGGGTGGGGTAAGACTCACAGGCTACCCTGTTGACCCGCAGCTTAGCGTCAAAGTCCTGAAAGAAAGGGAATTCTCAGCATCACCCCCACCTGCCCGGCCCTACACCCCTCAGCTAACAAAAGACGTCTCTTGTTAACTTTAATAATAATCATACTTTCATCTTAACCTAACACGTTACCCTCATATAATCAACTGTCAGCCTCTGGTCCTTGTCACATGCATATTCAATGTCTGTATTTTTGCCGAAACATTATAAAGTTTTATAAGCTACACATTTTGCTATGTGATCTTTCCTTCTTCCTTCACCTACAGTTTCCTTCCTTTCTACTCCTTGAGGACAGTAACAGCCAGGGGTTCTTTCTATACCTCCCCACCCCCCCCATCCTGTAATCGTAGATTTGCATATATGCACATATTTGTATGACTCTTTAACCCAAATTATGTCACTTAATCCTCACAACGACTCTGCGACAAATTATGCCCATATTAGAGTTGAGGAAACTGAGGTTATGATTCATTTTAAGCCTCTGTTTATTGAGTGCTTACTACTTATGGGATTCTACACTAAATGTTATATATTTTATCCCTTAATCTTCACAACGTGTTACTTGCAGTTGAGGAAACAAGATTAGAAGCCTCAAGGAAAATTATAAACAAGTAAACAGTAATACAGCTGATTGTGACTCCAAAGCGCAGTGTCTTGTCACACATCACTCCTCAAAATGCCCTCTGGATTGAAGGGCATTCAGAGAAGTGAAATTGTTATGTTAAGAGGGTGGTGGGATAAGTGGATTATTACGAGCTTCCTGTTATGCTATTGTGTTATTTTAATAATTGTGTTGTTTGCTCACAGATAAAACAGCAATGAAAGTATCCAAGTTGCAGACCACATTACATCCTTCTAAACTATAGAGCAAGATACAAAGATGACATCAATTAAAATGCTGTAAATATGGTTTATTGGTTTCCTTTTTCTTGTTTTATTAATTTAATATTATTAATCCTGAGAGTAGTACATCAGTAGCTGGAAGAGGTCAAACCATAGTGAGATGCAGGTTGGAGTTAATAATCTCCCTCGGGCTTCCCTGGTGGCACAGTGATTAAGAATTTGCCTGCCAACACAGGGGACACGGGGTCGAGCTCTGGTCCGGGAAGATCCCACATGCTGCATAGCAACTAAGCCCGTGCGCCACAACTACTGAGCCTGCGCTCTAGAGCCCGCGAGACACAACTACTGAGCCTGTGAGCCACAACTACTGAAGCCCATGCGCCTAGAGCCCGTGCTCCGCAACAAGAGAAGCCACCGCAATGAGAAGCCCGTGCACCGCAACAAAGCATAGCCCTCGCTCGCCGCAACTAGAGAAAGCCCGCGTGCAGCAATGGAGACCCAACGCAGCCAAAAATAAATAAATAAATTTATGGGAAAAAAAAAAAATCTCCCTCGACCCTCCTCTCCCACTCCTCTCTCCTAAGATAACCGGTGTGGATATTCCTAAACTTTATGCCCATGAAAATATTTAAACAGATACAGAGAATTCCCTGGCTGCCCAGTGGTTAGGACTTTGTGCTTTTATTGCCGAGGGTGTGGGTTCGATCCCTGATCGGGGAACTAAGATCCCTCAAGGCGTGGGGTGCAGCAAAAAATAAAAATAAACAGATATAGGGCTTCCCTGGTGGCGCAGTGGTTGAGAATCTGCCTGCTAATGCAGGGGACACGGGTTCGAGCCCTGGTCTGGGAAGATCCCACATGCCGCGGAGCAGGTAGGCCCGTGAGCCACAACTACTGAGCCTGCGCGTCTGGAGCCTGTGCTCCGCAACAAGAGAGGCCGCGATAGTGAGAGGCCTGCGCACCGCGATGAAGAGTGGCCCCCGCTTGCCGCAACTAGAGAAAGCCCTAGCACAGAAATGAAGACCCAACATAGCAATCAATCAATAAATCTTTAAAAAAAAAAAAAAAAAGAAAAACCCCCAGAGTTGTGGGTTTATTTAATAAACAGATATAGAAGCCATTACATTTGTTTGCAATCATACTATTCCCACTCCTCTGCAACTTGCAAATTTGTCATTTATCTGATGAATAGACATTTTAATCATTCCATGAGGCTGCTGACTCATTTGCATAATATCCAGCCATTTATCTATTCAGTCATTACTGTGAGTATTTCTTCAAAAGCTCCTTTTGGAGAGAGAACACACTTTCCCCTTCATTACTTCTCAGTATCAAAGCCTTTCCCTGCCTCTGGACACACTTGTGACCTTTCTGGGAAGTGCAAATTCCCTCAGGCTCTTCCTGGAGGCGTCTGAACTCTGGGCCAGCGAACTCTGCATTGTCTGGGCTCCTCTTCCTTGCCCACGTTCTGGCTGCTAGCAAGAGATGGGCTGATCCCAACGTCACTGTCATCTTTCCTGACATGCTCTCTAGGCGAGCTCTAAAAGCTCCCGTCTTTTCAGGAGGTAGTAGACAGGGAGACTCGCACTGCAGCAGCCCCTGAAGAAATCCTTCCAAACTCAACACTAAAGGGTGGTGACAGAGGAGCCTCCCCTGGGTTCCTGGGGGCCAGCACACCTTTAGTCGCTGGACAGGGGGTGTCTTCTGGCTCCCACAGACCAGGCTCAGGCCCTCTGCCCCCTCTGCTGGGTGAAGCCCTCTCTATCTCCAGCCACTTTTCCCTCCAGTCTACCCTCTCCCTCACTTGCTGCAGAGATCCTAAAATCTCATCACATCCTTCCTCAGCTCAGAAACTTTCAATGGCTTCCCATTTTCTCCCCAACTAAAGCCCCAATTTTTTAACCACAGAGACCTAGGAAATTCATCATTTTCGAAGGGCAACATCTGTCCCCAAACCACACCCTCCTTCTTCTAGATTCTATGGAAGTTTCCACACCAGAAATTCAAGAGTTATCTTCTCCTTTACCTATTATTCACTTAATTCCAGTGTCCTGGCCTTCCTGCCTCAAAAATAATTCTCAGGTTGCTCTAATTCTCTCCACTCCCACTACTGACAGCTCTCTTTCTCATTCCTACCCTTCCCCAGCAAGCCTTCGCTGGGGCTGTTCCCACTGCCTTCCCCATCTTTGTCTTTTTTTTCCTGTCAAAGATAATTTTATTTTTTCACCAGATGAATGTTGAGCCATATTGTCTGACAGTAAATAGCAAGACATACATCAATAGAACTACTTTTGGTTCATGCTGTCAATGACTTAATATTCGCTATTACAGAAACACATGGATCCAATTAATTTAACTGCAGGAAATTGCAAAGAAGAACTAAAACAGTCTTATTTTATTCCACTAGAGATTATGATATGGTTGATGAAAATATTCCTCATGACCTCCAAAGGGTTTACAAGTCCATCTTTTCTTAGCGCACCAGCCCGTGCAGGGGAATCAGAGAAGGAAGCTACTCTGCTGATCCAAGAAGCCGTGCTGAGCCAGGGATGAGGGATGCTAAGGCTGTTGGAAGTAGCCAGGCGCATAATGCCCTAGGTTTATTGTTTTAAGTCACTGCCCACTTGCGGAATTTAAAAGACTCTCATGGCAAAAGCATTATGGGACTTGGTATGGTTGAATTTTTTCGTATCTGGTATGTTTTTGTCAGTCACCGTGGACCTGCTTGTTATGTTGTTCTCGTGATGTCTGGAGGAGGGGAATACCTTTACAGGTGGAAGAGTGTTTTCTTTTTTAAAATTTACAGTGCATTTTTATTGCCATCTATTTGATACACAGTATGGATCCATATTTATTTCTTATGGTGCATCTTAATGGGTAGATCACTACTGATAAAGCAATTCATGGGTATGGAAGAGTGTTTTCTATCCCAGCCCTCAGCTACAGATCTTCCTTGACTTAGGATGGCATAACATCCCAATAAACCCAGAAGTTGGAAATGCATTTAATACAGCTAACCTACTGAATATCATAGCCTCACCTACCTTAAACATGCTCAGGGGACTTCCCCGGTGGTGCAGTGGTTAAGAATCCTCCTGCCAGTGCAGGGGGCACGGGTTCGAGCCCTGGTCCGGGAAGATCCCACATGCCGTGGAGCAACTAAGCCCGTGCACCACAACTACTGAGCCTGCGCTCTACAGCCCGTGAGCCACAACTCCTGAGCCCACGTGCCACAACTACTGAAGCCCATGTGTCTAGAGCCTGTGCTCCGCAACAAGAGAAGCCACCGTAATGAGAAGCCCGTGCACTGCAACGAAGAGCAGTCCCCGCTAGCTGCAACTAGAGAAAGCCCACACGCAGCAGCAAAGACCCAACACAGCCAAAAATAAATAAATAAAAAATAAGTTAAAAAAAAAAAAAGCTCAGAATATTAGCCTACAGTTGGGCAAAATCTTCTAACACAACGCCTATTTTATAATAAATTGTTGAATAGCTCGTGTAACTTATTTATTTATTCATTTGGCTGCATTTTGTGTCTTCGTTGCTACGCTCAAGCTTTCTCTAGTTGAGGGAAGCGGGTGCTACTCTTCGTTGCGGTGCCCGGGCTTCTCATTACAGTGGCTTCTCTTGTGGAGCATGGGCTCTAGGCTCGCAGGCTTCAGTAGTTGCAGCTGGCAGACTCAGTAGTTGTGGCTTGCGGGCTCTAGAATGCAGGCTCAGTTGTTGCTCCGTGGCATGTGGGATCTTCCCGGACCGGGGCTCGAACCCCTGTCCCCTGCATTGGCAGGCGGACTCTTAACCAGTGCGCCACCAGGTAAGTCCCACATGTAGTTTATTGAATACAGTACTGAAGTGAAAAACAGGATGGCTGTCTGGGTACAGCACTGTTTTAAGTGTATCATTGTTTCCCCTCCGGATTGGCTGGCTGACTTCCGCTGTCCAGCATCATGATAGTTTACCATTCGCCCGGGAAAAGATCAAAATTTAAAATTCAAAGTACAGTTTCTACCAAATGTGTATCATTTTTGCACCACTGTCAATCCGGAAAATCATAGGTGGGGAACTTCTGTATTTACTTCTAGGGGAAAAGGTGAAAATGAGCCCCCTGGTGGCAGCTGCAGTAGTTGCAGGGCTAGAACCTGAAGGGGGAAGTCTCCTTAAGCAGTCCCTTGCAAATCGAGTTCTAGAAAGAGTAAACGTCACCAGACATAAGCCAGAAAACGTCCAGAGTTCCTGCTTCGCCCTTGACTTACTCCAGGAGTAAGGCTGAGTCGCTCTATGGCCGGTGGTTGGATTGGAAGCTTGTTCTGTCCCCATTTACTCGGAGAAATAGAATCACTTTTGGTGTAAATGCATCCAAAGTATCACTGAGAAACAATCTGGAAGAAGAAAACTGTCCCGAACATCCTAAATGTCTGCTTTTCTGTTCTCCTAGGAGGCAAAGGGCAGGCTTGGTAGCTCGTTTTCAGAATTTCTCACAGTCTTCCTGACCTCTGGACCAGCACTCCCGTGCTGTTGCCTTCCTGAATGAGGGAACCTGGAAACTAGAAGCCTTGCGGGCTTGCGTAGCTCCCCCATCGGGATCCCTCCCCTGCAGGCCAGGCTGGCGGCCGGGGATGTAACGCACTCCAGTAAAAGATGGAGAGGGAGGTAGGCTAAAGCAGACAGCATCAGACAGAGCCACATGGATGCTGAGTGTCTCAGCCCACTTCTCCTATCATTTAAATTAAACCCTAAGGTCCCCTTCCTTTAGAAAACTTCCAGGATTTGAGATTTTTATGTTTTTTTAAAAAATTTTATTTATTTTTTATTCAAACAGAAAGTCACAAAAATTATAGTCATCCTCATCAGTTCACTCAGTCCCATGTAATTTTTTTTTCATCTTGATCTTTTGTTAGCATTTTTATGAATTCATCAGTTTTCCATTAGAGTTCTGAAAATGCTTATTCATTCAGTTCAGCAGTAGTCAGTTACCAGAAACCTGTACTTGTCAGAGTCTTTTCCATGAATTCCTTGAAGATGAAACCCTTTTATAGGAACATTTTTGCAAAAGCATCAGAGTACACCCAGAACTGTCTGTAAATGACAAAAGACTTAAAAATGGCCACAGTTAAAGATCTGATGAAAGTTCATAATAATTTATGTTTTTAACATCAGCATTGTTCAGCCATCTCTTCTCCTTCACTTTGCCAAATATTTATTGCAGTGACTGTTACATTTCTTTTCCTCCTTATTTGGCTATTTCCTGAGGGCTGCAGCTATGTGAGTTACACTTTATGTTTTCCAAATTCAATTTGACAAATATGTAATCAAGTACCAGACATTATGATAGATGTTACTGGGATTACAAGAAGGTATGTCCCTACCCTCTGGGACCTCAGCTATTTAGGAGATTGACTTACACCAGTTACTGGCTCATCTGCGGTCTGACAATGGTTAAGTGTTATTAAGTACAAAGTGTTAAAGGGAGAGGCAAGTGTGGAGGGAGGGAACTTGGAAAGATGCCAGAAAAGCAACAACTTGAAGGGAGGTAGGGTTTGGAGTCGGGAGAAAGGGCTCTGGGTGAGAACGCAGGAGACTCCATTCTGGCTACCACTGAGGAGTTGCTAGGTCCTGCTGGCCCAGACCCTGAACTTCTCCTATGGCTGCTTTCGTCCTAGTAGCCAGCAAAGGCACAGGCAGAATTAAAATGAAAGGCCTGATTATATCATGTAAGATATTTGCAAACCTTTAGACAACTTGGTGCAAGGGAATAGACAAAACCCTGACTAGGAATTGGAATTCCTGGGATCTGGTCCCAGTTCTGCTCTGATTAGCTTTGTGATCTTGGGCAAATCACGAACCTTTCGGGACCGGAGTTTCACCATAAGAAGAATGGCAATAATAACACCCACCATGGCGTTATTATAGCATTTTCATAGCTAGCTCTAAGGGTGGTTGTGAGGGTCAAAGGGTCCACAGCTGGGACTGAGTAGGCAGACTGGGAAGAAATCAACAGAAGAAATCTTCGCTGGGGTGAAGAGGAAAAAAGTAACTGAAGCAGGTGGACCAAGAGATGAAGAAGAGAGATGGGCTGGCCAGGAGCCAAGCAGAACGGGGAAGGAAGACAAAGTTAGAGCCTCACTGCGAAGTCAGAGTGAGGACAGAGCACACAAAGATCTGTGACATGTGTGTCCAGCTTATGAATTGCTCAAACTTGGTGCGTCAGACATTACGTATCTGTAAGATGGAAATAATCATGCATTTGACCCTTAAAGGTTGTGTCTGGCTGGTTTGTGCCCTCATGCCACATGCCTCCCCATGGTACGCGTCAGACACACTGTGATCCCAACACAACTGGCATCGCCAGAGCCTTGGCGCTTCCAGGTCTCCCTTTAGGGCAGGGTGTTCTTTATGTCCCTGGCACCGAGTAGGAACTGAGCTAATGTCCCTGGATTATGAGTCCAGTGAATTGTGAAAAGGACTTGGTCCTGTCAAGTCCTTGGGGAATGACGGGAAGATGCCTGTTTAGAGCAGGTTAGGAGTAAGTTTTCTTGAGAGTAGGGTTATGACTGTTCTTAGACCTATGATCCCATTTTATAAATTCGAGAAACTACCATTTCAGGGTTAGTTCCCCCCAAAATAAGAATTAACCATAAATCATTTTTTAAAGTTTTATTAAATCATTTAGACTTGAAAGAAGTCACAATAGTTAACGCACTTAAGTGCGTTCTATACACCACCAACCCAAATGGATTGAGTTCAGAATTTTTATAAATAAAAAATAAACATATTTACAGTGAAAAATAAAAACATGTTAGCAAGTTAGATGATTAAACTGTTATCTACAATCAGTTTTGGGAAAATACCAACCTACAGTATTATATTTAAGACACTTAAGATTTCATTAGATTTTCAAAGTCCATAATTGAAGAAGTTAGTTGTAATATATGATTCATTTCTTACTACGGCTTTTTTCCTCCCCAAACCAGAACTTTTGACCAATTTACACAAAAAGCTTCATTTTCCCTTTACTGGAGGTAAAAGTACAAAAAGCTCTTAAACTCCCCCTAGAACCATCTAAGGAATAAAGCTATTTAATGCTACGAATGTCACTAGAAAACTATATGGACATAAACCACTATACAATTTGTGCTATTTTTCCTCCAAAATAATGCAGATTCCTCATTTACCCACCAGGGACAAAAATGGAGTCAGCTTTTTTGGAAATCAGTTTCAAAATCACCACTATATCTCTAGAAAGTGTATTTCTAGAACAGTATAGTTACTACATGTAGGGACTTTCGTTTTTCTGTACTATAAAAATATTTCCATTTTCTAATTCTCTCTATACATTTTAGGGGTTGCTTCCACCTCCTTAGACAAAACGTGAGGGTTAGGATGCTTGGCCGGCCGATTTCAAGAGACCAACGAAGGAAGAGGACCACGTGTGAGTTAGTGACAGCCCTCTCCTTGAGCAGAGCAAAAATCAAGAGGTGGCTCAAAGGTTTGAGCTCCAAAATCCAGTTTAAATTTGATTTAGAAAAAGTAGTCCAAAATGAAATCGAGCAAAGAACGAAATTTTCAAGTTCACGATTTTGGAAAGCAACATTCCTTCGAAGTGGGCTATTCCGTGTCACCTGTTAGGGAGGCGAGCAGAGCTTAAGGCTAATTGCTTGGCAAAGGGCTATGGGAGCTGCTGGAGTGTCTTGACTGCTTTGTTCCTGATGAGCTCATGGAGCGAGACCTCTGTCTGAGAACTGTTTTTCCTGGAAACTCCAAGTCCTCGAATATAGCATTTTCAATAATGTTTGCAGCTTCAGGCCGTTCCGTAGGGGATGGGGAGAGCATGTCTTGCACCATTACATACTGAAAGATAAAAATTGTGTGGTAATAAAAGGGCCACTAACCAGCTGCCTAATTCAGGAGTCAGCCAAATGTCTCTATAACTATATTAAGTTTGCGAGCCAGTTTCTGACACAACTTCTCAACTCTGCTACTGAAATACAAAAGCAGCCACAGACCATATATAAACAGGTGGGCCTGGCTGTGTTCCCATAAAATTCTATTACCAAAATAGGCAGCAGGCTGGATTTGGTCTGTGGGTCACAGTTTGCCCAACCCCTGCTCCAAATACACATGGACCATTTTGGGGTAATTGGTTGTTTTCTAACATATAATAAAAGGTCTTCAATCACATCTCTGAAACGCAGACATACTCTGACTTTTAAAATAAATTCATCTTACAATTGTATGTGAATGTACAATTATCTCAAAGATTTCAATTAAAAAATAACCATGCCAGTGATCAGTACCTAGCCCCTTTTACTGATTTTTTGAACCCCTTTAATGTAACATGGATTCTGATGAGCCCCCCAGGGATTGATTCATCGACTTTGCAAAATACATAACAGAATAGTTTTTGTAAAATATATTTCACTTTAGGCCGGCATACCTCTATATTGTTATAAAGTTCATTTTTAATGTAACCCTTCGTTATACTTATAATATTGAAAGATCAATTAGACTTTTTCCAACTTCATGATTAGCCACACAGTCTAATTTACCTAAACTTAATTTACTAAGAAAATTCAAGATTTATCAACACATACATTTTAAAGTGATATGTTTGTGGACATATTATGAAGTAAACAAAAGCTGCAAAAAGAAACTTCAAAAATTCATTACACACAGTTTTCACCATCAAGACCAGCTTAATTTTCCCTTCCCACTCTTCTGAACCATTTACTGTGTCACTCTGAGGGGCATAACTCCAACACACAAAATCAGTGGAAATTAGTGACTTTTTTTTAAAAAGAAGCCAGTTTTTAAGATCTCTCCCAAATTCACTAAGATAAAGAAATTAATGGCATGATCATAATGGCAACTCTACGGCTGTGAGGGCGAGCTAGGAGTTCAGCCTCATCAAAACGCAAGGTTGCTACAATTCCCAGATGGGCTGTCATGCAGCTTGGAGCACAGAGCACTGGGCCCAGGACCTGGGACCGAGTCACGGCCTTTGGTTTTAACAAGTTGTGTGTTCTTGGGATCAGGTCCCTTTCCTCTCTAGACCTTAGGCTCCCTCATCTGTAAAACGGGGAAACTGATGAGCTGACTGCTAAGGACGCTTCACGTTCTAAGTAAGATTCTAAAGAAAATAAAAGATGAGAATTAATACCAACCTCACGAGGATATTTCTGAGTAAATAGTGGTGGAAATTTGAGATCTCTTACATCAGTTAAGATCTGAAAAGAAAGAAAAGTGTTACTTATCTTTAAATCTATTTTGATATGTGGATCTATTTAAACATAGAGAGATTTTTTTAAAAATTTATTTATTTTATTTATTTATTTTTGGCTGCGTTGGGTCTTAGGTGTTGCGTGTGGGCTTTCTTTAGTTGCGGCGAGAGGAGCTACTCTTCGTTGTGGTGCACGGGCTTCTCAGTGTGGTGGCTTCTCTTGTTGAGGAGCACGGGCTCTAGGCGCGTAGGCTTCAGTAGTTGTGGCTCACAGGCTCTAGAGTGCAGGCTCAGTAGTTGTGGTGCACGGGCTTAGCTGCTCCGCGGCATGTGGGATCTTCCCGGACCAGGGCTCGAACCCGTGTCCCCTGCACTGGCAGGTGGATTCTTAACCACTGCGCCACCTGGGAAGCCCACATTTGTGTTCTTAAGTGGGTAAGTTTTTCTACTAGTCACTAACCTCTTGTATTTGATATAAAAAGACATAGTCTTTCTTCTTTTTTTTTTTGAGTGAAGAAAACCAAGTCAATTATGCTAAATTCTGAATATAAAACTAAACTAGTTATTTGGGAAATTTTCATACAAACAGGATAACAGGGCCCACCATGTGTGATTGCTCTGAGACTTAAATTAGGTAATTCAGGCAAACTACTTAGCACAGTGCCTGATATTCCTTTTGTAATGATGACAAAAACCAGTTTTGAGAAATGAAATAAATTAAATATGTCTTCATATTTCTTGAGAAATAAGCTGGAGTGTACCTGAACAAAAATATGAACTGGGTTGGCATTTGTCACTTCCCACTAAAGGAAAACAGATGCTTCACTAGAAGAATCTATGCTGCAGGCCCTAGAAGGGAGGGTTTCACCTGCTAATAGGTAGGTCGTACCAAACTAAGTGCAGATAAATGCTTGAGTCTGGACTCATGGAATTAATTTTTAATCCCATAACATTCTTAAAGTTTTTATTTTATAACTTAGAATTTAAAAGAGACCTTGGCCATAACTCAATGGGGAAACAGAGAGTCTTTTCAACAAAAAGCATAAGCATAAAAGAATGGTAAGCTGAACTTTAAAATTAAAATCTGCTACCCTGTGAAAGACACCATTAAGAAAATGAAATGGCAAGCCACAGACTGGAATAAATTAGTCACAATACATATACTTGGCAAAGGACTTGAAAAGACGGTCAAGGTCATTAGTTATCAGAGAAATGCAAACTTAAACCACAGTATGATTCCATTATACCCCTATTAGAATGTCTAAAAATGTAAAGACTGAAACATAAGTGTTGAGGATGTGGAGGACCTAGATCTCTCCTACACTGCTGGTGAGTATATAAAATGACACTTTCTTATAAAGTTAAACCACTTACCACAGAGCTTATCAATCCTACCTTGTAATTACCCGAGACTAAGGATACATATGTATGTCTACAAAGAGACTTGTTCACAAATGTTCACAGCAACTTTAGTCGTAAATGTTTCTCAACAGGTAACTGGACACATGAACTGTGGTATACATACCACGGAATATTAATAAAAGGGAAGGAACTACTGACTTTATAGTGAGTCAAAGAAGGCAGACACAAAAGAGGATAGACATGCATGATTCAATTTATACGAAACTTTAGAAAAGACAGAAAACAGATCAGCAGTTGCCTGGGGTCCAGGTGGAGCCTGGAAAGACAGGGGACTGACTGGGAAGGAGCAAAAGGCAACTTTCTGGGGTGATACAAATGTTCTCTATTTTGAATGTAGTGGTGATTATGTGGATGTATAAATGTGTCAAAACTTATAAAAATGTACAAAGTGGGTATGTTGTATGTATGTAAATTATACCTCAATAAAATTAATTAAAAAAAAAAGATCTTGGTCAAATCATTGAATAGTCTCTTTTACATTTACTAATGGAATTTCAGAGGGGTTCTGGCTAAACATGGCAGATTTTCTACTATATTTCTAGTAAGCATTTTCACTAAAACAACTGCCAAGGAAGGTAAAACGTACTGTTTAAGTCTATAAGGATGACTGCAATGGAAGAATAGATTACAATTTTTGAAAGAGAGAAAGCAGTGGAAGCATAGCAACTTCTTTAGCAGAACAGAGGAAGGTAAACCAGGGTGCCTGTGAGGGATAAAGCCAACAGAGAGGGAACTGATTAGCTGCGCAGAACCTGCTGGGCATGGGGGTGAGGCTCAAGGATGGCAGCAGGACAGCTGTCGAAAGGTCTGTATACGGACGGAATGATATATCCCCATATAACACATAAGGTTTGCTCTCTGGAGAAACGGAACCAAGGCATTCCAGACTTAGGGTTGATAGAACGAGGATGAGTCGGGGGTGGGCATGGAACACAGAAGTATGCGGTGACGATCTGCATGTGAAACAGTAAGAACTCTCCACACCCCATCCCGAGGCTTTCTCAGGCAGGAGAATGAGAGCTTCTTCTCTGGAGAAAATGAGGAAAGGCCTATAGATGCTGACATGTGGGAGTTTTGCGCCCCCCACCCCAAAGTAAGAACTGGATCGTAACCCTTACAGTGATGTCCACGTCTAGTCACCATTTTAGAGCCTTATTCTTCTTCCTTTTTTTTTTTTTCCTGTTCTTTTTGGCTGTGCTGCGCGGCTTGCAGGAATCTTAGTTCCCCGACCAGGGATCGAACCCGGGACCTGGGAGGGAAAGCGCCGAGTCCTAACCACTGGACCACCAGGGAATTCTCCAAGAGCCCTATTCTTAAATATGAATGGACAGCTAAGGATTATCAGCATGAGAAACACACACACACACAAATCATTAAAAGACTCAGAGATGTTGGTAGGGAGGGAAGTAGTGTGACTATAAGGGGGTAGCAAGACGGAGTTTTCTGTGTTGATGTAACAGTTCTGTATCTAGATTGCAGTGGTGGTTACAAAAACCTATACTGAAATAAAATAACATGGAACTATATACATACATTATACCAATGTCAAGTTTATGTTGTACTGTAATTATGTCAAATGTAACTGTCAGCAGAAAGTGGGTGGAGGGTATCTCTCTGTCTTTGCAACTTCCTGTGGATCTATAATAATTTCAAAACAGAAAGTTAAAAAAAAAAAAAACAGAGGAAAGAGACAATATAGGGGGAAGAAAACTTAAAATAAATACATACACGTCATTGAGATTCTCAGCAATGTGAAGATACTGAATTCATGTAAACAGAGTGAAATACTATAAAAACGGAACAATCTTGGACAAAGAAAATTGGATTGTCAAAATAAAGGACTTAGGAAAGTCAGAATAACAAGTTAAGGAACTCTTGCAAAAAATAGCACAGGGCTTCCCTGGTGGCGCAGTGGTTAAGAATCCGCCTGCCAATGCAGGGGACATGGGTTCAAGCCCTGGTCCGGGAAGATCCCACATGCCATGGAGCAACTAAGCCTGTGCACCACAACTACTGAGCCTGCGCTCTACAGCCTGCGAGCCACAACTACTGAGGCCATGTGCCATAACTACTGAAGCCCACGTGCCTAGAGCCCGTGCTCTGCAATAAGAGAAGCCACTGCAATGAGAAGCCCGTGCACCACAATGAAGAGTAGCCCCCGCTCGCCGCAACTAGAGAAAAGCGCACGTGCAGCAACAAAGACCCAACAAAGGAAAAAATAAAATAAATTTTTAAAAAAAGTACAAAAAGACAAAGATGGAAAATAGGAGGGAAAAAAAATTAGGCATTTTTAGGATTAAGTCAGGAGTTCCAGGAAAAGAAAAAAAACCAGAAAAATTGGAGAATTTATCAAAAATAATATAAGAAATTTACTAGAACTGAAGGATTCACCTCTTCTAACTGAATCTACCAAGTGCTAAGTACAATGGCGGCAGGGGGAGAAGATCAGTGAAAGGACTAAATTTTATAACAGCACTGATAAAACTAAAGCCCTAAAGATTCCAGAAACGAAAATGTAACAGGTCCAAGATACCCTATATTAAAAAATCAGGCATCAGAATGGTATCTGCTTTTCAACAGCAGCACTGGAAGCTGTAAGGAAATGGAGCAATGCTCTCAAAGTTCTGAAGGAAAGTTATTTTCCATCTAGAATTGGAACCTGGCCAATTTATCAGTTATGTATGAAAATGGAAAAAAAGGTACATTTTCAGATACCTGAGGACTCTAAAAATTTCTTTCTCATACATTGTTTCTGAGGAATTTACTGCAGAATGTGCTCCAGCAAAATAAGAGAGTAGTGCAAGAAAATAAAACAAAGCAAAACATGGAAGCTAGGAAACAAGGGATCCAAGCCAGGAGAGTAGGGAAGTGCATCCTTGGATGACAGCTTACAGAAGGTCTAGGGGGTAACTGGTCCAGACTGGAGAACAAAGCTTTGAGAAGAAAGACTCCAGGGGAAAGCAAATTAAATCAATCAATCTATCTATCTACCTGGATAAGCTATACTGAAGCACAGAGAAAATATTGTTTGATATGTGACAGACCTTTGCACATCTGTTAAAAATTACAGCAAAGGTTCATAGAAAACTAAGCAATTGAGAAAAGGCAATTCTGAAAAAAAGGATTGTATCAGAAAGAAAAGAAAGTCAGGGTACATTACTTGGTCTAGCATAGAACAATATTTGCATGGCTTAATTTAACCAAAAAATTTTTACATAACTACATATTTTAGAAAATGTGTTTATTGAAATAAAATTCACCATTTTAACCATTTTAAAGTGTATGATTCTGTGATTTTTATTCTATTCACAACGTTGTACAACCATCACCACTCTCTAATTCTGGAACATTTTCATCACCCAAAGAAAAACCTTGTACTTATTAAGCAATCACTCTCCATCCCCTTCTACCCCCAGCTCCTGGCAACTACTAATCTACCTTGTCTCTATGGATTTGCCTATTCTGGACATTTTGCATAAATGGAATCATACAGTATGTGGTCTTTTACAACCGCTTCTTTCACTTAGTGTGATGTTTCCAAGGTTCACCTGTGCTGTAGTATGTATCAGTATTTCATTTCTTTTTCATGGCTGAATAATATTTCACTGTATGGGTAAACCACATTTGCTTTGCCATTCATCAGCTGATTGACATTTGGGTTGTTTCTACTTTCTGACTATTATGAAAATGCTACTATGAACATCTGTGTACAAGTTTTTGTGTGGACCTATGTTTTCATTTCTCTTGGGTATATACCTAGAAGTAGAACTGCTGGGTCATATGGTAATTCCATGTTTAACTTTTTGAGGAACTGTCAAATTGTTTTCCACAGTGGCTGCATCATTTTACATTCTTACCAGCAATGCATGAGGGTTCTAATTTCTCCATCTCCTCGCCAACACTTCTTTTCCATTTTTGTTTTGTTTTGTTTTATTATAGCCATCCTAGATGGTGTGAAATGGTATCTCACTGTGATTTTGATTGGCATTTCCCTGATGAATAATGGTGTTGTGCTTATTGGTCATTTGTAATCTTCTGCAGAGAAATGTCTGTTGAAGTCCTCTGCCCATTTTTTAATGGGGTTGTCTTTTTGTTGTTGAACTGCAATAGTTCTTTATATATTCTGGATACTAGAACCTTCTCAGATATATGATTCACAAATATTTTCTGTGGCTTGTATTTTCACTTTCTTTTTTTAAATAAATGTATTTATTTTATTTATTTTTGGCTGCGTTGGGTCTTCGTTGCTGAGAGCGGTCTTTCTCTAGTTGTGGCGAGCGGGGGTTACTCTTTGTTCTGGTGCGCGGGCTTCTCATTGCGGTGGCTTCTCTTGTTGTGGAGCACGGGCTCTAGGTGCGCAGGCTTCAGTAGTTGTGGCTCGCGGGCTCTAGAGTGCAGGCTCAGTAGTTGTGGCACATGGGCTTAGTTGCTCCGTGGCATGTGGGATCTTCCCAGACCAGGGCTCGAACCCGTGTCCCCTGCATTAGCAGGCGGATTCTTTTTTTTTTTTTTTGGCAGGCGGATTCTTAACCACTGCGCCACCAGGGCAGCCCTATTTTCACTTTCTTGATAGTGTCTTTTGATGTCCTTATAACTACAAAAATTTTTCTTTAAATATTTTGTTTTTAAAATTTATTTTAATTTATTTATTTTTGGCCACACCGTGAGGCATGTGGGATCTCAGTTCCCTGACCAGGGATCGAAATCGAACTCGTGTCCCCTACAGTGGAAGCGTGGAGTCCTAACCACTGGACCATCAGCGAATTCCCCATAACTACTTAAATTTTGATGCCATATGATTCCTGATGCTTTAACATACGTTGGGCCTGTTTTATTTTCCTTTCTGGAAGCTTTTAGTGCCTTTACCTCTGGTATTCTGAAATTTAGCCACTTTGATTTTTAAATTATTTTCTTTTTTTCCTATTCATTGTATAGAACACTTGGTAGGTCCTTTTGGTTCTATATGAGAACTACATCCTGTTCTACCATGGCCACGAGTCAATAGATAAGGTCTAACACTGATAAATTAAGAAATGGTGATAAGGACATAAACTTTGGAAATACGGACGTAAGTACAGGGACAACAGCTGGAAAAGTGGAGGGTAACCGCTTATGAAGTATGGGGAAGAATGCGACAGAGGTCTACTTTTAAAAGACTTCCAGTACTGTTTTCCTTAAAGGCCATCATCTTGGTTTATTTTGAGAGGGAAAAAAACCTAATCATGCTTAGTTTGCCACCTTTTAAGTGTATGAGTGTATGGCCACTTGTCCTCTGGAAAATTCTTCTCTGACCAACCAACACCGTCACCGCCACTCCCTTACCTTGTGCTTTGCACTTATTACAAATCTGAGTGCGAGATATCGTTAAGTTATGATGAATTTAAGCAACAACAAGGAACAGACAACTCGACTCAACAATTTTTGAAGACTGGGCTTTCTGTGGAAGCAAATAGTCTACAAATCCTTTCTGTGTCACTCACGTGACCTCTTCTACGTCAACCAGTCTGCTGGTATTAGGAGTAAGTTACTCTTCTTCTAAAACTCTTTCTTTTGTGAATTTAAGAGTATTTTCTTTTTCTACCTTTTTTGAGGGGGAAACACTTACCCTGACCCTCTCCATATGAGTGCCGAATGGGTACAGCAATTCAAACAGAATGAGGCCTAAAGAAAAGATGTCCACTTTATGAGAGTAGTTGTTGCCATGAATCTGAAATCCCAAATAAAGAAGAAATATTAGGAAAACATTCACGGAGATAGTACAATGGATAATACGGCATCAGTGAATCCAGACGTTGACTCAGTCTCTTCTTGGTTTAAGCATATGTAGAAATGTTAGCAAAGAGTTAATCATCTCTCAAGCCTCTTTTCTTCAATTCACCACAGCAAGAGTAATTAAAGTACTCAGCATTACAGAAGGAAGCCCAGGTATAGCTCTGAGATATGCATCAGTAAAATCGGCCCAGCGGAAACCTGGAGCCAGGAGCCAGGAAAAGCTGCTCCCCTACCCCTGGGGTGAAGTTTTTCAAAGCAAGCACTATCTAAAGCAAATCTCTCATTTCTAACCATCTTAGTCCTCACCTATTTTTATGAGAATATCTTCATTACTCCAAACCACTAATCAACTGTGGTTAGCCCTCATTACAGTACTTAATTATGGACTTCACTGCATTCTTGGTTGTATTTTTCATGTGTGTTATTTCTTATTCTTCACAACTAGATTATAAAGTCCTGGAGGGAAGGGAACTGCTTCTTTTGAATTCTCACCATCCAGCACTGGGCTAAGTACAGAGAAGGCCCTCAATAAATACTTACTTGTTAAAATGAACAAATGAATTACAACCCAACTACTCTATTAAACAAAGCCTCATTCAAATTAAAAGTGACCTCCTGGGGACTCAGAAGAACCCTTTTATTTGGGAAAATGACTCTAGGCACATAACGACATTTGGCAAAGGCCAAGGAAGCCCTCACTTTGGGAATACTCACACCAGCATTTCTTGTTGGGGGATCACAAGGTATTTGTCAACCTCCTCTCTAAACTACACTTGATACCTGTCTCCCTGGTTCCTTCTGAGACCCAGCCTGCCTTTCTGCTTATAGACTATCAGCTGGGAAGTTCCAGTGACTGCATCAGGCTGCACCATCTTCCTCCCTTCCCTTAGCTGTTACTGGGGTCTGGGAAGTATTCAAAGAAAATATGTTCAAAACAGAGTTTACAGGGGTACAGTGAAAAGGACACCTCATACACTATCTGGAGAATATTAATTAACACACCTTCATGAAAGCAACCTGGCAATAAATGTTGTCTACCACTTAATGGTTCTATTTAAATTTCATCCACCCCAGGGTAGATGGAAATGCAGACAGAGATTTGTACACAGGGATGGTTATCACAGCGATATTCCTAACAGCAAAATGTCTAAGTCACTAAAACATCCAAAACAAATGTTTCCCTTCTTAAACTCACTTTTAATAGGTAACACATTCACATGATTCAAAAAGAAGTGTACAGGGCTTCCCTGGTGGCGCAGTGGTTGAGAATCTGCCTGCTAATGCAGGAGACACGGGTTCGAGCCCTGGTCTGGGAAGATCCCACATGCCACGGAGCAGCTGGGCCCGTGAGCCACAGCTGCTGAGCCTGCGCGTCTGGAGCCTGTGCCCCGCAACGGGAGGGGCCGCGATAGTGAAAGGCCCGCGCACCGCGATGAAGAGCGGTCCCCGCACCGCGATGAAGAGTGGCCCCCACTTGCCGCAACTGGAGAAAGCCCTCGCACGAACCGAAGACCCAGCACAGCCAAAAATAAATAAATAAATAAATAAATAAATAAAATTTAAAAAAAAAAAAAAAAAAAAAGAAGTGTACAGTCAAGCTGCCCTCCTGCCCATCCCTTATCTGCCCAGTCCTCACCAGTCACTTCCCCTCTACCTACCGCCCCCAAAACTATCTGTTTCCTGTACATCCTTCCAGAGCTCTTTATATAAACGTAAGCAAATATATAGCTATCTTTCCCTCCTTTACACACTATACACACATTTCTGCCCCTGGCTTTTTCCACTTAAGACATTCTTTTTTAACTCTTACCTATCTAAAAATGCCTAATTTCTTTTATACGAATAACTTTACAGCCAGAAACATGATTTGTGCGTCACAGCTATTTTTCATCCAAACTGTAAATATTGATTTATTGTCCTCCAGGGTTGAGTGTTATAGAAAACAAGCTCTTTAAGCTGTAACGTGCTTTTTCTTCCTACCTAAATACTTACACTATTTTTCCCTTATCTTGAAATTCAAGATGTCTAAGTATAGGGGTCTATTAAAATTTTTCTTTAATTAAATAAAAAAATAAAATTTAAACATAAAAAAGAAAACATTTGAATAATGCAAACAACTCAAGAAGTCTAAAAGGATACTGTACAACAGTAAAATAAAGGCCAGTTCCTATGACTGGTCTCTGATATAACCTTCCAAAGATAAACTAATCCATCAGTTCTCAAAGTGTGGTCTATGGATCCCTGGGGACCCCAACACCCTTTCAGGAGGTCTACAAAGTCAAGACTGTTTTCATAATAATTCTAAGACATGATTTGTCTTTTCACTGTGCTGACATTTGTACTGCTGAACCTTAGCATGAACCAAGGCAGCAGCACCAAACCATACTAGTAGTAATTATGTTCTTCAATGAAAGGAAGGAAGAAAGGGAGGGAGGGAGGGAGGGAGGCAGGAAGGAAGGGAAAAAGGAAGGGAGGAAGGAAGACGGGTTCACTTAAAATGTCCTTGCTGAAGCAGTAAAAATTATTAATTTTATTATATCTTCCCCCTTAGGTATGCATTTTTTTAATATTCTGTGTGACAAAATGGGCAGTATCCATAAAGCATTTCCGCTCCACACCGAAGTACAATGGTTGTCTCAAGAGAAAGCATTTGTGCAATTGTTTGAGTTACTATATGAACCAGATGCTCTTTTTTCATAGAGCACCATTTTGACTTGAAAGAACAACTGGTAGACAAACTGTGGTCATTCATACTTGGATACTTGATCTTAAAGATGAACAAAGTGAGAATGGAACTTCAAGGAAGACTGACAGTATTTGTTGCCAAAAATAAAAGTTGAGCTTTGAAGTGAATGTCAGAATTTTGGAAAATTTGTGTCCATCACTGGGAACCTGACAGCTTCCTAATACTTAAAGCCTTTTCTGGTGAGATTGGCGGTGATATTCACCAGAGTGATTTTTTTAATACTGTAGAGTGAATTGTGACAACTTTTGGAAAAGTTGCATAACTTAGGGAACCAATAGTTTCCAAATGACCAATGCACAGTTTTATAAAACCATGCGTGGGTCAAAGGTCCATTCAATGTGCAAAATGGACCAAGGGATGTTAAAGTAACAGAATACAAAATGTTCACTGCTATGGTTTTAGATTCAGGGCAAATGACTCCAGAAACTTTTGCTTATTGTATTTTGATGTGCTGTCAAAGAAGAATGCCCACAACTACCTGAAAATGGTATTAAAATATTCCTCCTTTTCCAACTGCCTATCTATGTGAAGTCAGATTTTCTTCATATACTTCAACCAAAATAACATAGTGCAAGGGATTAAATGCAAAAGCAGATATGAAATCTAACTCTTTTAAGTCAGACAGTAAAGAGCTTTACAAAAATGTAAGTAAATGCCACTCTTCTCACTAGTTTTCTTTTGGAAAATATTTATTTTTCAGAAAATATCTTGAAGATGTGATAGACTTAATATTGTCATTTTTAACTGAATTAAAAATTTTACAAATTTCTGTTTCAGTCTCTAATACGGCAAATACTGATGGATAAAATTCCTTAAGAAAAATTCTTGAGCTCTTGATCATGTTTACAAGTATAAACAGGCATTGATCAGGAAGTCTGAGAACTGCCGATCTAAGCATATGTAAGCTTGTGAACACTGTCAGCGCAGTGGTGGCCAGGGATGCTGTGCTGGAGCTCCCAGCATGCCCTGCGTCCCTCCACTCTTCCAGTCTCTGTTCAGTTTATGGAGCTTTTCCTTGGAAGACTAAGCGTCCCACAAGGCAACACAGCGCAGCCTGTCCACCTTTATTTCCTGCCATGGTACGTTCTGGAAGCTGCCTGTGGATTATTGTAGAGAACAGCTTAGAACACTACCTCCAGCTGGCTCTGAAAACAGTTCCTGCATAGTTCACACAGGGTGAATGACAATTAAGTTTGGGAGGAGGACATTCAAAATCTCATTCTAAGTTTCTGGTTGCTGTCAGGTTCCGGTTCAGAGGGTGAGCACACTTCATGCGTTTTTAGTATTTTTCTTCCTCCACACCCCAATCCAGGTTGCGGAATTGTACCCTAGCTGTGTTGCCTGTGGAGCACTTCTGCCAGTTTTCATCATTTTCAGCTTTTATTTTATTGGGTATTTTATTTTTTATTTTTATTTTTTTTAATTTTTTTTTTTTTTATAGCTACTTTATTTATTTATTCATTTTTGGCTGTGTTGGGTCTTCGGTTCGTGCGAGGGCTTTCTCTAGTTGCGACACGCGGGGGCCACGCTTCATCGCGGTGCGGGGACTGCTCTTCATCGCAGTGCGCGGGCCTTTCACTATCGCGGCCCCTCCCGTTGCGGGGCACAGGCTCCAGACGCGCAGGCTCAGTAGTTGTGGCTCACGGGCCCAGCCGCTCCGTGGCATGTGGGATCTTCCCAGACCAGGGCTCGAACCCGTGTCCCCTGCATTAGCAGGCAGATTCTCAACCACTGTGCCACCAGGGAAGCCCTATTGGGTATTTTAAACACGGCACGGATGGAGATTCATGGCGCACATCTAGCTTGCTGCCATCCTGATTAAAAACCTATTTATTCCTCAGAAGGAAAACGAAAGGCTCACCTGTTCTGGGCTCATATACAGCTTGGTCCCCACTTGTCCTGTGTGTCTGGCGTACCCTGGCATTGGGGTCAGAACCAGCTGGTCTTCTTCATCCTGGTCCATTGCAGTCACCAATCCAAAGTCTCCAACCTTGACCACATCATCCATTGTAAAGAATATGTTGGAAGGCTGGAAAAAAATGAAACAGACAAAAGCATGGTGGGTGTGTATGGAGAAAGAGAGAAAGTGAAGAGAATTATTTAAATGACTACAGAAAATAAATACAAGACACGAGATATTCTCAAGCATATTTCTCTTTACAATGGGCTAATATGAAAATAAAAACTATCCTTCGATGTTAGACAAAAACTGTGAGTAAAGAAGAGGCAAGGGTAGCAAAGGGAGTGAGTATTTATTGAACATCTATCTATCTATTTATTCATTTAAATTTTATTTATTAATTTTTTGGCTGCGTTGGGTCTTCGTTGCTGTGCACGAGCTTTCTCTAGTTGCGGCAAGCGGGGGCTACTCTTTGTTGTGGTGCCGGGCTTCTCATTGCGGTGGCTTCTCTTGTTGCGGCTCTAGGCTCTAGGCACAAGGGCTTCAGTAGCTGTGGCTCGCAGGATCTAGAGCGCAGGCTCAGTAGTTGTGGCGCACGGGCTTAGCTGCTCCGCGGCATGTGGGATCTTCCCGGACCAGGGCTCGAACCCGTGTCCCCTGCATTGGCAGGTGAATTCTTAACCACTGTGCCACCAGGGAAGTCCCTGAACATCTATTTAAATAAATCCTTAGAGATTCACATTCCCTAGGGTCTATGGTACTTAAACCTCAATCTCATTATTCTATATACTCTCCCTTGGCAAGCTCCTCTACATTTATGACCTAAGCCATGATAATAATAATAATAATAATAATAATAATAATAATAATAATAATAATAGCAAATGCATATATAGCACTTGCAATGAGCCAGAAGCTGATCTAAGTAGTTCATTACTATTAACTCATGTAATACAACGTTTTTAGTCCTATTGGTCTCTCATGAAATGGTCCCCCATTTCACAGATGTGAAAACTGAGGCCCAGAGAAGTTAAGTAAGTTGCCCATGGTTACCCCGCTAGTAAGGGGTGGAGCAGGGATTCAAACCCAGGCAGTCTGGTTCCATGAGAAAAGGACTTCTGCTCCACTGCCACGTGTCCAATTCTTGCCCTACGGTAGCTAATCACTACTATTTGGTGAATGAACGAAACAGACTGATCTTCGGGCTTGTGTCTGAGAGAGGAATGTAGGCTGTCAAGGAGAATAAGAGCTCTTAACTACAATCTTGTGTTGCCTCTTCTAATACTCACAGGCTCCCATATACCCCACAACCCCCGTCCCGAGTTCTAAACTCTCATATGCAACTGTTCATAAGATACATCTAACCACGGGCTCCTCAAACTCAAAATCCCCTACGTGAAATATATCGTCTTTCCCTAGAGCCTACTCTCAGCTCACATGACCACCACTCATAGCCCTTGAAATAAGGGAAAAGGAAGCCTTTTAGCTCACAAAATTGACTTTCACTGGGCTTCAAATACTGCCAGACAAAAAAACATTTTATTTCAAAACTCCTAAGTGCCATCACACAGTTTGGACTTTGAAACAATGAAGTTATTGCATATAACCAACATCTATAGTGATATCCTCCTACTCTCCCTCAAATAACCTTGTAAGAGAGACAGGATTAGACTGCCTTAAATTTCATCTTTCCTCCCCTCTCCGTGCTCTGCTGTCAGCTGTTATTTACCCAACACTAACAGATTTTTTTTTTTTTTTTTTTTGGTTCTCCAGCATCTTTCCATACCCCTACGCTTCTACCAGAAGTAGCCTGATGTGACTTTGGGAACTCTCTTCTTCTGGGCAGCAAGTCCGTGGTTCATACGGGATGTTATCTGGAGGTTGCATCCAGAACTTGCATCCACCAATCAGCATAATCCCAGCCTCTGGCCAGACGACTGGTTTAGGGATGCATATGTGTTCCTGGCTTATCGATTAGAAGAAAACCAGGTAAATCAACTATACTCCAATAAAAATTAATTTTAAAAAAAAGCTCATTTAAATGAAAAAAAAAGAAGAAAACCCAGGACTTCTGATCAATAGCGGGGGAAAGTGATACTTTTCTCCCCAACACCTCCAAAAGACTTAAAACATGGAGCCCTGAGAACTTCTGGCAGCTATGTTGAGACTGATACATGACAAACACGTGACCAAAATACAAAAAGGTTAGAGGGCCTAGAAGGTTTAACATTAGGCTCAATGATAGGTCAGAATGAACAGAATACACAGCTTTTCAACTGGGAATATGTATATATATAAAAAACTGAATCACTTTGCTGTTCACCTGAAACTAACACAACACTGTAAATCAACTGTACTTCAATAAAAATAATAAGTAAATAAATAAATGACTTTAATAGAAAAAAAAACCCCATTGAAACCCTTGGGTGATGTTCCACAAAAACAGACCTTGAGGTCCCTGTGCATGAGCCCTTTGCCGTGCAGAAACTCCACCGCCTCCACGATCTGCAGGAAGATGTGCAGACACACGTTCCTCTCTCTTTCCTCAATGGTGCAGCGGCTGTTCAGCCAGTCCTTGAGGTTTTCCTTTCGGCACAGCTGCATCTGGATGTAAAGATACACCTTCGGTGAACTGGGTTGGAGTTTTTCCACAGAGTTTTTAGCGAGAGCTAAACTTAAAGTGGTTGGTCTTGAAGGAGAAACAGACAAAGTAGGTTCCGAGGAAGACTTGCTACTGGAATGCTGGACTGCGGTTAGTTTATCAGCACAATGGTTGCCAATAGGCGGTCGGTTCGTTTTGGGCTCTTCTTTGCTGGATGCGTTATCACAGCCGGAATCTTCAAATACTATAGAAGAGGAGGTTCGCTCCCTTGACCTTACATAAGGGGAAGCTTCAGAAGGACAAAGTTCAAAGGAGTGTCCCTCGTCATTGCCATCCCTAGTACCGTCTTCCCCCTCGCAGTCTGTAAGGCAGCTGTCCTGGAGGTTGCACACCGCGTCCACCGACTCACTCGTGTCTCTGTGGTCCATCCCGGAAAATTCCAGCGGAGAGAACTGGCTCTTGGATGAACCTGTCTGGACACAGGAAATCCCGACCGAAAAAGACCTACTGCTTCGTGGAGAAGGGGCTATGATTTCAATGCGTTCCTTTGTAGAGAAAGGATCCATTCTGCATATTTTAACGGACGGCGCATCCGCGGGACTAGGAGAGCTGAGCGGCCAGTCTGTGCTAAGAGTGGGAGAAGTACAAAGGGATGAGAGTGAATATGTGTTGATTAAACTACGTGAACTACATCCTTTGTTTGCTTGTTGATTGACTGATTGATTTTTATTGAAGTATAGTTGACTTACAGTGTTGTCACTACATGCTCTGTCTCCAAAGCTTCAACTATAATAAAGCCAGTTACCAAATGACAACATGGAAATTCAATGAAAAACATGCCACAGGAGACAAAGAACAGCACCGTCCATCCATTCCTTAACTGGAAACCTTGGTTTTAAACTGGAAACGGTTATCTGGGACTGTCATGCCCAGAACAGCTGAGGCCTATGTGCAAAACACAAAGCACAAAGGAAGACCAAGGCCAGAACCCCTTGGTGGCGGTGATTCGGAAGCCCCCATCCAAATTAGGGCTTGAGACACAGGGTCACTTCACCTGGTCCTTCTGTGGTTTGGCTACTGGCTGTGTATATAAGTGTCACTGTAACTAGGTACCTCACGTGGATCTAGGGCTGTGTTTGGTACTTTCAGGCAGGAATTTTACCCCAGCTCTTTACTAAATAGTCTATTTGTAGCCTGCTTCCTTTATGTTCTCATTTAGTAGTTTTTAAAAGGGCCTTCCTTCCCACAGAATAGCATATTTAACATGGGAATTATCTTCAGGTTGCCTAAGGTCATGGTTTGTTTCTTTCTTTTTGGTTTTTGGCCTCGCCGTGCGGCTTGCGAGACCTTAGTTTCCCGACCAGGGATCGAACCTGTGCCCTCGGCAGTGAAAGCGAGGAGTCCTAACCACTGGACCACCAGGGAATTCCCATAAGTTCATGTATTTTTCTTTTTTTTTTTTTTGATGTGGACCATTTCTTTAAAGTCTTTATTGAATTTGTTACAATATTGCTTCTGTTTTATGTTTTTTGGGGTTTTTTTTTTTTTTTTTTTTTTGACTGCAAGGCATGTGGAATCTTAGCTCCCGGACCAGGGATTGAACTCACACCTCTTGCATTGGAAGGCAAAGTCTTAACCACTGGACCACCAGGGAAGTCCCAAGTTCTTGTAGTTTTAACTGCAAATAGTTTAATACTACTTTAGAAAGGAGTTGTAAATTGCTAAATACTAAGAAACTGAATGAAAATTTAAAATAAAAAATGGAGACAAAAGCAGACAATATCTCTTATTGAGAAAGGCTACTGTAAATCCTTCAGTGAATTATAAGTCATAGAGCTCTATCTACCAATGATTTTAGAAATTCATGTTCTGGACAAAAAAGAAAAAAAAGTTCATGTTCTAAAAACTAAATCAACTTTTCACTTAACAAGTGACTAGAGAATGTTCCAAAACATGATGACAGAAACAGTAATCTGCTGTTATTTTTCTTTAAAAAAAATCATCTCTAAAGTTATAGAAAGGATATTTTGTTCATGTAAGCCAAAAACTAGCCTGAAATAAATACTAGTTTTTAAGTCTATGTCTAACCAAGTTACCTTTCATCTTTCAGCCAAATTTCATCCATTTTTTCTTGCCACTTCTCTGGTGGTGCTTCCAACCAAGCATTGAAATATCTAACAATTCCTGGGTGTTCAAGCTTGGCTAAGGCTTTAACTTCTCGCATTACCTTTTCCCGAGCCAATTCCCTGAAACAGAGAAACAATGAAGACACTGAAGGCTGCTCTGATCTGAAGAAGCAATCATATCCAAAGACAGTACAAAACAATAAAATAAAACTCTCCCTTGTTCTAAAATTGGAAACAGACGAGTCAACCTAGTGGCATAATTCTAATAAGCCAAAGAGTAAATAAGTCTTGTATTAGAAAAAAATATGTATTTATAGTATTTCTTTTTTCTTCTAGAAATAAATGCTTACAAGTACATCTATCCATTCAAATAAAGAGTTCTTAGCTGACTAAAAATGAATGACTACAGACCCTTGAAGATAATTGCTTAATGCTTGTTAATTAATAGGGGGATGAAGAGGTAGAAGTGAAGTATTCAGAAAAGAGAGCTCAGCCTGGCAGCTCAGGAGGATGGAGAAGGACCAGCCCAACAAGGCACATACAACAAACCAAAAGGCTTGTACGAGCACCTTTGTCTGTTTAAAGCCTCAACTACTGAATATCATAGGCAATGATGTTTAACCAGAAAAGCATCTGGATTTGATCTTCTGCTTTGACAGCTTTTCTGACGGATCTAAGCTCACATTCTAGGGATCCCACCATCACCTGAAACAACATAATAAATATAAGTTATATCCTCTTCCATCCCCAAGAGACAGTCAGCTACTCCCACTTTTCTCTCTGTGTTTCATTACTGTTAATGGTCCCACCCTGAGAATCCTGGTAGGTTTCTGAATGTTCCATATTCAGTGACCAAATCCTATCAGCTAATTCCTGATACTCATTCCTTTCTCATCCGTCTCCACTTCTGCTGCACTAATGCTCTGTATCTTAGGACTGAACTTCTGCAAAAAAAAAAAAAAAAAAAAAAAAATCTCCTAATGAACAAGCTTGTCTCTTACTACGTACCACCTCCACTTTGATCACGTCATTCTTCTGCTCAAAGGCACAACTGCCTATGGAATAAAATCTAAACTCCTCTGCTTGGCATTTAAGGTGCTGGAACCCATCTTTGCCATCTTTCCTCCATACTCCCCTTCATTCTCTTTTTTTTTTTTTTTTTTTTTTTTGGGCTGCACAGTGTGGCTTGTGGGATCTTAGTTCCCCAACCAGGGACTGAACCCATGCCCGCTGCGTTGGAAGGGCAGTCTTAACCACTGGACTGCCAGGGAAGTCCCTCCCCTCCATTCTTACCCTTGCTCCACTTGTGCCAGAATCCTCATTAACCTCTACATCCCCTGCGAATGTTTGCCTAGAGCCTATGCTCAGGCCATTTCACGTACTTGGCCATCCCTCCCCTACATGTGTGTCCACCAAGGGACAGGCTACCCTTGAACACGGCACAGACAACACTACCACCACAAGGCTTGCTTTTCCTTGACTGCCTTTCGGCTACCTCTGCACTTCCTTCATGAGAAGCTATTTACTAAACTAAACCACAAGTCACGATCTTCCTGGCTTTGCAGTTATTTGAGTATATATACAAAGGCCTCAAATAGTTATAGATTCTTGAGGGCAGAAGCCTTTCTTAATTTTATATCCTATGTGGTACCTTGTACATATGAATATTTAAACTGCTCAAAAATTACATACCAAAGAAAAGAATTAGTCTCATAGTACTCAGACTGTCCCATTCCTATGTCCCTACCTGTTGGACAGCATGTTTAACTACTAATTAGGAAGACAGCCCAGAAGTCAGTGCACATTTAATCAAGAATCCACAGGAGGCTTCCACAATAGATGAAAAGGACGGTATTACCGAAAGCCCATCATCTTAAGCATCACACTGTTCTGAGCCCAAAATTCCACTTCTAGGAATCTATCCTAAGGAAACAGATGTGATCAAAATTTTATATAAAAGATGAACGGTGCCAAGTTTTGGGGTTTTTTTTGGCCACGCCGAGAGGCATGCGGGATCTTAGTTCCCTGACCAGGGATCAAACCCATGCCCCCTGCAGTGGAAGCATGGAGTCCTAACTAATGGACTGCCAGGGAAGTCTCCAAAGTTATTTTTAATTGCAACAAGCTGGAAACCTAAATATTTAAAAATAAGAAATGGTTAAATAAGATATGGCACAAGTATTAATTGGACTATTTTCCAGTCATAAAACACTTTCAATATATTTTAGCATTTCAATAACATACTCTTAATAGTAAGGAAAATACTGAGAATACAATGAAGGAAGCAATAGATAAAACTGTATTGTATTGATAACCGTGCTACCAACTAGGTAAATTTATGACCAGAAAAAAAAAAAAAAATCAAAAGAAAATACCCTAAAATGTTAAAAGTGTTTATTACTGGGTAGAGTAGACACGGATTGGTTTTTGTTTTAATACTGTTCCTTATTTTCCACAATAAATATAGATTATTTTAAAATGGTGCTATGTATTAAAGTCTATAGTTATTAAAATTCACTATGGGAATGCCCTGAGTTGTTAAGAATCAAAAACAAGGGCATATTTTTTAAGTAGATACAAAGCGGTCAAAGTAGATGACATTTTTAAAAGATAGCTAGTTACCTGGTAGCACTGAGAACATAAGATTCAGAAGGTCAGAAACTATGTTTTCTATAGTCTCTATGCAGTATAGTGTAAGGACATATTGCCCATGAGATTAGATAATATAGTCCTAACTCCAAGTTTACTAAAAGTACCATCCATTACCTGTTGGGGAGACGGATTCTCTTGATAGCATAATTGCAGTCATCAACTTTGTTTCTAGCTTCAAAGACAACTCCAAACCCTCCACGACCCATGCACTGAATCGGTTCAAAATCTGTTAGATATCTTAAAAAAAAAAAAAAAAAAAAAAAAGTAAATTTTAAAAAGTTTGTAATAGTTTTACATTGTGTACTAATAGTTCAATCTTATTTTATGATATGTAAAAATGTATAAACTAAGTTTCCTAGAACTTATTTTAATAGAGTGTAGTTTAAATTCTATAGCATTCTTTGCTTTTCTGTCTGTATAAATGAAGCATACACATTTTAATTTTGCCTCTGGGAATTTTACAAAAAATTTAAAACTTCTGCTTAATGGGGAATCACTTGTTAATCACTTATTTTTCAGCAATTTTAGTTCTGTTCTGTCTTATCCAATACTTTCCATCATCCATCAAAACAGTTTATCCTGGGCTTCCCTGGTGGCGCAGTGGTTGAGAATCTGCCTGCCAGTGCAGGGGACACGGGTTCGAGCCCTGGTCTGGGAGGATCCCACATGCCGCGGAGCAACTGGGCCCGTGAGCCACAATTACTGAGCCTGCGCGTCTGGAGCCTGTGCTCCGCAACAAGAGAGGCCGCGATAGTGAGAAGCCCGCGCACCGCGATGAAGAGTGGCCCCCACTTGCCGCAACTAGAGAAAGCCCTTGCACAGAAACGAAGACCCAACACAGCCATACATAAATAAATAAATAAAAATTAAAAAAATAAAAAATAAAAAAACAAAAACAGTTTATCCTTAATTCTCTAACCTTTTACCTCTTGTGGCATTCTGTATTCAAGTAGAAAATGTATTTTAATCTTATGCCAGTGCCTGTATATTTTATGGAAAAGATTTAATCAGTCCTATTACATTTATGTACGTTTTTAGCCAGAATCTCTCTAGGAACCAAAGCTATCTGAAATTCGCTGGGGTGCCTCAGGAGTCAGTGCGTTCATCACCAAAGGTATTTGGACAGAAGCTAACTCACCATCTGGCACTTACAGATGGACCTCCACTTTGTAGCCTACTTCCCCTGTTGACCTCTCTGATCTGCTCTGTATATTCCAGCCAACTTGCACCAGGCTCTCTCACAACTTCAGGGCTTTTGCTTCTGCTGTTTGCTCCAGTGGGATGCCCTACTTCTTTGGACTTAATAAAACTCTATTTTTCTTTCATTCTGCTCATCTCACCACCTCTATAAGGCCTTCCTAGACCCCTATCTTAATGTTCTTATAGCACTTTGCACATACTACTTGGAACTGTTTAAACTTAGTCTCAATATTCTGCAGTTATTTATAAGCAGCTTTCTCTCTCCACTGCTACTGAATTGTAGGGACCCTGACTGCAGGAAAGAATTCTTTTTTCTCTTTGTATTTCCAAAGCCTGGGATCACCTGGCAAATAGAAGGTCTAACAAATATCTATCGAATAATGCATGAATTAATAAATGAATGAATGCATGCATGTGTGCTGTGGAAGATATTCTTCCAGCCATGTGAGGGGGAGTTGAATTAGATGATCTTTGGTGCCCCTTACAAGGCTAACTTTATTACTTTATGACTTGCACACTCATATTAATTTAGCGGTTGGCTCAGCTGGTTAGAGCGTGGTGTTAAGGAGGAGAGACAATAGATCCCAACCCTCCATGGGCCAATTACCTTCACAGAGAATGAAGAGTAATGATCTGTATCCCTAAGAATAGCTAGTCAAGGTACTTGAGTACAAATCCATCTCCCCAACTGCAAAAGCCCATGAAGTTCTTGTCCTATTCCTGGAGAGCCAATTGAATTATCTTCCTACATTAAAGAAAACACTCATATGAAAATGGATATATCTTTTGAAAGGAGAAACATCTTATATATGATTACAGATTTTATAAATATAAGTATCATCTTGCCTCAGGTCCCAACTTAGGACTTAAATTCATGACTGAATCCAGAGCTCATGTTCTTCATCATGCCTAGAATATAGTAGGCACTCAATATACATCAGGTATTATACAGAGCTCCTGTATTTTTAAAAACAATCAGCTGTTCTCGTCATAGTGAATAAAATGGAAGGAAAATTGAGTCTAATTCAATTTTAGAGTATATTATTCCAATTCTCTTCACAACAGCCTTACAAATATATGCTTATTCACCATACCCCACTCACCCTCCCATCTCCACCTGTCTCTTACTTACTCATGATTTATTATGACGCCCTCTTGAATCATCACAGCCAGAGTTAGTTACTTAGCTCATGGCTTTTTTCCTTATATGTTTATGTTTTCTCGAGTATCACCTTCCCCTGTAGACTTTAAGCTCCTCCAGGGGATAGGACCAGTCTTTTTATTTCTCCCAAAGCCTGAGATACTGCACACAGTTGTTCAGAAAGATGCTGAATGAACAATGAATGGCTTGGGTAGTGAACTGCCCATGGAGTTGATGGGCCCCTCTCCTCTCCCTCACTCACTGCCTGCTGGTGGTGTTGGCCACTGACATATAAGTCAGCATCTTTATTAGCAAGGGTATTAAAGCCCTTATCACTTGCTAGTCACCTAGTACGTTTTGCTAAAACATACGGATTACAGCCAATTCTCAATTTTTGAGAAGACGGTATGAATGCAGCTTAGATTAAGTCCATAGATAATCAAAATAACCCACATTTTAGCTGTAATTTTCAATCTTTTCTGTCATAAAGCCATTTCCCTAGATATTAAGCAGTAAGTTTCATATAGAGCTTCTCCTTGTCCCTGTATCATGAAAGTCTAAGCATGATATCAAAACAAAGGGGAAAAGTAGCAATAATCCATGTAAGAAAATTGAACTGCAGCACCACTTCTTGTCCCACAAAGCATCAAAATCTGTACACCTGACAGAGTTGCTTACAGATTTTCTACTTTTATTTTACTTTTAAATTATTTGAATTGGCTGCTTTTTAAGTAACGCAACTCCCTCTTCTGTTTTTAAAAATGATCTATTTTCTCCCCAGTTTTCTGCTTCTTGTTTTAGATAGAATAAGGATGAAATAAATAATTGAGGATTAAGTAACACAGGAGATTTATGTCATATTCCAATAACATACAAATTATTATTTGGTATTAATGCCAAGCCCACTATATGGTATACCCTCAATAACTATGTCATCTGAATAACAACTCAATTTGGTGGCTGTAATTCTTTTTTTTCTTTTCCTTCCAGTTTTACTGAGAAATAATTGACATACATGGTGGCTATAATTCTAAACTTTTATAACACTCTACTTCTACCCCTCTTCTATACCACCTTGAATCAGTTTAAGTAACTTGAGGGATATGTCTGTTTTATTTACCTAGTCATACATTTTTTTTAAAAAAAATTAAACAATATCTTAGTTTAGAGGTTGTTTCTTCTTTCTTAAGTGAAATACAGTCAGCATACAATATTATGTAAGTTTCAGGTGTACTACATAATGATTTGATATTTGTATACATTATGAAATGATCACCACGATAAGTCTAGTAATCATCTGTCCCCATAGAAAGTTACTGCAATATTATTAACCATATTCCTTATGTTGTATATTACAATCCCTGTTATTTATCATATAACTGGAGGTTTAGAAGCAGATGCTGAATGAACAACTATTCCATTCTTCATCTATTTCACCCACCACTCCCCCTCTCCCTTCTGAACCATCCATTCGTCCTCTGTATCTAAGGCCATTTCTTCCTGGATTTGAACAGTTAGCACCAGAAGCTACAGCACACATGCATTTTATGAAAAGACTCATACCGTGATACATATCCAGAATTTTTTATGTCATTCCAGCTACTGTCATTAGCTTCTCCACTGACAGAATCATATTTATTTTCAGTTTGACACTGAGTTTCAGATTCTTTCCTTTGCTGATAAGGTGGGGGAGAAAAAAAATCACTCTCAGTACAAAGCTGAATTGAAGTTAGCTAACAATATTAGGCTATAAAATAACACTGAAGAATAAATAATATTGAGAAAAATAAATGTATTATAAGAACATAAAACAACAGCATTTCCTTTGTCAAAGGGAAAGGGAATGATCAGGGTGGAGCCAGACTGCAATGGGTTGAGGAGTGAAGCGGACAAGGACGTGGAAGCAAGAGTATGGGCAACAATGATTTTAGGGTAAAACTTAAGGAAATGGACCCCTTGCCCATCACGTGCGCACACGCACACGCGCACACACACCCTAAGTTTTCTATAGTCCCAACACTTTGAAAAAGATGAGATCCTAAAAAATGTCTTACTCTGTGAGGATGAGGATGGAAGAGTCTGCGCACAATGAAAGTTGTTGCTACGATACAAAACAGAATGGTTCCAACTATTTCTTTCCACCAGTGTAAGAGGAGAACGGGATCCTTTTTGCGGATATTCTTGTTGTAACTCGGGTTGTCGAGAAATCTGACTGTGATCTGTGTGCTCCGTTTGTTTCTTTCTCTCTTGTAGTATGGCAGGTAATAACCATTATCTTCAAAAACAAACATTAAAAGTGTTTTTTTTTAAAAGATAAACCAATATAGTTCCACCTTTAATTGCTAAAAATTATCTAATTTCCTATGACTTTTAACACTAATTCCTTTTTCTAAAGTTTCATCTCTTCTTTAGCACATTTCGACAGCCTCATTTACCCTACTTTTTCTTCTTTCTACACAAATATATTTTCCTTTATTCCATAAGCATCATACATTTTCTTTCTATTGAATAATAAGACTAAAAACAACCCTTAAGGGCTACTCCATTCATTATCTCATTAATAATTCAATCCTTTAAATGCAAAAAAGAAAAAAAAATTAGACAGTACTCAAACCTCCTTGGAGGATTTGAAACTTTACTTTCATTTAGCATCAATAAAATATCAAATTTTACCATGACGAGGAAAACATCTCCACCGTGCTCTCTGGTTCCTTTCAGGCTGTCCAAATGAATTTGTCCTAGAAAGCAGCCTGTCCTTTTTACCTTCTATTTTATACCACATGGGCACATTACACAATTCTCTTTTACCTTGTATTTTGATCAGTATCAGATAGACAGCTGTTTGTAGTTCAGAGCTCTCTGATTTTTGTTAAATCAATTTAAATTCTACAATAATTTCCCAGTTTTATCATCTAGGGTAACTGACGAGGAGTCTATGTTTTTGCCTAATGCAGATCTGAGCAATTTTTTTTTTTATATCCAACTGTTCAAAAGACTTTCATATCTGAATATATCCTAACTTTAAATACACAGGAATGTGTCTCACGCCAAATTTCACCTATTCTTGACTTTTGTACTAATTTTCCTCGTCTGAAAACAAAATTAAAATAACCCCATTTTACAGCATTTTCACATAGCTCTATGGGAAACACCTATTTTCTTCATTACACAGACTGATATTATACAGACTATATTATATAAGCTCATAATCAAATGAGAGCTAATAACAAGAACTAATGCTTATTGAACACTATTGTTTGCCAGGCATGGTGCTAATTAAGACTGTGCATTATCTCATTTAGACCTTACAACAACCCAATAAATAGATATTAGGATTACTATATCTTTGTTTTACAGATGAAGAAACAGAGACACAGGTAAGTTAGGTGTGCCCAGCCTAGCATGTGGCAAAACACTGGCAATCTGTCTTTGAAGCCTTGTACCCTTGGCCACCATTCACAATATCTGCCTCCCAAGATATTTATTTTCTACCCTCCAACTGACTGCTTTGCATTTGAATTCTATTAATTAATTTCAAATTAATAAAATAAACAGAAAAAAACCCAGCATTTTCAATCCAAGTGGAATCACACTTACCATATGGATACTGCAAGATTGAAAGTGCACCATTACTGTACTCTTCATGAGAAAACTTATCGTTACTGAGACATTTGTCAAATTCATCAGACCCCACCAAGACAGGAGTTCTGGAAGGAGAATCTAAAAGAAAATGGTAAAATCTTAACTGTTATGACTTTAATGAAAATGTGTGTGCCTCATTCATCCTAAAAACAGACATTCAAATAGCACAGCTCAGTTCAAATATGTAAGTCAAACAAATGGCCCAACGTTCTTTCTCTTGAAAAGCAGTCTTGTAGAGAGATGAGTCATTTAAACGAGTAATTAAAATATGATGTGATGTGATAAAAAACATATACAAGGTACAGAAAGATAGCTGAAGGAAATAGATGGTTTAGTATTTGAATTCAATTCAATTTGAGTGTCTCAAAGAATATGATGTGATAACCAGATGTTTCATAAATATTCTTTTTTTTAAAAAAATAAATTTATTTATTTTAGGCTGCTTTTGGTCTTCATTGCTGCGCGCAGGCTTTCTCTAGTTGCGGTGAGCGGGGGCTACTCTTCACTGCAGTGCGCGAGCTTCTCATTGTGGTGGCTTCTCTGGTTACTGAGCATGGACTCTAGGCCCGCGAGCTTCAATAGTTGCAGCACGTGGGCTCAGTAGTTGTGGCTCGCGGGCTTAGTTGCTCCGTGGCATGTGGGAATCTTCCCGGACCAGGGCTCAAACCTGTGTCCCCTGCATTGGCAGGCAGATTCTTAACCACTGCACCACCAGGGAAGTCCCATAAATATTCTTAATATAAATATGTTAAGAGCGAAATGATATCAAGGCATGGTCAGAGAATGGTTAAGAGTTTTTCTAAGCTGTCTAGAGAAATATTTTATTGACATTGATTTCTATAGAAGTAGCTGCTGTTTCAATGAAATCATGTTCTAAAGGATAATTAAAATTCATTAACGTCTGAAATACCTTCCCAGTTTATCAGAAAATATAGAGTATATAATAGTTGTGATCTCTGTGATATTCAAAACTAGGTCAAAGACAGTCATGATTAGGCCTCTGAACATCTTAATAACATTTATAAAAGTTCATAATTCACTTACGAATTAAGGGTTTCCATTTGATTGTTGGCAAAGGAATAATTGCATTTTCACTGTTGACAGATTCCAAGGCCTTGGGACTCGTAGGAAACTTTTCTGAAATTCTGACTGATGACTGCAGATACAGCTGGCCTCTGTACATTCCTGAATCAACCAGAACACTGTCAGTTAGGTTTAGAATCAAGCACTGATGATTTTTTTTTTAAAAGGTTCATTTTGATTTAATAAAATTAGATGAATTCCAGTTATTTATTCATGTGCTACATAGCTCTTTTCAAAGAATCATGCCTGAAGCACTCAAATTTGACCCAAAGGTTATTCAACAACAACAGGGGAGGAAAGTTACACACAAGTTACAATGTTTCTCACTATATAATTTTTGGTAATTACTGAAAAACTCTTCCAGTAGGAAAATTCAAACAAAAGAAATTGTGGTACTCTTATGAAAGTAACATTTTAGATGAGGTAACCTTTTCCTTAAGAAAATGTAAACACCTATCCTTCAAGAGATACTGCTAACAATTCTATTAAATACTATCATAACACGTGTGACATGTCATTCTTTCAAAATCTTGCATTTCACTGAGATTGAGGGGCGGGTAGCACATTGATAGAGCTTAAATAATTTTATGTGTATTTGACCACAAAACTAGTTCAAATAATTAGATACGCGGGTTTTCAAAATGTATACGTTGAAGGCTTTCAACTGCCAAAGCAGCACACCAGAATTTTGTTTTAGTTTTTCAGATAAGTTGTATAGATGCACAGGAAAAAATAAACATACCTTTAACGGGGAGCAAATTGATATAGATGCAAATACAAATGTAGAAAGTTTTAGACTTTGAGGATACATAAGTAATGTGAAATCATGCTATGTAATGGCAACATTTTTAAGCCTTTTAAATATAGGTCTCAGAGAAAAAGAACACGCTATAGTAATTAAAAGTTTCAGAATTGGATAAATGAAAGAAAATTGCAGGAAAAGAAATCAAAGTACAAATCTTAAGGCCAGAGAATGTACTTAGGAATTAAAACTACTACAGACACACCTGAAGTAGGGAGAGACAATGTAGGAATAAAATCTAGATGTCAACTTGTACTATTGCTAGATGAGAGATATCCACTCACCCAAGTAAACACTGTTTTCTGTGGCTCCTCGGGCAGCTTCTACGATGTCTTCTTCATCTTCTAAAACTCCATCATTAGTGGCGTAACTTGTATCATCAAAAAGACTGATGGGAATGACTTTGCCATCCTTAACCAACCAGGCAGATGCAATGGGAGTACAAAACTAAACAAAAATGGAAACGAAATTTTAAACAATTTCAAGCAGTATTTCTATGTATCCCAACTCCCGAAATACCCTTTAAAACCACAAATTTCTTTACAAATTTTCACTTTTCCAGCTTTACTGAGGTATAATTGACAAGTAATAAATGTATGTATTTATGGTGTACAGTGTGATATTTTGATATATGTATACATTGTGAAATAATCAGCACAATCAAGCTAATTGATATATCCACCATCTCACAGTTATTTTGTATGTATGTGTTTTAAGAACATTTCAGATCTATTCTCTTCATTTTTGTTTAATATTCTGAGGAAACTCCATGATGTTTTCCATAACATCTATGCCAATTTACATTCTCACCAACACTGCACGAAGATACACGGTTGTACACTATTCACCAACATCTTCACCAACCTTTTGACTTTTTCTTAATACTCAATCTAACAGATGTAAAATCACAAATTTCTTAGAGCACAGAGAACAAGTTGAAAATCCAAAATGGCAGTCACTTCCTTCTACCCAACATGTTTGGTCAAACTGAGAAGGAAAGAAACATATTATAAATTCTCAGTGGTTCTAGGTACCTGGTATTCCCACTCCAGATGTCCTCCTTTCTTACTAAAGGCCATAACTTTCCAATCAGCAACGGAGACCTTTATCACTGTGTCCATCACGGCAGCTTCCTGTTCTTCCACGTCTGAAATAATTTTAGACTGTTCTTTGTTTCCACTGGGCTTTAAGGTGCTTTCAATAAATCCCGCTCTAGTTTCCATGTCTGGAATATACCGAAGTTCAAAGTGGCCAACACTGAAATTCCACCTTAAATTTACAAAGGTGTGTTTTAGAAATTTACATTTAAATAAAGGGACCAAATAATTAAGAACTCTTCTAGAGTGAAGAAGCAAACACTAAAATTTGGTGATGAGAAAAGGAACAACTCAACACAATCTTCTGGAAAGGAGCATGCTGCTGATTTATGCCACAAGAGGGCGTAACTTGGTCCTGACCCTTTAGAAACAGTGGTTCTGAGAGTTGTGACCTGACAACAGCTACAGGACAGATTTTTCTCCTGAAATTAACAAATGTTCTCATTTCCAAATCAGGGTAATTTTCTCAAAACACATCAAAGTCACCCTAAAATAAGGTAGCTTGCAGTCTGCCTTACTTCTTAATTAAAGCCTGACACATTTCGTTCAAGTGCAGAGAAATTAACATATCCCAGTAAACCAATGCAAAAGGCAAGACGAAAGCTACTGATTTTAGATTTTATGAAAATACAGCCTCAAATCACTTATCTGTTGACACTATAATGGTCTTGACACTAAGATATAAAATGGCCCTAGAATTCCGACATCTGTTAAAAGATAGATACTTAAGGAATATGGATCTTAGATGCCAGACTCTTACCATCCTGATAACTCAAATTCTGTTAAGTTGAACATCTGCTCCTATGGTAGCTGAGCACCCAGCAAGCACTCAAACACTTAAGGAAACAAAATCCCATCAGGATAAAGAAGGTCGGGTTGCCAGCAGATGCAAAGCTCTACAGTCCAGGGAATGTAGAAAAAATACATTCTTCACTGAATTTGAGAAAAGTTTTCAGGAAAGGAAACTGAATTATACTGCATCAGATTAGACAACATCTGAAAGTCTGGTTCACTTTCAAACGATAAAGATGGGATCTCAAATTCTTTTTACTGCGCAGCAATTTAAAATTTAAATATTAGGTTTTGAAAAGTCAAGCATGTGATTTACCACCAGCATATCTAATTCAATCACATTACTTTAAATGTAAAAATTTACATTATTTGAAAAAGGAAACAAAACAGTATTTGACCACATAAATTATACTTTAACACTTTTAAGAAAATACACTAAAATATTATTTTATAATGGAGGCGGTAGTCAGACAAACCATGAAACTACCTACTAGAGAGAACTGCAGGGTCAAACAGACTCAAGTGAAACAAAGCACATCAGCTTTGTCTTAAGAGTCTTCTGCATTCAGAGAACTTTGATCAGTGAGATTGCTATGAAAAATATCATTAACCTAAGACTAAGCTAATATATAGTCACTGTATGGGACTCCTCTTTGTTACCATATCCTGAAGCACATGGTGAGAAGTTCAGTTCAGGATCTGTTAATAATCATGAAGCTGTTTTAAATTTAGGGGGTTCATTTCTCTTAAAAGAGTAGTATGCTTTTGGGGAAACAAAATAGTTCAGAAAATCTCCACAAAGAAAAAGCTGATGAATTCTGGTCTTGTTGTACTTCTAAACATCAACAGCAACATTATCTGAATACACACTTCTCACTGCCACTACGAGGGCCGACGGCTCTAACGGTTTTCTGGGTGCGCTGCAGAAGCAGGATATCTTCTTCTTGTTCCATTTCATCATTATCCCACTGGCGACAACCCAAAGCTGAACAGATGTACCTCACCTGAAAAAACAGATGTAAAATTAGTAAAGAGAACAAGTTACAGGAGATCAGAGACAGTAAAAGACTCAACAGTTTTATAAAAAGTGAAAGGAAATTGAGGAAATGTGTAAAAAGTAGCCAAACATTAAGAAGCAACAGCTAAAAAAAAAAGAAGCAACCGCTAGGGGGCTTCCCTGGTGGCTCAGTGGTTAAGAATCCACCTGCCAATGCAGGGGACACGGGTTCGAGCCCTGGTCCGGGAAGATCCCACTTGCCGCAGAGCAACTAAGCCCATGTGCCACAACTACTGAGCCTGTGCTCTAGAGCCCACGAGCCACAACTACTGAGCCTGCGTGCTGCAACTACTGAAGCCCACATGCCTAGAGCCCATGCTCCACAACAAGAGAAGCCACCACAATGAGAAGCCCGTGCACTGCAACAAAGAGCAGCCCCCGCTCACCGCAACCAGAGGAAGCCCGTGCGCAGCAACAAAGACCCAATGCAGCCAAAAATACATAAATAAAATAAAAAATGCACAGCTTCTGTTAAAAAAAAAAAAAAAAGGAAGCAACAGCTATACTGTATAGCACAGGGAACGCCACTCAATACTCTGTAATGGCCTATGTGGGAAAAGAATCTAAAACAGAGTGGATGGATATATGTGTATGTATAACTGATTCACTTTGCTGTACACCTGAAACTAACAAAACATGGTAAATCAACTGTACTGCAATGAAATTTTTTTAAATAAATAAATAACCTGAAAAAGAAAAAAAAAGCAACAGCTAGATTACCACCAACTCCTAAAATGAAACATTTTGAACCATAAAAGTACAAATGAATATTTATTTCGGGGAATGAGTCTTAGTTTGCGCATTTCCATGGAAGAAATGGATAACTAGTTGTGATCTCTTAGTAATAATATCATTAATAAAATTCTAGGTGAATTAAAAACACCTCAGAATTTCCATAAGACGGAAATATTTAGTTTTAAAAAATCTGAACCTTTTCTAACAGCTGCAGTATTTTCAAGTACTTCCTTCAAAACTTCACTCAAAGGAAAAGGAAGATTCTTTGGATGATGTGACCAAAATCCTCACAGAAAGAAGCATACCTGCTAGAATACCAGAATTTTGGAGCAGCACATCAAATCAGAGAACCAGGTGACGGGGTTCAATCCCATTGTTTAACAGATGAGAATACTGAAGGAAACCAAGGATCACAAGGCCGCCTAAATACAATACACATGCAGGTGGCTGGAGAGGGCAGAGAAGCTTGCAAAGGGCCTATGGGCCTAACACTCAGACAAGGGATCCTTAAAGTTTGAAAAACTTGAGGGCCAAAGATCTTTTTTCTATTCTTCCTTATTTTCATCTTAAGTCTATATACAAATATTCAAGTATCAACGTATTAAGGGGTTAAAGAGATTTTCACCTTTCCAAAAAGCATGGTTTTAATTAGTTATCCCCCATAATGGAGTTATAAGACCCAATCTTAGAAGCAGATCATCTCCTAAGAGCTAATAATAGAGAAAGTCTAGGTCATTAACAGTATGACTTTTTCTTCACACAGATCTAAGTCAAATCTGACCTTGGAAGTTTCTGAACCTTTGAAAGTCTTGGTTTTCTCATCTGTAAAATGAGTACAAACTTGCCTCTTGGATCCTCTTATGATAGGCTCAAACTAGATAAATAAGTAGTAGCAATTATTCTTATCATCAGGATTATTATTATTCTTTGGAGGGTTCCTCATCTATCCAAATGAAAATTGTAAAATGTAACCATTAGAAATATTGTGATGATTTCAAAATAAGGCATGAAAAATGCACCTGACATACAGTACACCACAGTTATTCATTCTCTTCCCCCTGCTATTCCTGGCTCTGCTGTTCATTCTGTTATCTTGGATAAATTTAGTTTCTCTTAATAGTATTCCCCCTTTCCACTTCACAGTTCTTTTATCAAAAGAAATGATATCCTCAGGGGAAAATTATTACAGAGCTCAACCAGTAATAGTATAGTTTAAGAAATTATCTCTTCTATTCCTATTGATTCTGATTTCTCCCCAAACTGAACATTTTTACTCACCTTTCCACTATATGCACTGAGTCCATATGTAGTGAGAGACTTTCCTCCAACCAAGACAACATCATCTCCAAATTTATAAGAAGATTCAAGAAGTGATTCAACTGTAAACGGAACTGTTTCCATGCTCTCACGGTCCCGGTCCCACTGGAAGAGGTCTCCATCCAGGGAAGGAATGATCATCTTATTCCCAAATACCTAAAATAAAAAGCTAACTTTTAAAAGGATTTTATGAATGGATAAAGAAGATGTGGGTCATATAAACAACAGAATACTACTCAGCCATAAAAAAGAATGAAATACTACCATACTAGAGATTATCATACTAAGCAAAGTAAGACAGAAAGAGAAAGACTAATATCATATACTATCACTTGTATGTGGAATCGAAAACACGACCCAAATGAACTTATCTGCGAAACAGAAACAGACTCACAGACATAGAGAATAGACTTGTGGTTGCCAAGGGGGAGAGTGGGTGGGGAGGAATGGTTTGGGAGTTTGGGATTAGCAAATGCAAACTAGTGTACATAGGATGGATAAACAACAAGGTCCCACTGTATAGCCCAGGGAACTATATTCAATATCCTGTGATAAACCACAGTGGAAGAGAATATGAAAAAGAATATATACATGTATAACTGAATCACTTTGCTGTACAGTAGAAATGAACACAACACTGTAAATCGACTATACTTCAATAAAATAAATCTTAAAAAATAAATTAATAAAAGGATCTGAACTGCAAGGTAGGAACTAAGAGCCGTAGTCTCTCACCTGAGGTACTCAGGCCTCCTGAGCAGCACACGAAACTGCACAGTTCATCCACCAAAAGCAACTTAAAAGAACCACCCATCTCTCCTGGGATCCACAGGCACCCTCCAGTCTGGTTCTCCTCAAACTCTGTTTGCCACGAGCCAAGCGTGTTCCGTAACAATAAGGGAATTACTAAGGAGAGTTCTGTGACCAAGTGAGTTCAAGAAGAGGTTACTGTGGGAGTTCTTATAGTGATTACTATGTTAACGTAATAATATGATTTTCTAGTAAAGGGACAGCTTATGCAGCACTTCCCAAGTCTATTTTATCCAGGCCAATTACCATCGTAGGTTCAGATCCAAGGAACACAGGTTGATTTACGCAGCAGCCCATTCTTTCTTTTATTCACTTTCTCAGATCTGCTATGAGCCAGAAGCCTGGTAACCAAGCTTACTGATTTCATGCTCTTGGTTGCCCTTCCTTCTTCTATCAATGTTAACTGAGGGCCTACTACATGCTAGGGACTATTCTGTGGCTTAGGATACACCAGGGAACAAAACAAATTAAAACAAAACAAAACAAAACAAACAAACCCTGCCATTTGTGGAGCTCAAACTCTGGTATCGGGAAATAAACAACGTAATAAATAATTACAGAGTATGTTAGGTGTTAAATGCCATAGTGAAAAAAACAGAACAAGATAAAGGGGGAATGGATAAATGTCTGCATGGGAGGGGACAGGACTTATCAGTAACGGTTAAGTTCAGGGTAGGCCCCATTGAGAAAGTAATATTTGAGCAAAATCTAAACACAAGCGTTACCCCTGCTGATACCTGCGGAACAGCCTTTGCAAAGGCCTTAAGGGGGAAGTGCATTGTGATGAGGAAAGGGAACAGGTTGTAGAGGCAAGGACGGAGGTGGGGAGAGCAAGCAGAAGGCCGGAGATGATAATGGTGGTGCTGGTGGTGGGCTACAGTGGAGCTGCTGCCTGTGGTTAGACTTGGGATATAACTGGAAGGTAAAGCCAACAGGATTTCATGGTGGATTCCCTGTATGGAATGAGCGGAAGAAAAGCGCTCAGGATGGCGCTAAAGATTTTGGCCAAGGAAATCTTGTTTCTTGAGAAAGAGTTAAATTAGTACATGACTTTGTGACACTGGCCTTCTGGCATTTCAAAATAGACACAACTCGGGAACTCCCTAGTGATCCAGTGATTAGGACTCGGTGCTGTCACTGTGGTGGCCCGGGTTCAATCCCTGGTCGAGGAACTAAGATCCCACAAGCCGCACAGCGCGCCAAAAAAAAACAAAACAGACACAACTTGACTTATTTCAGCTAATGACACGATTATTTTCCTGATCGTCAAGGCTCAAAAATCTGGAAAAAGAGACTATGAAAGAAGCATGAGTTTATAAACCTCCAGACAAATGTCGATTTGTTTTTTAAACAAAATTTCTCTATGGACTTCTTTGTTCCTTAAGCAGCAGAATTCCTTTCTTTTTTTTTTTTTTTTTTTTTTAAAGGATATCTAGTATAAACCAATAAGTTTTTTTTGGTTTTATTTATTTATTTATTTTTTATTTATCTATGGCTGTGTTGGGTCTTCGCCTGTGCGAGGGCCTTCCCCAGTTGCGGCGAGCGGGGGCCACTCTTCATCGCGGTGCGCAGGCCTCTCACTATCACGGCCTCTCCTGTTGTGGAGCACAGGCTCCAGACGCGCAGGTTCAGTAATTGTGGCTCACGGGCCCAGTTGCTCCGCGGCATGTGGGATCCTCCCAGACCAGGGCTCGAACCCGTGTCCCCTGCACTGGCAGGCAGACTCTCAACCACTGCGCCACCAGGGAAGCCCAGAATTCCTTTCTTTAAAGGGATACTTACAGGGATATTTTAAAGAGATCCTTTTCAGTCACAAAGAGTTCTCCGTCGATGCTCAGCTAATATATTCTTCCCCCCCTCACCCACCCCAGCTTTGCCCCACACCTCTGGGGTTCTAGAAAACAGGTTGAAAAACACGACTCTAATCCACTTCTTTCCTTCATTTTGTAGTTCAAATCCTCGTATCTCCTGCCTGAACTATTATTACAGCCTCCTTACAGTTCTTAACTGGGAATTTCCTCAATCTAACCTCTGCATATCTTCTAGATTAATCCCTGAATCAGAGTTAAGCTTATTATGACACTATTCAAAAATCCTCAACAGCTCTCCATTATCTTCTTACTAAAGACCCCAAATCCTAACTCTGACATACATTCAAAGTCCTCTAAACGTGACCTCAAACAACCTTTTCCTTGTTGTCTTTCACTTTTCCCCACGTGGGTGGAAATCAGGTGTCATTACTTAAGCAGGATATTTAATGTTTTTACTGCTATTGTTCAGTTATGTCATTGTCAATGTCATTTCTTCTCCCTGGAACACCCTCCTGTACCAACCCTGCCCACTGAAACCCCATCTGGCCTTCAAGCTAGCATCACTTATGTTTTTGCTGTGAAATCCAAGAAAATTTTAGAAAAGACTTTTCGCTGACAAAAGTCTTAATTCTGCACTTTTTGCTGTAACTGTAAACTGAGACACCATTACAGTCTCAAAAATTGTTTATTGTACCTCTAACAAATATTTATCAGGTATACTAATGTGTATACATTTATGTTTATTCAGTGGCTGTGAAAGTAATGCACTCAAACCTGGTGCCCAGATTTTGTTATCTAATTCCATTCCCCACCGAAAGAACAAAGGCTCCTGAGAGAAACGGCTGACTCCAGGGCTGGGGCAGGGCAGGTTCAAGATGAGCCTTTAACTTCTTATTAGTCTAGAAAGTAAAGATATGGACAAAAAAAGACGGAAACGTGTCACTGACCACATCTGGAATTTAAGCACCAGAATGATTAAGTACCGAATTATAAAACATTGAAAAATAAAATAAGGAATTTATGTATCCGCACTGATAACAAATAGATAAAATAAACAACATATGGGGGAGAAGAGAGGGCTTTTACTGCAATGAAATGCCAAGTGTCTACTGGTAAATATGAAGGGAGGACTGGAGTTGGAAAAATTAGCATCTTGCAGACATCACAGTAAAGACTGCATCAGGCAAAAATCAGCCATGGTGTTAAATCTAGGTGAAAATTTTGATGAGGAGCAGGATATTTGCACGGTCTTAAAGTATCTTCCCACAGACTGCTTATTAGTTACAAAAAGTTAAAAAACAAAACAAAACAGAAACAGTCATTATATAGTGGAGAATTCAGACAATGCCTTGACTGAATGATCAAATGAGTGACAGACATGATACCCTGAGAGAGGATGCAATATCAGCCATGCAGCATTCTGAGCCCAGCATACACAGCCTGGATCTAATCACCAGGAAACATCAGACAAGCACAAAATGAAGAAAGTTCTATTATTTTTAAATATCAGTAAAAAATCAGAGAGACTATATTCTTCAAAAATGTCAACGTCCATATATACACTACCAAATGTAAAATAGATAGCTAGTGGGAAGCAGCTGCATAGCACAGGGAGATCAGCTCAGTGCTTTGTGACCACCTAGAGGGGTGGGATAGGGAGGGTGGGAGGGAGGCTCAAGAGGGAGGGGATATGGGGATATATATATACATATAGCTGATTCACTTTGTTATACAGCAGAAACTAACACAGCATTGTAAAGCGATTATACTCCAATAAAGATGTTAAAAAAAAAAATGTCAATGTCATACAAGATAAAGTCTGTGGGGAAAAAAATCCAGATTAAAAGAGGCTAATGTAACAAGTAAATGTATTACCTGACCCTAGACGAGATGCTGTACTGGGAGAGGAGAACGCTATAAAAGACATTATTTAGGTCAACTGATGAAACTGGGATATGGACGGTAAAGTGTCAATATAAATTTATGAAGTTGATAACTGTACTGTGATTATGTAAGAGAATAGAGAAATTTCCTATTTCTATTAGGAACTGCACACTGAAGCATTTAGGAGTAAAGGGCTACAATGGATAATTATCTTTAGATGTTTCAAGAAAAAAAGAGTATGTATGGGGGTTTGGGAGATGAGAGAGAGAGACACAACTCAGATGATAAAGCAAACACGTTTTGAGCAGATAAATCTGGGTATATGGGTTGGGTTTTTTTCATATCAAAAAGTGTGCAACTTTTTGTAGTGTGAAATTATTTCCAAATAAGAGGTTAAAAAGAAAAGAAAGATACTCAAGAGCCTTGAAGGGGCTCTGTAATTAAACTCAGAAGGCTAGACCATTAAACTGAAGGCTCATCATAATTCTGGATATTTAAAGATCTCCAACTACTACTTTTATTAAAAAAAATTTGATTTTTAGTAAGCTCTCAAATGACATCAGTATGTATGTATACCATACATATGAGGTGGTATACACCACCTCATATTATCTTAGAATTTTAACATTACTATTTTATTCTTTGCTATCTTATATTTCTTGATAATAACAAACAAAAGACTATATTTTCAAAAATTAAAACTTTTTATTTTTATCTTTTGTAGAATGTCCAACTTGAGGTTGTCATTAAGAACAGATTTAGGTCATAGTTTATATACCCTACAGTAACAGTATTGTAGTATTTAGCCAATGTGATCTCCCATTTTAAGTTACATATCAGTTAGAAAATCAAGTGTTTACTGTTCTCTACCATCCATATTATGTTAGGTATTCTCTATTCCATTTACTAGAACAATAAATTCAAATTGTGATAAAATTAAAAAATAGGTATTGTCTGGTAATGTCAACAGTAGTACTGGTTGAGTACAAATAGGGAGAGCAGGTGTGCGTCGCTACAAGAAAGAGGAAGAGCGGTTAGTGGGTCTCTAGTAAACAAATACCACTTATTTTTACTTGTTTCCTTTTCCATTAAACAACTTCTTTTCCCCTAAAGAAGTAGCAGGTCCTTAGGGAACACAATGGCTTCTAAGTGCAACCGGCCCCAATCCCCCCAACAAAAAAACAAACCAGAAAATCCATCAAACAGATAGGAGCTAAAATTCATCATTGCTTCCAAATGTAAAAGAAAGCAAACTTATCTGCAATTAAAAATATGGCTTAAACAACCAAGAAGATTTCACGTTATTGACCATGTTAAGAAAAACGGCCTTATTTTAAAAGAAGAGTGCAAAACCCAAAACAAAAAAGCATTATGATTCAATACTCAATCATGTCATATTCCTGGACTCTGATTTTAAAGTTCACTTTTAAATAGCTGCTCTTCACTAACTGGCCGCTTATGACTCATACCCACGGCTGCTAACCTCTGCACCAATCGTTGTGAAGTCTTTCAGGCTGCATCTGTGAAAGCAGATGGTGTGTTTTCCTTGAGAGCCACAAGAAGAGATATATGCCTGCAGTTCAGGTAGAGAGATGACATCAGCCCTCAGAAGAGCATTACCTCACCCTCCCAGCATAGGAATGAGTCACCCGGAGAGTCAACTGCAAATCTCTTGGTATAAAAAAATGTAGGTTATGGTGATGCATTTTCACATTCCACTGATTTGTCTCTGGAAGCAGCTATTTGTCCTGATTTGCTGCTCTGCATTTCAAATTAATTATGTGACTTGCTTCCCACTTCAGTCATTTTAAAAATACAAACGCTTGCTATTTGGGGTTTTTTCCTCTATTTGTCTTTTCCTGTTAATAATTTCAAAATAAAAGGTTTGTCACATCAGCTGGCCAACTCAGGTACCTAAGATCCAATCAAGGTCTTTAACCACGCAATCACAAAGCAGTTTAGTAAAGTAATTCAATTACCATTTCTGAACAAACTCTCACTGGCATAATGAACACCAGTGGCACATGTAATCAAGGACTTTATTTGAAATCAGAATGTGAGATAAGAACTCTATTTTCAAGTGGCAGAAGGAACTTCAACTGAGAAAATAAAGGAAGTACTACTACTAAAATGAATATAACCAGCAATAAAAACAAAAATTCTTCTAATATGCAAAAATATTTTTTCATTCAGTTTCTCCTTTTTCTACGCAACCACCTCCCCACCCACCCATCCCCAACCTCCCACCATCAACACATACACTTTTGGGGGTATATTCAACTTTATTTTAACTTAATACGAAAGTTTTGAAACATAAAATGTAAAGAGATGAATATAATAAACCCCTATGTATCTGTCACCCAGTTTCAACAATCATCGACATTTTGCGACTCTCCACCCATCCACTACATATATTTGTTAATGAGAGTATTTGAAAGTCAATCACAGGCATCATGTCATTTCACCTATACACACTTCAGTATTCATTGCTGAGAAGTAACTACCATGCCAATGTTACATCTAACAGAATTAAGAGTAATTCCTTAAAATCATCTAATATTCAAATTTCCCTGATATTGCAAGACATACTATATAATTGGTTTGCTTCCACAAGGAATTTAAACTCCACATATTATATTTGATTCTTTTTTTCCCCTGTAAGGGCCCCTTTCGCTCCTTTTTCCATGCATTGATTTACTTGAGAAACCAGATTATTCACCCTACAGAATGTCCCACAGTTTGGATTTTGCATGTCACTTAACTTGTTCCTTTATTCCCGGTATTTCCTAGAAAAGTGTAATTAGAACTGGAGCTTTGATCTGATGCAGGTTTGATTTTTTTGGACAAGATTACTTCTACAGGTGGTGCTATATACTTCCTATTATAACAGAGGTCAGCAAACGACAGCTCACGGGCCAAATCTGACCCAGTGCGTGTTTCTGTAAGCAAAGTTTTATTGGAACACAGGTATGCTTATTCATTTCTGTATTGTCTATGACTGCTTTCCCACTACAACTACAGAGACCGTATGGCCCACAAAGCCCAAGGTATTTACTATCTAGCCCTTTACAGAAAAAGTTTGCCAACCCCTGAGTTGTCGTATTTGTTACTATTCATCAGTGGATTCAAGGGAGTCAGCCTGATCCCTCCATTTTAAAGTGTCCCACCAACTTTTCACCATTTTAGTATCAACTGATGATCTACTACTTCAATAAAACAATAAAATAATGACTTCTAATTCTATCATTCTTTCCACATTTATTAGCTAGAATTTTTCTATAAAGAAGAACTTTCCTCATTCGGCTTTGGAAGCTGGATTTGTATACACTAGCGTTTTCTCAAGTAGTGACTCACATTAAACACTTTCAAATCCACAAAGTTGTATCCAGTGTGTACCCTAACCAAGAGAGAGGGAAAAGGATCACACTGGCCCTGACAGTTATAAAAGCCAAGTCCCAAGTACAAGCTAAGCAGCAGTAAGAGTTAAAAGGGAGGAAGGGGGAAGAAACAGGGTGAAAAAGCATGTGGAAAGATGCAGATCCATGAGACAGAGATAAGGAAAAATGGACACAGACTATCTGGGAAAAGGATGGAAAAAAACCAACTACTCTAGAGTATTCATGAAAGGGACACCCTTTCTCCGTCCTACCTCAGGAACTCCAAGCATCTCTGGTATAATACAACAAATGATGCTTCCAATGATGACCTCAAGGAATTAGTTAAAAGATAAAAGTCACCAAGATTGGGAAGATGTAAAATACATGAAAAACATTTCATTGAAAGTGTTAAATTGTTGACTTTTTTTGATACCTGGAAATCCCCTTTGCCCAGAACAATTACTTTCCTTGCCATGCTAGCTGTTTTGGAAACCGAGGCAGGGCGAGGCAACAGCAGGCATCCAACTTATGAAATGGAAGCCCCATCCCTGGGTCCCTGACTCCACCAGCCACTCACTAATGTGACCTTGGACAAAAACTAACACCCTACTCTTTTACAAAATTCCTCAAATTAACTTACTGCACTGGATCCTCAAAAGCACTCTCCACAGCTTTTTGAAAAGGTATGTCTCTGGTCCCTAAACTACTAATGAATGTTTCTACCACTCTGGGGACCCACAGGCCTCCTGCTTTTCTCACTCCTTCCCCTGTCCCCCTCAATCCTTCCAGAGTCAAAACAGAAAGGGTTTTTAACATTTTCTTTTGCTGTAAGACTTTCAATGAGACTTTGATGAATCACAGGGTTCTCTGAATGAGGCATCTGCATTGTTAAGTATCTATATTTAGAAAATATTTATAAAGAATTCACACCAACTAACCATTGGCGAAATGTGGAAGAAAGCAGGAAAATCCCTAAAATCCTACTAAAGCCAATCTCTCCTTGAAACCCTTTCTTCTCTCTGACTTATCACTCTCTACCTGAATTTTAAAATGTTAGGGAGGGACATCCCTGGTGGCGCAGTGGTCAAGAATCCACCTGCCAATGCAGGAGACATGGGTTCGAGCCCTGGTCCGGGAAGATCCCACATGCCGCGAAGCAACTGGGCCCGTGAGCCACAATTACTGAGCCTGCGTGTCTGGAGCCTGTGCTCCGCAACAAGAGAGGTCCCGATAGTGGGGGGCCCGCGCACCGCGATGAAGAGTGGCCCCTGCTTGCCACAACTAGAGAAAGCCCTCGCACAGAAACGAAGACGCAACACAGCCATAAATAAATAAATAAATTTAAAAAATAAGTTTAGAAAAGAAGCAGTTAAGTGCTCACAATGTGCTGAGCGCCATGCTAAGTCTGCTCTCTATATGAGGTCTTTGAGTGATTATTCCTGATAAAGCACATTAAGAATTATTAGAACAGAAAATGCAAACACATTGCTAAGTATTGAGGTATTTCAAAAGGCATGAAATATTGGAAAGGGGGCAAGAAATAAGCACAAGGATCTAGGGCTGAGTCTCTGCTTTACTACACCAGACAAACCTCTGAACCATTTTGAGCCCCAATTTTCTCATCTGGAAAATGGGGGTTAATAAGAGTATTTTATAAGGCTATGTTAAGGAATAAATAAGAATGGATTTGATGTCACTTTGCAAATTATAAAGTACTAGTCAAGCAATACCTGTTAAGTAGATGTAATGATCCAGGGCTGCTATTTTGAACCTCTAAGGTAATTCGTGTGTGAGTGCATATATACATATACTTGTTAAAGGAAAAAGTTAAAAACGAAAATACAAACTCTTAATCTGACTATCTATAAATTCATCATGAGCCTTCTTTTAGTCTCCATAAGGAAACTTCAGAAATGACTATGGTTCGTTAACACTAAATTTCACATATTGCAAAAGAGCTTTTAGAATTCAAATAGTCGCTCCAAAAGTAAATTCAAGGAGAGAGCAGAAAGCTTAATTATGCCATGTCAATAACAGTTGACCCTTGAATATGTGTTTGCACTGCATGAATGCACTTACAAGTGAATTTTTGTCACTAAATACATACTCCAGTACTCCACGATCCATGGTTGAATTTGCGAACATGGAACCGTGGATACAGAGGCCCACGGAAAAGTTATGTAGGATCTTCCACTGCATGAAGGGTTGGCACCCCTATCCCCAACATTGTCCAAGAGCCAACTGTATCTCTTTCCCAACCCTGAATTCACAACACCCATCTAAAAACAAAGTCTTAAAACTATATAAAGATGAGTTCGATACAAGAATTAAATACATCAAACTGCGACCAGTCTTTGACTCACCAGAAGTCTCTATCAGCCCTAAAATTCTCCTTTGAATATAGAAGTTCTGAAGGTTCATAAAGTACTTTATTGACCAAAAAGATAAACAATATTAAAGAGAAGTTAACAGGCATATTTTTATATATTTTAATTTTTTTTTTTTTAATAAATTTATTTATTTATTTTTAGCTGTGTTGGGTCTTCGTTTCTGTGCGAGGGCTTTCTCTAGTTGCGGCGAGCGGGGGCCACTCTTCATCGCAGTGCGCAGGCCTCTCACTATCGCGGCCTCTCTTGTTGCGGAGCACAGGCTCCAGATGCGCAGGCTCAGTAGTTGTGGCTCACGGGCCCAGTTGCTCCGCGGCATGTGGGATCTTCCCAGACCAGGGCTCGAACCCGTGTCCCCTGCATTGGCAGGCAGATTCTCAACAACTGCGCCACCAGGGAAGCCCTATATATTTTAATTCTTAAAAAATGTTACACTATATATCGAACACAAAATGGTAAATCTTAATAAAGTAAAATGAGCAACTGACCAGACTACTAGTTGACAAAATTGACTATTTGTGACTTTATGAGAAAAAAAAAAAAAAAAAAAGATGTTCCAGCATTGTTGTGTTGAGGAAACAATTTTTTAAACATTTCCCTAAATTTCAAGGAAAACATTGAAATTACCATGACGGGGAAAGTAAAGGAAGCTTATCTGCTGAAAGTAAAGTGTTCCCAGAAATCATACCTCAAAGACTAAGGAGGAGGCATCATGGTTAACAAGTAGTTACGTGATCTAAACATGAGGGATTATGAGATCTTTCAGTAGATCTGGATATTAGTCGAAGAAGGCATCCCATGTGATATGCTTAAAAGGAAATGTAGGTTTAAAAAAAAAAAGAAAGAAAATGCAAAAGAAAAAAGAAATCCTGAAGTGAGTTGGTATTTATGAACATCAAAGATTTTGAATTATTGACCAAGAGCAGTGAGATACCAAGTAGATAATTATTATTTCATTCTTTCTTTCCTTAACCTATAGTCAACCTACAAAACAAAATACCTCAAGGAAAACTACCAGGTTAACTTCTGAAGTATACTTTTTGCATTCACAGTGAAAAATACAGATTTAAGTACCTATCTTTGCCTTCACTTAGATTACTGTACATTCATAAAGGAGATAAATAATGTGCACGAGAAGTCAATTTCCTACAAAACAGAGTCAAACCAATTTCTCACTTGGCAACATGCGTGCTGGAATAAATCGATTTAGTTCACAGCACTGTTTTCAGCCATGCTAAGGGATTAATAAAACACAATTAAAACAAAAAACTGTTTCATTTCTATAATTAAAAGAAAAGCAATTAACCTAAGCAATTATTTAAATATTGGCTTGCTCCGTGATTGACAGTGACTTTTCCAAATAAACCACCATCTTAGACGGTGTTCATCTAAGGCTCAAATTGTGCTAGTTTATGTACAAATGAAAAACTGCCAAATGACCAGACATCTTTCAGTATAAATTAGACTATCTTTAAAACAGATTACAGATCCTCTTTTAATAAAGCAATACTCAAAACGGTCTACTAATGGACCCTTGGTGAACAAATCAAGTAGCCGTTAAAAATGTACTCTTTCCAAAAGATCCCCCCCAACCGATGAAGGCCCTTCTTCATGACTGCAGGCTGACTCTGCAGTGCGCAGGCTGGAAAGCTTCAGCTTTCAGAGTTGTCTGTTTCTGCACCTGCCTGAAACAGAAAGGCGGTGTGTCCCTTGGGGAGAAACATGCCTAAAATAAAATAAAACAAAACCCCGAACTCTAACTATAGACTTATGAGAGAGTTGTTTGTTCTTTTTAAGAGAAAAAAACAAAAACAAAAAGGACATTTTAACAGAAAACTGAAACAAAAAAAACAAACATGGTATCTCTAAATAAAGAAAAGGTAAAGGTATTGTCTAAGGACAGACTAGTTATATATACACAATTATAATATGCATTCTAAACACAGATAAGGAAGAAGGTCTTCGTTTTTATAAATGTGTTCCAAGACACAGAGAAGTAGACAGTTCAAGGATATTATGTCTACTTAGATTTGGTGAACGGTGATCCAAATGCCACCCAGAGACCCCAAAGAAAACCTATGCTAATATGTCACAAAACAGAATTTTAAGACAATCAATGAGGAACCACTGCCAAATCTCCTTAGTGCTTTTTCAAGGTTGAATCTGCATATAAATTAACAGTGGAAAGCAGATCAGATTCTACCTCAGGTGGTCCTTCTGAAAATTAAAAACAAAATTCTTAGCTACGATCAAAAGTATCAGATTTAGAACCTAGGGGCACATGTTAAAGGTAACAGAGTAAACCTTAGGTTCATCATTTATTCTAACACACACACATACACACACACAGTTTTAGCTTGGTTTATATCAGTATTCTTTTGAGGAAGCTTATAAATACCTAGTCAAGAGGAAAGAGTGGCAAGTCAGATCTGTGTCCCAAGGCACCTCTACCTTCCTGCAGCATACAATGCAGTCTAAAAATAATGTGAAACACTTGCTTTTAATGGAACTGTCAATCTCTCTTATCCTTTGGGAACTTATTTTTTCCTTAACATAATCAAAACATGACTAAAGCAACACAATAAACTATTTTATATGCTTTTTGATCAGAAAAGGCTAAGGACATCATGAAAGCAGGCTGAGAGGCAATGAGATATGTACCTAATGGTAATGAATTTGTGCCATTTTTAAAAGAATCCTTAAATGTAGTAAAAGGGGAAGTTAAAAAATTCCTCTAGATAGTTTATGTGAGTGTTTCATGTATTTGATGGTACCTGAGTTCTGAAGTTAGGACAATCTTTAGAAATTTAGTCCCTGGTGGTCCAGTGATTAAAACTCCGCGCTTCTGCTGCAGGGGGCATGGGTTCGATCCCTGGTCAAGGAACTAAGATCCCACATGCTGCACAGCGCAGCCAAAAAAATTTTTAAAAACAAGGAGAAGAAATTTAGTTCAATTCATAATTTTACGGAGAAGGAAATTAAAGCTCTACTGGAATAATTAGCCGGGTCACACAGCCAGTTAACAGCAGCACCATGACTAGAACTGAAGCCTCTGAATCCCAGTGCCTCCTCCACACCACACGGCCTACAAAGTTCCTGTGATGCTTTTACTTTATTATTCTAGCAAAAGTACACGTGATCCATAACCAATTCCTCTATCATTAATAACTTAAAAATTATTATACAGTCTATCAAATCCTTTAGCCTTCAGCTTCTCATTAGATAAGTCACTTTAAGAATCACTGCACAGAGAATACATCTTCCCTGGCCTTCTGGGTTTAATTGGCTTCATCTTCGTACCACTCTTGATGAAAGGGTGGAGAAACTGACATTCTAATAGAGGAGTCTCCAAACGGAGCCTCCACTTGTCACCTGGGTGCCTCCTGCCACATCTCCCCACCAGTTCCTGCCTGCTGTACCCAGCTCTCCTCTGCACACTACCTGTCCTAGCAAACGCTGAGCTTCAGACAGAGAAAATTAACTGTTTCTCCCAAAAAGTTAGGGACCGTCATAAAATTGTCTATCAGATGCATTTAGAAGGCTATGGCATCCAATCCGGGGCATTTCAAATAGCAGTTTTTGTTCCTCTTTTGGTGGTGTTTTGTCCAGCTTCCGAACATAACTTCTAGATACTGAGAGATACACACCTTGCTGAATAACAGGTGACCCAAGCTCGAAATACAGTCCTCTCTCCTTGTTAATGTTTATAACCTTACGAATACTCTCATAATGGTGATATTTCTATTATATACTAGATCAGTCGTTCTCAAAATGTGGTCTGTGGACTCTGTTTGAGGTGCAGAGGGTCAAATGGTTTTCATAAGAAGGTGCTATTTGCCTTTCCCTGGGGTGCTATTTGCATTGATGGTATAAAAGCAATGGTGACTAAAGCATGAATAAGGTACCAAACTCATAGTCTTGGCATCTTCACAGTCACACACTCACAGAAAAAAAAAGAAGAAAAAAGTTTCACTCGAGAATGTTCTGATGAAACAGTAAAAATTAATTTCATTAAATTGTGACCTGAGTACGTATCTTTTTACTATTCTACCCGACTAAGCAGGAGGTGTGCATTAAGGACTTCTGCCACGAACTGAAGCATGTTTTGAGGAAAAGCACTTGTGTGACTGAGTTTTGAGCTGAAACTAGCGGCATTGCTCACAAAGCTCCATTTTTACTTGAAAAACTGAGAGAAAAGCTACAGTGATGAGATTTGGGTATTCGGCAGACGTTTTCTCAAAAATAAAGTGAACCTCTCACTTCAAGGAAAACAATTTACTGTGTTAATGATAAAATCCAAGTTTTCAAGCGAAAATTAGAATTTTGGAATAGCTGTATCTACCCATGTGAGCTTGACAGCTTCCCAGTACCGGAAGACTTTTCTGATGAGATCAGTGGTGACAGTAAAAAATTTGAGTTTACAAAATATTCTATAAGGAAATATGTCAACATTTGGAAGATCTGTGTAACTCTATGAATCAATATTTTCCAAATGATGTTAGAAAATCATGCACGAGTAAAAGGCAAGACAGACCACTGGATGTTACTGGTACAGAGTACAACAGTTCATTGATATGGTTTCAGATTCCACGGTGCAACTAACATTTCAGAAACTTCAACTTGTTCTCGTGTAGAACCAAAAAAGAATGATCACAATCAACTGAAAAGGCTACTAAAATACTCCCTTTCTCCACCTACATATGGATTTTATTCTTCATACAGTTCAACCAAAACAACAATGCAACATATCGAATGCAGACGCATACAGGAAAATCAAGTTGTCTTCTATTAAACTGGAAATTAAAGAGATTTGCAAAAATATAAAACAATGCCATTTTTCTCATTAAATTATTTTTTGGGGAAATACACTTTTTCTTTTTTTTTTTCCTAAAGATTTTTTGATGTGGGCCGTTTTTAAAGTCTTCATTGAATTGTTACAATATTGCTTCCGTTCTGGTTTTCTGGCCCCAAGGCATGTGGGATCTTAGCTCCCTGACCAGAGATCAAACCCACACTTCCTGCACTGGAAGGTGAATTCTTAACCACTGGACCGCCAGGGAAGTCCCCACTTATTCTTCATAAAAATGTATTATTTATGCTACGTGCAATGCAACGGGGTTCATTCTTAAAAATAATCTAATGATAAGTGTTTTTAAAATTTCTGTTTTAATTTTTAATATGGCTTAAGTTTAGATAGATATAACCCATGGGGAAGAAAGCTCTTTGGATCTCTTCTTAATTTTTAAGAATGTAAAGAGTCCTGAAACCATAAAGTCTGAGATTCACTGTACTGGATGAACAGCCTGAGTTGTAAATGGGAGGAACATACAAGACGTAGAAAGGGCTCCAGAGCAGGTGGAGTGGAGTACAGTCAGGCAAGCCTGGTTTAATCCCAGCTCTACCATCTAGTCGGTCTGTGACTTCAAGCAAGTAACTTCTCTGAGCTTCGTATTCCTCTTCTGTAAAATGACACCAGCATATCCACCTCAGGAGGATGGCTGTGAGGATTACAGTGTGTGTAAAGTACACTGTGTGTATATTACAGCTCTGGGAACAATGCTGTCATTAGCATATCTACACAGTAAACACACAGTCTCAAGAAATGGTCCCAAGAACTTGGGGCAGTAGTGGTCTAGTAAATTTGTTTGTGTGTAAAGTAGGAAATTAAAACCTAGATAGGGGCTTCCCTGGTGGCGCAGTGGTTAAGAATCTGCCTGCCAATGCAAGGGACACGGGTTCAAGCCCTGGTCCAGGAAAATCGACATGCCGCTGGGCAACCAACCCCGCGAGCCACAACTACTGAGCCTGCACTCTAGAGCCCGCGAGCCACAACTACTGAAGCCTGCGCGCCTATAGCCGGTGCTCTGTAACAAGAGAAGCCACCGCAATGAGAAGCCCGCGCACCACAACAAAGAACAAAAGCAGCCAAAATAAATAGATAAAATAAATTTATATATAAACAAAACAAAACAAAACAAAAAAAACCTAGATAATGCAAAGAGGTCTCAGAATTCTTTTTCTGAAATGGAAAGTGGTCAGTGAGCTTTTCATTTATTGTGTAAAGGTGACACAAACTTTTAAAATATGCTTGCAATTCAATATTTCAAAGCATTCTACCCAAAGGATCAAGGGTTGGGGGTGAGTGGGAAGGAGGACACTTAAAACAAGAGAGCCCTAACAAACCACAGAAAATGGTAAGGACTGGGGATGGTGAGAATATTGAACTGTAGTTTAAAAAACAGCTAATATAATTGCTATTGTAAGAAAATCTTCAAGCTCGACTACCTGCTTATAATTTAAACACGCTCAATGGCACTCAGGTTATTATGACTATTTATCATATCATGCAATTTATGTTTTTGTGAGTGTGCATATTTTAGTTTATAGAAACACACATGCTTTGCACCACTACAACACACTATAATATTACCTCAGATGTAAACAGCTTACAATCTTCTGATTTTGCTCATCACCTTTCATGTCTAGTTTGAAAATAAAGCAAAATGTGCATACCCAAGCATAATCTCAGGAGGACACAAATAAATGAATATTCAGGTCTGAGTAGTAATTCATTTGACTATGACATCCAATTCAAACTTTTTAAGGCAATTTACAATCAAAGTGTTATTTATATTAATAATTCACAAGTTCACGATTCTCAACAGATGTTTCCGGTATACTGTCCGGTAAGCAACAGGCACTCTGAAAGTCTAGTCAAGGCTTAGCACACAGCGAGTGTGGAGGCTAGGCATCGCCCTAAGTACCTGCCCGGGTGCCCCAGAAAGCAATCCAGGCTGGGTTTTCTAGACAGCAGCGGGGTCACTGGGAGCAGTTTTCCCATCAGAAAATTCCATCACCACTAATCAGGTCATTCTCAAGCCCCTCATGTTAGGTTTTGTCTTTTCCAAACTTGATACCAGCTAAGAAGCTTTTTGAAAGGGAAAGACTGATGATGAAAGGGAAAAAAAAGAGTACCCTAGGGAGTATCCCATAGGGACAAGGTAGAAGGCTGAAGGTATTCTGGAAAACAGGTGACTGCTTCCATGTCAGCAGTCGTAACTCAAAAGAGGGACTTATTTTAAATGATTTAAACAAGAGGGTAAAGTTCCAGAAAAGGAGAGAGATTTAATCTATCAGAGTCTAGACAAAAGGTCAGGTTGGGGGCTGTATTTAAATGAGGGAAGTCTAGACTCCCCTCATTTAAACACAGCCCTGGGCTTCCCTGGTGGCGCAGTGGTTAAGAATCCGCCTGCCAATGCAGGGTACACAGGTTCGATCCCTGGTCCGGGAAGATCCCACATGCCGCGGAGCAACTAAGCCCGTGCGCCACAACTACTGAGCCTGCGCTCTAGGGCCCGCGTGCCTAGAGCCCGTGCTCCACAACAAAGAGAGGCCACTGCAATGAGAAGCCTGTGCACCACGGCGAAGAGTAGTCCCCACTCGCTGCAACTAGAGAAAGCCTGTGCGTAGCAACAAAGACCCAACGCAGCCAAAAATAAATAAATAAATAAATAAATTTAAAAAAATAAATAAACACAGCCCCCAACCTGCCCCTCATCAAGGTGGGCAGTGTCCTTACTTTACTGATGGTGACACTAAAGCTCTGAGGGGCTAAGTCACCTGCCCAAGTTTTGGAGTCACATACCAGAGTAGTTTTGGAAGCAAGGTCTCTTTTTTTGCAAATAATCCATCTTGTCTAAAATTACACTCCAAGAAAACTTCAGATGAATTATGTTTACAATTAGGATGTACAACTGAGGGAAAATGTAGTGAATAATTTATGGGATTTTGCAGCATGCATTCCTAACTATTAAAACACAGTTATTTATATTTGTTTTATTATTTCTAGGGACCCTGCGATGATGATGAGGAGGAGGAGGATAATAGGAAGAAGAAGAAGTTATGATCATGTTACAGCTCAGATAATGAGATTTACTGATACAGCAGATAGTATCCTCAATTACTCATTTATATCATTAAATCCTTCTATGCCCAAAACAATCCTAAGAAGTAGGTGACATTACCCACCTCATTTTACAGGAGGGAAACTAAGGAACAGAAAAGCTAAGTAAATGCCCCAAGGGGACATAGCTTGTCAGAGACAGACATGCCCTACACTTAGGCAATCGGACCCTGAGCCACAGCTCTCTAAGCAAATACCTACTATTAATAGCAGCAATTGATGATTTTAACTAAGTTTTCCAGTCAACATGTAACAGAAAATTCTTACCTCCGGTTTGCTAAGGCTGGATGACACCAAGGAACCGGATCCCACGTCCAAATCCCACTGCTTTTTACCATGGTTCTCAGGATCCAGGGCAGCAATTCGGCCATCTAAAGTGCTGATAATCACTAAGGATCTGTAAATTTAAAAATTAATAGGACAGAGTTAAAAAGATATCGAAGACATACACTCAAAAGGAACCAGCCTCTCCCCAGGCCGCTATCTGTAAGGGGGGGGGGGTACCTCCTCACGACACTTGTAGTCTTTCCACCACTCTCTGTCTTGAGCCCTCCAAGACAACTGCATTATGCCCTTTATGGGTTTGTTCCACTTATGAAAAGCCCCAGACTCCGAGGTCACCCCTCCTTCCCACACTCTAATCCCCACATGGAATTCGACATGCCCTGCTCTGTCCTCTTCCATTTCCCCAACTCCTAAAGCCTTTGCCCTGAAACAGCGTCCCCTGAAAGTTCACTTACCTTCTTGCTCTGGCAGAAACCTGGCTCTCCCTGAGGACGCTGCTTCAGAAGCTATGAGAATTTTCTTCTCCATAACCCTTACCAGGCCCAGTGATGGTGTAGGCGTACTCCTCGCGCCTCGCTACCATTTCTGAACTATTTTCTTTCTCTCCTCTCTAAAAATCCTCAGGATCATGTCATTCCATCCATTACTCCTCCTAATAATTGTCTACTGACCCTTGGGTCACTAACCCCATTCCTTGAGGATTTTGGCTCCGGTTCACTGTCACTATTAACATGTTCTGTGGGTTTTCATTATCTGTCTACCTCGCCTCAGTCCCTAAGCCCTCGTCATTACCAATCACAACTTCCCTGTCCCACTGAAATTTCAAGCATTCCAACCCCAGTCACCAACCCCTCTTTTCCAGCTCACCTCCTCTACTTCCTTGACTCCAAAAAACCTCTGACCCCACCAGAACCCTATCAGCCATTGATCCTACCACTGGTCCCCTGAACTTCACTACCATTATGCCTTCACTTCTTTCTTATCCAGTTTAAGTTCCATAGTCCTTTTTTTTTTTTTTTTTTTTTACTTTTTGGCTGCACAGTGCAGCATGTGGGATTTTAGTTCCCCGACCAGGGATCGAACTCATGCCCCCTGCAGTGGAAACCCGGAGCCTTAACCGCTAGACCACCAGGGAAGTTCCCATAGTCCTTCATGTTAAGCACTTCCTTGCTCACGCCCTCAGCTCCCTACCCGCTCTCTTACATCTCACACTGAACTAGCAGAACTCCAACCCTGGTTCAATTTTCTGCCTTCACTCAATCTTGCATCTGTGCGGTTGAAGAAAAATATAACCATGCTGACTGGTGTCACTCTACTCATGACCATCAACATCACAAAAGGGCTCGAATGATGCTCCACAATCATAACACGTTTCCCTAGTCTATCCACTCTCCCACTGTCCTAGGTTAACTATTTCATTTTGCCTTTGCCCTCAAACTTCCTACCCTAGCTCTTCCAAGCTCGTGCATCTCAGGGACTATGCTTCCTAGATAGGTGTTTACTAAGGAAAACAGAAATAATCAAAAGAGATCCCACCATCCGATCTCTCCATGTATCAGCACCTGGACCCATGAAATCTACCTCCCCTCCTCTTACTGCAGGTGAATTGTCCACGACTCCATCCACTACCAACACTCCACTTAGGCAATAGGTATCTGCCTGTGCATACATAGGGACTCACTCCTCTAAATCCTCTCTTCTTGCTCTCCCATCAATTATTCCCCCTCTACCACAGCATTCCTCTCAGCCTTCAAACCTGCCATTATATCCCCCAACTTAAAAACCCAACCAGATTAAATATAATGATCCACTCTCCCCGCTCCAGCTTCCAATCCATCGCTCGCCCCCCTTTGGAACAAAACTCCTTGAAAGAGTTGTTATGTAGTCTGTGTCTCCAAATCCTCTCCCCCTTTTTGTGCTGAACTATTTCTAGTCAAGTTTTTCCCTCTACCCCTTCATGAACAGGCTCCTGTGGGACTCACCACTGACCTTCACACAGACAAATCCCATTCACTTGACCATCCAGTGGCATGTGATCAGTTACTTCTCCTGCTCTCCATCAACTACTCTTTTTTTTTCTATTTTATTGATGTTTTTTCACTTAAGTTTTTTTTTTTTTTTTAATTTAAAGTACAGTTGATTTACAGTGTTGTGTTAGTCTCTGGCGTACAAAAAAGTGACTCAGTTATACATACGTGTGTGTGTGTGTATGTTCTTTTTCATATACTTTTCCAATATGGTTTATTACAGGATATTGAATATAGTTCCCTGTGCTATACAGTAGGACCCTGTTGTTTATCCTCTATCAACCACTCTTCACGTGGCTTCCAGGGCACCATCTTCTCCTGATTATTTTTTCTTAGTTCAATGCTTCCTTGTCTCAGTTTCATTTCCTGGTCCCTCTTCATCTCTCCTATCTCTGAAAATATTCTCTACCTACACGTACTTTTCTTTGGTGGTCTCATAGATGAAAATATCATCTATATACTGGCAACTTCCAAATTTGTACCTCTGGTTCCAGGCCCCTTCCCTGAACTCTGGGCATACATGTGTAACTGCCTGCCAGATTTTTTTCCCTAATAAATTTATTTATTTTATTTATTTATTTTTGGCTGTGTTGGGTCTTTGTTGCTGCACGCGGGCTTTCTCTATTTGCGGCGAGAGGGGGCTACTCTTCGTTGCGGTGCGCAGGCTTCTCACTGCAGTGGCTTCTCTTGTTGTGGGGCATGGGCTCTAGGCGCACGGGCTTCAGTAGTTGTGGCACATGGGCTCAGTAGTTGTGGCGCACGGGCTTAGCTGCTCCGCGGCATGTGGGATCTTCACGGACCAGGGCTCGAACCCATGTCCCCTGCCTTGACAGGCAGATTCTTAACCACTGCGCCACGAGGGAAGTCCCATTGCCTGCCAGATTCAGATTGTCCTACAGGCTTCTCAAAGTGCACATATCCAAAATCAATATCCCCAGACTGATACCCCCAATTCCTCAAACACATCATGCATGATTTTTCCTCAGGGACTTTGCAGCTACTGTTCCTTTGCATCCTGGAACATATACCCCAGATACATGACAAGCTCTCAATAAATATTTGTGGAATGAAAGGATTTGTTGAATAATTGTTCTAGGAATTTGTTAGGTATATCTGTCTGCTTCTGAAAGACCATGCAAATTCCAAGCACATATAGTTATGTTCCTGTATAAAATGTAACTTTTATCTATCCTACTTCATATACAATATATACAAATTCAAAGTAAAGCTACAAGTCGATTAAGACAAACCAGTTCAAGTACACTCATTTGAAACCTTTCAAAGAACTTAATTGTTTAGCAAATGAATAAACTTATCAAGTGAATAAAAGTGTTAATTTAGTTCCCCAACTATACACTAATTCTCACTTTGAATTTTTCAAATGGTAACTCTTAGTCTACACTGTGAAAATAAAGACTTTTTGCCACACTACAAACTAGTAATTTTCAATAACACACCAAAAGAAAAGGAACTCAACTCCTTTCCCCATGCATTACCCTGCATTCTAAAGAGATCTACTGGGAGTTGGATGAGGAGGAGACTATAAGCCAAAAAATTATGTTATGATGAAGGGTATAAAAAAATTCATACCTGACAAACCAGAATGGAAAAGAATATGAAAAGAATATATACATATATATGTATGTATATGTACACACACACACATCTGAGTCACTTTGCTATACAGAAGAAATTAATACAGCATTGTATATCAACTATACGTCAATAAAATTTCCAAAAAAACCCCTCATACCTTAGACGTGCCAATTTACAAATAAAAGCAATAGACTCTAATTCAGTTAGAGATCAAGGGTTTGGAGCCAAGTCAACTCTTTCCTAGTCCCACTGCAAAAAGATCCAATTTTTCTGTTCAACAATCATTAACCATAAATAAATGGTAGAATGAAAAACCCTCTAATTGAGACAAAATTTAGTATACGCAAAGTGTAACCCATGAAGAATTAAGGAGACCATTGGAGCACTTCAGATGCTATTTTTTTAAAATTCAGAACCAATGTTGTTCATTTAATCATGCTAGGCATTCCACTGTTAACAACAACAACGAAAAAGCTACACTTTTTCTGAATATGTAGTTATTTGTGCTAGAGGTTTATACAGAGAAAAATGGTAAATTTTTAACTTTCATTTTCAAAACAAAGAAAAACCCAACGATAAAGTATGCATATGTCTTATGTATATATAAAACACATTTTAATAAGTAATTTGGAGTTTAATATCTAACTATCACTGAAAACCTATAATGTGAGGTGCGTTTAACTGAGTCAAAGATTCTGCTTTTTAAAATAAACAAGGTATTTTCAGATGATGAACTACTATATTTAGAGAATATGTGTGAATTCTAGCAATAATTGAAAGAAAGACAAACATGCGGGCAGGAACAATTAAGTACATCACCCTCTTAACTGCTACTGATATTTAGTATAATCTGGTTCTTTGATTTGAATGGTGCATCCTTAATTCTTTTCACCTCTCTTAATGGGAATAACAGAAACTCCCATAACAAGCCCTGTCAGGTATCAAAAAAAAAAATTCTTCATTCTCCTCTGCTACAAGTTATGGGCTCTGTCCCAAGCACGTCTCTGGAAGGGAATTTCCCCTTCTGCCGTGGCTGGAACTGAGCAGCTCCACTGGGCCAAGGAGATATGTAACGATTTAGATGGTTACACCTTCTCACATTCTTGGAGAGAGATGCTCTGACATACTGTTGGGTGAGAGAAGCATCAAGGAGACAGACACTGCTGAAAAACAAAGTCCTCGGGGTGTATGCAGGACAGTCAGAGGTGGCAATAAGATATGGCATTTAGAACAAACATCAGTGAGAGCTGAATAATGAGCCTGCCACCGCCCCCCACCAAAAACCAGGGAGAATCTAAGGCCCTTTATCTCCCCACAATCCACTCGCCCTATTTGGAGGTTTCTATGAGCAAGATGAAAAACTCTTAACTTATTTAAAGATCAAAGGAACTGCAGAAGCAGCATTTCCTGTGGAAAGAATCAGAGCTTTGAAGTCAGCCCTGTGTGCCCAGCCCCATGGCTCTGATCTTGTTCTGCTCCCGGCTCCATTCGAATTGCTTTTTCATGGGTAAAACAGGACTATTTCACTCAGCTCAGCATAACTCAAATTTGCCTGATTATCAAAATAATCTGGAGTGCTTGTTAAAAACCAGTAAAGGTTCACAGGTCCCCTCCCCAGAACAGGGTTGGGAGACGATAGCTTAACAAGTACCTGAGGTGAGTCTCAGGATAAGGTCAGTCTGGCAAAGAGTGATTTATCTCAAAGGGCTATTGCCTAGGAGTAAAAGAAATAATCCATTACCTGGATGAAGACGGCCTACTGATCAACTCTGTCAGCAAACCTTTTTGAAACTTCTCTCACTTAACACATTGCTTCTGTTTACAAAGGCATTTGTTTGGATGATTCAACAGCAAGCACTATTCTCTCACCCATAACGCCATTCTTCAAAGCTCCTCTCAAGAAAGGTCTGCAATGACCTCATCCGATGGCCAGGTTCATCCCCTCATCAGGGTCATCCCTGCAGCGGCAGCGGGGCCACTGGCTGCCTCCCATTCTGGCTCAGTCCTCGCCCCCTCCTCACCTGCCATCCTGACAGCTCTCAATCTCTAACAAGCAGGCCGAGGAGTTCCAGCTTTATCCAAAGCCCGCCGCTTACTCTATGTGTAACCTGACAGCTACTTATAACCAAATACAAAAGCTGTATTTTTTCTGAATATGTAGTTACTTGTGCTAGAGGTATATACAGAGAAGAATGGTAAACTTCTAACTTTCAGTTTCAAAACAAAGAAAAAATCCAACAATAAAATGTGCGTATGTCTTACGTATATATAAGAACACTAGTTCTGCATTTTCAGCAGGGCATCACCACAAAGCCTTCAGAAAACTTCCCTTCTCTCTTCCAGCTTTCTGCATCCATCCCATCACTGAACATCTAAATCAGAAATCAGATCCGCCTCCTCCCTCACCCTCTACATTTAGACGACAGTCATGCACTCTGGGTTCTATTTCTATAGCTTCCTTTACATCTTTTCATTCTTCTTCAGTCTCACTGCCCTTGTCCTACAACAGATTCACATGTCTCATTAGAACATCTTCAAAAGACTTTCTGCCGGGCTTCCCTGGTGGCGCAGTGGTTGGGAATCCGCCTGCCAATGCAGGGGACACGGGTTCGATCCCTGGTCTGGGAAGATCCCACATGCCATGGAGCAACTAAGCCCCTGCGCCACAACTCTAGAGCCCGTGAGCCACAGCTACTGAGCCCGCGTGCACAACTACTGAAGCCTGTGCACCAAGAGCCCGTGCTCCACAACAAGAAAAGCCACCGCAATGAGAAGCCTGCACGCCGTAACAAAGAGTAGCCCCCGCTTGCTGCAACTAGAGAAAGCCCACGGGCAGCAATGAAGACCCAATGCAGCCAAAAATAATAAATAAATTAATTAATTAATTTTTTTAAAAAAAGACTTTCTGCCCCTGGTCTCGTGCCCCTTGCTCTTCCGACAGTTTTTTTTTGTTTTTTTGGGGGGGTTTTTTCCCCCAACAGTTTTGTCTCTATAATAGAGATCTGATAAACTTCCGAAGCTCCCTGTGCCCACTGAATAAAGGCCACACTGCTTGGTATAGCACATAATCTGGCATAACCTAGGTTTCTAACCTTTTGAACAAAGTTCCCCTGTTAATTTGGTTTTTGTCGCATGTCTTCAATGATTTCGTGTGCCCCTAAAACATCACTTCTAATGAATTCCCCCCATCTTTAGAGGAACTATTTAAGTACCAATCAAAATATTCAAGACTTCTGGAAAGAAGTAGCTAAAATTACTAATTCAGTTTGGTATAATTCCAGTTCAAAACCGAGAAACTTGACTTTTTAATTAGCCTTCTCCTCAGTGAATGTCCAATTTCCATTAGGTTATTTGGAAAATAAGGACAATCTCATGGATCCCGCATAGGCAGGTGCATAGGGGTCTGGGAGCCCTGGCTCAGAAACCACTGCTCTGAGCCCTTGCTCACGTCATCACTGCAGCTGAGACTGTCCTTGACACTTCACTTTCAAGGACTCACTCACTTGACGTCTCCATTCTCTTCACTCTCAAACTCCTCTTATGTCACTTTTCATCCATTCTAGTACAGCTAATTCTTTAACACATGTATCTCCCTCTCAGACCTGGGACTCAAGGACAGCCCAGGGGCCCATTTATCTACCCTCAGCATCTAACAGTGCAGAGCCCCTAATAAAACGCAATAAATGTTTGTTGAATGCATAAATCTTGCTAAGGCAGATACTACTATTCACATAAAACAAAAACAAAAAAGAAGCTAAGAAAGATGTGAAAAGATGCGACTTGCCTAAGGCACCAAAATAAGAGGTTTTGGACAGAATTCTGAAGCATAAATTTCAGGGTTTTTAACTCTATCGTTCTGTTAGCTATATGTCTGCATAAGTGGCAACTCTTATATTACTATAATGTGCAGTTTTTATTCCTTCCAGAAGTCTCATCAAGATGCCACATATCCTGTTACTGCTTTGATTTTGCCCGTAACTGAGCAGAAATGACCTTAGGCCACAATGAATACCCAATTTTTAAAAAATTTTGTTTGCTCTGACTTCTGTCACCCAGAATACCTGGCTATTTACAATTAAGTTTATCTGAGTCTGATAAGTAAAGGCTGAATTCCTTCATACAGTAACTTTGAAGGGGTCTTAATGCCTGTATAAATTTCCCAGGTGAAACAGATGCAGGTGACAGTAGAACATTGTATCAATTAAATGGTTTCTACAGTAACAACTGCTTATTTTGAAATTGTACATTTCCTGTTGTGGGGGAAAAAAAAGTCACAAAGTTAAAAATGTGATTGGGTTAAATCTGCTCTTTTGATGTAACCAAGAATCCTCTTCCTAAAATACATGCTCTCACTCAAAGAAGCATATATTCTTGTTGAAAAACAAACATACTAATTGGACTTTACTTCTTAGTCCTCACCTACTAAGTAAATCTTCGAATCAAACTTCCTTTATTTAAACCTGTCACAAGACTAGCCATGCCCCAAATCCAAACAAATATAGTGCCAAAAATTACTAACTATATAACTTTGACATACCACCTAAATCTTAAAGAAATACAATCTAAGTTTTCAATGTTATAAACCACATGAGAGCGGCAGGTATCCTTTTCCAGTTAGATTAAAACATTTTTCGCAGCACTTTTTCTGCTTTATTCTAGGAAACCTTTTAAATAAAATGGTTAGTGACAGAGCAGGGTGAAAAAAATTAAAAATTAATCTCCCCTCTCACATTTAGTTCTGAAACCTACCAGCTCTCCTTTCTGTATTTTAAAACGTTTTGTAATAAAAATGTACAGGCAGCTCCTCTCTTACAAAAAAAGGGAAAAAAGCAGATGGAGTTTCCAGGCAGTATTTAGGAAATGAAGGACCATGTGGAAACCACAGCTCACAGCAGCTGATAAAGACAGGTTGCCTTCTGTGCCCAGGAGTGTGAATACAGAACCGTTTCCTCAATCCTGTCACAAATCATATCCAGAGTCCAGGTGTCAGTTAAGCTAAAAAGACAATTATAGGGGCTTCCCTGGTGGCGCAGTGGTTAAGAATCTGCCTGCCAATGCAGGGGACACAGGTTCGATCCCTGGTCCGGGAAGAGCCCACATGCTGCGGAGCAGCTAAGCCCATGTGCCACAACTACTGAGCCTGCGCTCTAGAGCCCGCGAGTCACAACTACTGAAGCCCGTGCACCTAGAGCCCATGCTCTGCAACAAGAGAAGCCACAGCAATGAGAAGCCCATGTACCGCAACGAAGAGTAGACCCCACTCGCGGCAACCAGAGAAAAGCCCGTGCACAGCAATGGAGACCCAACGCAGCCAAAAATATTAAAAAATTAAAAAAAAAAAAAAGACAATTATAGACAGGAAGGATAATCCATTACTCACCTAAAGCATGTTTAGTTTGGCTTACAGCCTGCCTTGATACTTATGCACAAATTCTTTTTTCAGTGTGATTTGTAGTCAATTTTAAAAGTCTGGGGTCAGAAAAGTGAGCAGATAACTGAGTTCCCTTTCAACAGTGTATCTTAAGACTCTATTATTCAATGGTCATTTTAGTTTAAAAAAAAAAAGGCTTGATTATGAATCTGAAGATCTGAGGAAGACCACAGATTTACGTATCATTGATTCAGATCAGATCAATTTGTAAAAGGACAGAGAGGAGAAAGAAAGAAAAGGGAATTCTATGGAGAACAGTATGGAGGTTCCTTAAAAAACCAAAAATAGAATTACCATATGACGCAGCAATCCCACTACTGGGCATATACCCTGAGAAAATCATAGTTCAAAAAGACACATGCACCCCAATGTTCACTGCAGCACTATTTACAATAGCCAGGTCATGAAAGCAAGCTCTATGCCCATCAACAGACGAATGGATAAAGAAGATGTGGTACATATATACAATGGAATATTACTCAGCCATAAAAAGAAACGAAATTGGGTCATTTGTAGAGACGTGGATGGACCTAGAGACTGTCATACAGAGTGAAGTAAGTCAGAAAGAGAAAAACAAATATCATATATTAACGCATATATATGGAATCTAGAAATATGGTACAGATGAACCGGTTTGCAAGGCAGAAATAGAGACACAGATGTAGAGAACGAACGTATGGACACCAAGGTGGGGAAAGTGGCGGGGGTGTGGCAGTGAGATGAACTGACATATACACACTAATATGTATAAAAAAGATAACTAATAAGAACCTGCTGTATAAAAAATAAATAAAATTAAATCATCTTACATTTGCAAAGTATTTTCAGGTTACAACTCATTAAATCCAAAAATTTCAGTTTACAGATGCACAAATTAAAGAAGCACCATAGATGAATGTCAAATTTAGTAATACTTTTGTTAGAGGGAAATCAGAGGCAAAAGGAACACCTACTTTACAAATTAGTATCATAGTTAAAACTAGTGCTTTACAACTTCCGGGGTTGTCAGATGTCCATATGAAGATGCTCATCCCATCACAAGAACCCCAAGTGACACTTCGCAGCTTGTTATTTGTGCTGAAGTTGGAAAACTGGTAACTCATAACTTATGCCAAGGTGCGTGCATAAAACCGAACAGTGACGTGAGATTTTGACTTTCTTCCCAACTTTCTGCACTGACCATCTCATTTAAATTTCAACTAAATGTAATATTTAACAGGACAAGCACTGACAAGACTGCTACCAGGAAAACAAGTTTATTTTAGCTACTTTTTAAAGGGGAAAAAAGTAGTTTATTCACTCATTCACATGTTTGAGATGCAGAGTAAGCATTTAGACCGAAACCGATGAAAATTCCATCAAGAGAAAAAAAAAATGAACTAGCGAGTCTCATTCTGCTTCTTGGCATCAAAAAACAACAATAGGGCTTCCCTGGTGGTGCAGTGGTTGAGAATCTGCCTGCCAATGCAGGGGACACGGGTTCGAGCCCTGGTCTGGGAAGATCCCACATGCCGCGGAGCAACTAGGCCCGTGAGCCACAATTACTGAGCCTGCGCGTCTGGAGCCTGTGCTCCGCAACAAGAGAGGCCGCGATAATGAGACGCCCGCACACCGCGATGAAGAGTGGCCCCCGCTTGCCACAACTGGAGAAAGCCCTCGCACAGAAACGAAGACCCAACACAGCCAAACATACATACATATACATACATACATACATACATACATACATAAATCCAAAGTTTAAAAAAAAAACACAACATGCAAAAACAAAGACCTTCATTCCGCATCTCCCTCTTTTAAAAAGTTTTGCAAGGACCATGGTTTTTCACAGCTGTTTGCAATAAAGGCTTGGTTAATCCAAATTTGTTCCCCTAATCTTCCTTCTTTATATAAACAGGATATTGGTCTATTATTATAGAACTGATATTCTCTTTTTCTTTTGACTTTTTTCTGAAGAGCACTTAAAAACAAAAGTTTTACAAACGCATACTCATCTCTTGTTGATTCAACCAACTTACTTACTCAAGATTTCTCCAACTTTCCACACTATCTTAAGTTACCAGGCAGACCCTTAAACCCTGGCCTATCTCTTCCCAGCCAATTCTGTTTGCCAAAGATCACTTACTCTCTGGCAGGCAAAATTCCTCTATTTTCACTCTTCTTCTTTCTGAGAAAGAAGTGGTCCTCTTGCTTGCCAACTACCTTCGCCTCCTCTTCTATTCCTTTCTTTTTCAACCTGTCTGTATAGGCTCCCACCTTCTGAATGTATAAAGAAGATCAGAGGCAGAGGTCCCATCAGGTTGTTTAACAGTGAGGGACTAAGGAAGTGGAGCCAAAAAGGATGAATCTTTTTTTTTTTTTTTTGGCTGCAGAGCGTGGCTTGGAGGATCTTAGTTCCCTGGGCAGTGGAAGTGCAGAGTCCTAACCACTGGACCACCAGGGAATTCCCCAAAAGGATGACTAACTCCTTCTATAATTGTGCTCATCCCAAATCCCTCATCTTCTCAGTCCTCACCCTACGCCTCCAGCCTAGCCAGCTGTATCTTTGTCTCCTTTGCTGGCTCATCGTCTCTAAAACATACGGCATTTCCTGAGATTTTTATCACGAGTCTCCTCTTCACACAGTTGCAACCATTTACCCTGATGTCTCTCCAACTGCAGTCGCTTGTTTCCTACCTAATCTCTCCCTCTGGATGTCCTGCCAGCACCTCCAAGTCATCATGTCCAACACCAAACCCCTTACCTTTTCCTCCCTGCTCCCCTAAATCTTTCCACTTTCCCACCTGTGCTCTCACCTTCTAGCCACCCTGTCTCCATCTTCAGACACCGGTACCCAGGGAGGAGGAATCAATTCATTTGCCAGGAACCAAGGTTCTGCTTCCGATCTCTCAAATCTACCCCTTCTGTTCTATATCCACTGGACAGTACACCTCTCATCGGCACCGCTATAACACGCTCCTTTTGGTATCCTTTCCTCAAGTTTTCAGGACATGGGATTGCTGGAGAAATATTCCTTAAGCACAAACTTCAATCAGGTCTGGCATTCGAGATACTCTACACCAAGACTTCTCAAACTGTAGTGTGTATGTGAATTGATGCTGACCTTGTTAAAACGCAGATACTCTTTCAGTGGATCTGGGCGTTACCTGATTCTGGATTTCTAACATGTTTCCAAGTGATGACAATGTTACTAGCATATGGTGTATATATACAACATGCCCCAAACTATTTCTCTAGCCTTAATCTTCTATCCCTCCCTGCCCAGCACACATGTATGTATGTCTGTATCTCTCTCGTACGCACAGGTCACAGACATACACATACACACACACAGATGCATACAAACAAAATAATGTTCCCTAAACATACTTCCCAGGTTTTGTGCCTCTTGCTGTCTCCTCAAGTCCAGCCTCTGCCCATCACAGTTCTACCCACTTTTCAGGAAACAACTCATTCTGCCACAACATTTTCTCATCTTCTCTTCTACCTCACCTGGGTACCCCACCCACTGAACACTACAAAAACCCTGGGACACTGATGGCACTTAATTTGCATGGCTTCTGCCCTGTAAAGTCATTATGGGTCCCCTTATTTAATCCTCACTGCCGAACTGCACTACCTCTTGGAGGGCAGGGGCTATCTGCCTAACCTCTGTAACCCCAGGGCATCCTGGGGGCCTCTTAAGTGCCAATAAATACCTGCTGCAGTGGATGTGTATTTTAAGAAAAATGAAACATGTTTCTCTACTTCATGTAACTTACTTTGAGCAAGTGCTTCAGAAGTTTCTTTAAGATACACAAAAACACTCTTTCTGGATAGCTAACTCATTAGCAAAACCTATGAAAATTTTGCCAGATGCCTGCCACTTTAAAAACATCTACGTATAAACATTCAAGGGGTGCTTCTAGAATTTTAGTACTTATCCTAGTTATGGTAGTCTCCAGGCAAAATATCAAGGTTCTGATATTTAACTGAAAATTTAAACCTAATTTGTCACAATCTAGTAATTACCACACTGCAAATTTACAATACTTTCTAATCCAGATTCTGGATTAATTTACCGAATGCTCCTGTTATCATTCCATTTATTAAATCACTTTCTCCCTGGGTGTGCTAAGATTAGCCGTCTGCAAAATATTTTACCATTAAAATGCCTTACATTTGTGTCCAGACTTTGAAAAGTGCTTTAAAACATGTATCTTGAAGTAACGTTTTTAAGGAGATGAAACAACTCAACCAAGACAGCCCTATATTAAATGTTTATATAGTAAACCCTATAAATATCAGAGAACTACCAAAATTCAAGAACACACCCATAGCTCCTAAACTTTAGTGTGTTCAAGAATTGTCTGGAGTGCGTGTTAAATTTGCAGATTCCAGGTTCTTACCCTGAGAAAGTCTAATTCAGTAAATCTGGAGTCGGACTTAGAAAACTGTACAGTTAACCAGCATCCCCAGGTGGTTCTGATGCAGGTGTTCCGCAGAACTCAATTACAGAAATACTGACCTCAACCCTGCTCCGTGGGCACTACAGGGGTATGTTAAAGGGAAACGTTGAAATCTCTTTGTGAAGTCCTTTCCCCAAACAGCTGTCACACCAGCACAGACATAAGGTAATTCACGAAAAAAAACACATGGGGGCTGTAAGTTCCTTGGGGTACTAGTAAAGCTCGAAAGCAATGCAAGAGGGAAAGTGACGTTTCTTTCCCACCTCGACCTCCATTCTCCGAGCATCCTCCAGGTACCTTCGAGGATGCTGCTTGCGCCTCGGAGCTAGAATCGGGCGCCGGGGAGCGGAGCGAGGCCAGTCTCCGGTCCAGGGGATGGGAAGGCGGCCCCTTGCTCTCCCCCAGGTCAGCAGCAGTCCTCCGCCAGCGAGAGGCCGTGGCCGAGGGGGGACCGCGGCCACCAGATACTCCGCGGCGCACGCGCATAAACAAGTAGACTCCCGGGGTCAGCGGTCCGGACGCTCTGCCCGCGCCCCTCACCTGCGGCACGGCCGAAGATCGGCCTCGTCGTCCGGTTCCGGCTCCCGCGGCTCCTGCTCGCCCGCGGCCGCCGGGAGCGCCTCGGCGTCCTCCACCGTCACCTCCGCCGCAGTCACGGCGCCCACCGCCGGCACCCGCACGGCCGAGGTTGGAGCGGCCGCGGCCCCCAGGCCGAACGCCGCCTCCACTGTCGATGCGGGCAGGTCGGAAGCGCGCCGCGCGGCCACCGTCCCCGTCACGAGCCCCAGCTGCAGCGGCGGCAGCAGCAGCAGCAGCAGCAGCAGCAGCGCCCGTGCCAGCGACCCCGGGCGGGCGGCGCGCTCCATCAGCGGCCCGCCCCGCGCGCGGGCATGGAGGTGCAGCCGCCGGCGCCCGCCTCTCCCGCCGCTCGGAGCCCCGGACCAGGGCGAGGACGCGCTAGGGACCCCAGCCGCCGCCCCGATGGTCAGGACGTCCAGCCGCGTTCCTCAGGCCACGTCTCAGCCCGGCCTCAGCCACCGCCACCTGAGTGACAGCCTCCCTCGGACATCGCCCATTGAGCAAACTTTCCGCGCATCTGCTCTTTGATTGGCTACGGCCTCTGCCACTCTGGGCTCCCAGGCTAGTCCTGTTGGAGAAGGTGGGCTTTCCCTGGTTGTCAACAGCACGCCTGCCAATCAAATTGTACTCCCTTAGCCCGAGGCCCGGCCCTCTTCCGGACGCGGTTACCAATGAGAAACGCTCCTCCCGGCAACCTTCTTACCTGATTGATGAGCTCCGCAGTTCCCAGAATACCGTTCCCCAGAGCAGATTGGCCATTGTGCTGGTTGGCCTTGCCCCTCAAAGCGAGGCGCTAGAGAACACTTGAAGATCATTGGTGGAAGAGGATGCCCCTCAAAAGTCTGAGATAACTTCTTCTTGATTGGTTGGAAGCGGCACTTACTACGTGGCGGATTCTGAATGTGGAGAGGAAGGTCTCAAGTGAAAGGAGGAGTGGGAGGCTAGTCCCTGGTGGCGGGGAGGCGGCCGACCTTGAAGGGGTTACCGCTGTAAATACTGGTTCTTTTGGATAGGCAAAAGAAGAGCAGGAAAAATAAGTGACCGCACAAAACATGTAGTTCCTGAAAGTGGAAGGGGTAACGTGAGTTGAGGAGACGATCCTGCGTGTGTCCGCGACGGTGTTGAGAATTACGGCTGGTTAGAGATGCTGGTGACCTACGTGATCCAGTCTACCCGACACGCCCCTTCCTCATTGTAAAGGAGAAGGAGCCCTGGCCCTGTGCACTTACGTCATTTGTCTAAAGTCACGTAGGTAGTTATTTACAGAACCGTGACTTTCATCCAAGCCTTCTGATCCTGGTCTGCCATGCTTTGTACCTTACTCTAGAGCAAAGAAAGAGTTAAAACCGCAAAAGGCCAAATTGGAGAAGATTTGAATGTTCGGCTAAGGCTTTAGAACTTTTCATGAAGTTAAGGACACCGTGAAGATTTTTGAGTGAAGTGATAAGAGTTGTGGTTTAGGAACAACCAACTGCTGTGGATTCCTCAGCAGTATTTTCAAAAGAAGAGCATCAAAGATTAGAAGACTGGTTGGGCAGCTATAGCTGGGAGGCTATGACCCCATCAAAATTCTGAAGATTTTTTTTAAGATACCGGCATACAAACATGCTCTTAATTTCTTGTGTCCAAAAGCAAAACAAGCAAAACCCCCCACTTCGCCTTCCACCTCCCACATTTCATTGTTGCTCAGTACAGTGAAACTCTGGACTCTTTGTCTTTAATTCCTCTTCTCTCGTTGTCAAACACACTACAGTCGGGCTTTTGGGCACACAACTCCACCAAACTGCTCTAGCTGTGGCCACCATTGCTAAATTCAAAAGACAATTCTCCATCTTCATTTTATCAGCTATAGTTAACCCAGCACATCAGTCTTCCCTGTATAAAACACTTTTCACTGGTTTTCCTGCTTCCACGTAGGCCAAATCATAACCCTCATTACCACCCCCATTTTAACTTAATCTCCTCTTTGAAAGGCTTCTCTCCAAATAAGTTTACATTCGGAGGTACTGGGGGTAAGGACTTGAACATATGAATTTGAGGGGGGACACAATTCAGCCCGTAACACCCAGATACTTGTGAGACTTGTTCCCTCACTTCCTTCAAGGCTCTGTTACCTTCCAAGTGAAGCCTCTCAGGACCACCCTTCCTAAACTCCTCCCCTGCTTTATTTGTCTCCTTAAATCTTAAAAACTCTACATACTTGTTTACTGTCTGTCTCCCTCCACTCCTATATAAATTCCATGAACATTTACTCACTGATATATTCAAAGAGCCTAAAAACAATACAAAGTGTTTAGTAAGTGTTTAATAAATATTTGTTGAATGAATGAATATCTGAGGACAGAAGGGAAAGGGATAAATGGAAGAGATTGTAGTTGCTGTAGATAGAAGGGGGCGATTAAGGAAGCAAGATCCCAGAGTATCTGGAGAAAACAGAGACTGCTATGCCTTCCGTGTTGAAAGTGGAGATTAGAGAGTACCCCTAGAGAATAAATTACTTTGAAATGAAGAGAAAATAGATGAGAGAGCTCAAACTAGTTGATCACTGTCTACTCAAAACAGGAGATAAGATCTCCTAAGTAAGAGGTTATAAGAGGAAGGTGTCAGAAAATTAACCTGAGGTGAAAAAATGATTGTTGACTACTTGTAATGGCTCATTTGAAATTAGGTAGTATTGATATATATATTTTAGTGGACCTAATCCTCACAGTTTCGTAACTTTTTCAAAAAATGATCATGGCATGAGCAGTAATCTGAGCTAATGAATTAGGGATCTGCTTGCCACCTGTAAATGATGTGGAAGTTTTGTTCATTCATGTATTCATTTACCATTCAGGGAGTACCATGTAGACACCTGCATGTAATGGGAATAAAGATGTGAACAAAACAGGCATGGTCCTTGCCCTTCTGAAGCTTAATATCTATCTAGTTAGGGAGACAGACACTACTTTAATAATATATTATTAAAACCAAGACAAGTGCTATGATGAAAAAAGCACAGGCAGAAGAGCAGTGGTGGAAAATGTCAGGAGAGTCAAGCTTCATACTCAGAAAAAAAAAAAACATGCAAATATTTCCATTTTGGAAAAAGAAGAAAAGTCCTGAGTCATGGTCATCTGAGTGGGAAGAAAATAACTGGGAGGCAAAAGAGAATCTGTCAGTTTTAGGACAGCGTGCAGAGTCACAGTGACTTCATGGGAGCTCTGGAAACTGAGTCTGAGCACCTCAGGGAAGTGTCTGAAAAGTTGGGACCAGGCATGATGCTGATCAACGAGTCTGAGCCAGGAAAAGAAGCTGGTGTTTCGGTACCTGAGCCAGGGCTGCCCAGAACAATTAAGATTCTAAAACAGCTTGGTCCAGAAGGTCAGGAAAACAGGTTAGAGATTTAGTATCATAAGCTCAGTCCGTGAACAGAGAATGTCTGTATCTGTTGAGATTGTATCTGGTTGTAATTAATAAAAAAAAAAACCGGCCACATAATGGCTGAAACAAGGAAGGGATTTATTTTTCTTAGTGACACGGCCGTTCCACAATTGGTTTATTTAGTCTTACGCTCCTTTTGTTTTTCCATTCTTCATGTATGACTTTTGTCCCTCGCGCTTGTCATCTCATGATTTCAGGATGGCATGCCCAGCATCATTTCTTTACTATGGGTGGGAAAAGGGGAACAACAGAAGACATTTACCACCTGAATTTGCCCTCTTTCCAAGAACTTTCCTGGAAACCCCAAGTAGAGGACTTCCACTTACAATTCAAAGGTCCAGACCATGTCACATAGTCTGCTAGGATAGCATACTGCCACTCTGAACAAAACTGGGGTTCTGCTAGTGACGATGAGGAGGGAATTTGTAATCTGCTTTACCGAAGTATAGTACATGTACGATGAACTCTTCCTATTGAAAGCGCATGCTTGGATAAGTTTCGACAAATGCATACACCACAGTCAAGATAACAGAATATTTCATCACCGCCAAGGGCATCCTCACATCCCTCTGCAGTTAGTCTCTCCTTTCACTCCCTAGCCCCCAGGTAATCACTGATCTGTTTTCAGTCACAATAGATTTTCTAGAATTTTTAATAAATGTAATCATACAGTATAGACTCTTTTGTGTCTGGCTTCTTTCACTCATTATACTTTTTTTTTTTTTTTTAAATTAATAACTACTTTATTTATTTATTTTTGGCTGTGTTGGGTCTTCGTTTCTGCGCGAGGGCTTTCTCTAGTTGTGGCGAGCGGGGGCCACTCTTCATCGCGGTGCGCGGGCCTCTCACTATCGCGGCCTCTCTTGTTGCGGAGCACAGGCTCCAGACGCGCAGGCTCAGTAGTTGTGGCTCACGGGCCTAGTTGCTCCGCGGCATGTGGGATCCTCCCGGACCAGGGCTCGAACCCGTGTCCCCTGCATTAGCAGGCAGACTCTCAACCACTGCGCCACCAGGGAAGCCCTCTCTCATTATACTTTTAAATTCATGCATGTAGCCATACTTTGTTCATTTTTACTGCCGAGGCGTGTTCTATTGTATCTATGCCACATTTGTTTATCCATTCACCTAGTGGCGTACATTGGGATATTTCCAATTTTTGGCTATTACAAATAAAGCTACTGGGACTTCCCTGGTGGTCCAGTGGTTAAGGCTCTGTGCTCCCAATGCAGGCGGCCCGTGTTCAATCCCTGGACAGGGAACTAGATCCCACATGGCGCAACTAAGAACCTGCATGCCGCCACTAGAAGATCCCATGTGCCGCCACTAAGACCCAGCACAGCCAGATAACTAAATAAATAAATATTATTAAAAATAAATAAATAAAGCTGCTATGAACTTTCATGTACAACTCTTTTGTGGAAACATAGGTTTTTATAACCCTTGAGTAAATACCTAGAAGTAAACTTACTGGCTCATGTGATTGATGTATTTTTAACTATATGACAATTTGCCAAATAGTTTTCCAAAGTGGTCGTACCATTTTACACTCCACCAGCCATGTGTGAGAGCTCAAGTTGTTCCAAATCCTCACCAACATTTGATATTGTCAGTCTTTTAATATCTGCTGTTCTAGTGGATATGCAATGGCATCTCATTGTGGTTTTGGTTTGCATTTCCCTGATAACTAATGATTTTGAACATCTTTTAATGTACTTATTGGACATTTATATATCTTCTTTTGTGAAATATCTGTTCAAAGCATTTATAAACGAAAGAATTTATATAGGTAGGCACCCAGCTGAGTTTGCCATACAGTGAAATATGCTGTGTCCGTGGGCTATTGCCATAATAATAATAAGAAGAAGGAGCCATCCCAACAATGAAGTGGCTTAAAAAAATTTATGCTTTCACACCCTGTGCCTGAGGATTGAATGATGTAACCAAAACACTTTATTCTTATGGCAATGGCAGAAACACAAAAAAAGATGGGTGGAAACTTACAGGCTAGAGTCAGAACCAGAGTACTGAAAAAGAAATAAAAGGAATCCAAATTGGAAAAGAAGAAGTTAAACTGTCACTGTTTGCAGATGACATGATACTATACATAGAAGATCCTAAAGACGCTACCAGAAAACTACTAGAGCTCATCAGTGAATCTGGTAAAGTTGCAGTTTACAAAATTAATACACAGAAATCTGTCACATTTCTATACACTAACAACAAAAGATCAGAAGGGGAAATTCAAGAAACAATCCCATTTAGCATCGCATCAAAAAGAATAAAATACCTAGGAATAAACCTACTTAAGGAGACAAAAGACATGTACTCCAAAAACTATAAGATGCTCGTGAAAAAAATTGAAGAAGATACAAACAGATGGAAAGATATGCCATGTTCGTGGATTGGAAGAATCAATATCATCAAAATGACTATAGTACCCAAGGCAATCTACAGGTTCAGTGCAATCCTTATCAAATTACCAATGTCATTTTTCACAGAACTAGAACAAAAAAATCTTAAAATTTGTATGGAGACACAAAAGACCCTGAATAGCCAAAACAATCTTGAGAAAGAAAAACAGAGCTGGAGGAATCAGGATCCCTGACTTCAGACTATACTACAAAGCTATAATCATCAAAACAGTATGGTACTGGCACAAAAATAGAAATATAGATCAATGGAACAGTATAGAAAGCCCAGAGATAAACCCACGCACTTGTGGTCAGTTAATCTACGACAAAGGAGGCAAGACTACACAATGGTGGAAAGACAGTCTCTTCAACAAATGGTGTTGGGCAAACTGGACCAAAGAAAAAAATGAAAAAAAAAACGAAATCAGATCATTCTTTAACACCATACACAAAAATAAGCTCAAAATGGATTAAAGACCTAAATGTGAGACCAGACACTAAAAAACTCCTAGAGGAAAACATACGCAGAACACTCTCTGACATAAATCTCAGCAATATCTTTTTCAATGTCTCCCAGAATAATGGAAATAAAAACAAAAATAAACAAATGGGACCTAATTAAACTCAAAAGCTTTTGCACAGCAAAGGAAACCATAAACAAAGTGAAAAGACAACCCACAGATTGGGAGAAAATATTTGCAAATGATGTGACTGACAAGGGATTATTCTCCAAAATTTACAAACAGCTCATGAGGCTTAATATCATCAAAACAAGCAACCCAATCAAAAAATGGGCAGAAGACCTAAATATAAATTTCTCCAAAGAAGACATACAGGTGGCCAGGAGGCACATGAAAATACGTTCAACATTGCTAATTATTAGAGAAATGCTAATCAAAACTACAATGAAATACCACCTCACACCAGTCAAAATGGGTATCATCAAAAAATCCACAAACAATAAATGCTGGAGAGGGTGTGGAGAGAAGGGAACCCTCCTACACTGTTGGTGGGAATGTAAATTGGTACAGCCACTATGGAGAACAGTATGGAACTTCCTTAAAATACTAAAAATAGAGCTATCATATGACCCTGCGATCCTACTCCTGGGCCTATATCTGGAGAAAAACATGGTCCGAAAGGATACATGCACCCCAATGTTCACTGCAGCACTGTTTACAATAGCCAAGACATGGAAGCAACCTAAATGTCTATCAACAGAGGAATGGATAAAGAAGATGTGGTATATATATACAATGAAATATTACTCAGCCATTAAAAAGAATGAAATAATGCCATTTGCAGCAACATGGATGGACCTAGAGATTGTCATACTGAGTGAAGTAAATCAGACAGAGAAAGAGAAATATTGTATGATATCCCTTGTATGTGGAATCTAAAAATAAATGATACAAATGAACTTATTTACAAAACAGAAACAGACTCACAGACTTAGAGAACAAACTTCTGGTTGCCAGGAGGAAGTATGTGGGGAAGGGATAGTTAGGAGTTTGGGATCGACATGTACACACTGCTATATTTAAAATGGATAATCAACAAGGACCTACTGTAGAGCACAGGGAACTCTGTTCAATGTTATGTGGCAGCCTGGATGGGAGGGGAGTTTAGGAGAGAATGGATACATGTATATGTATGGCTGAGTCCCTTTGCTGTGCACCTGAAACTATCACAACATTGTTAATTGGCTATACTCCAATATAAAATAAAAAGTAAAAAAAAAAAAAAAAAAAAAAAAGAACAGGAGTACTATTACTTCCACCCACATTTCTTAGGCTAAGGCAAAGCATATGACTGAGTCCAACATCAGTGAGGCAGGAAAACAGGCCCTGCAGAGAAACTGCAAATTACACAACAGGACTCATGATTTTGGAGAACAAAAATAGAATCTATCACAACTGCTATGGGAGTGATCAATTATATCTGTACCTGAATCAAGCATGAACAATTGCTTCAAAGCCATACACACAATGAGACACCACTCCATATCTATTAGAACAGCTATTTTTAAAAATATTTATTTATTTATTTGGCTCCACCGGGTCTTAGTTGCAGCATGCCAGATCTTCAGTTGCGGCATGCAGGAACTTAGTTGTGGCATGTGGGATCTAGTTCCCTGACCGGGGATCGAACCTGGGCCCCCTGCATTGGGAGTGTGTGGAGTCTTAGCCATTAGACCATGAGGGAAGTCCCAAGAACAGCTATTTTTTTAAAAAGACAATATCAAGTGCTGGTGAGGATGTGGAACAATTGGAAATCTCATACATTGCTGGTCTGAATGCAAAATGGTAAAACAATTTTGGAAACAGTTTGGCAGTTTTTTGTATAATTAGACATGTACTTACCATATGACTCAACAATCCCACTCCCAAGTTTTTATCCAAGGGAAATGGAAACACGTCCACACAAAGACCTGTATGCAAATGTGTGTAGCAGCTTTACTCATAATTGCCCAAACCAGAAACACAGAAAATGTCTATCAACTAGCTAATGGATAAACAAACTGCAGTACGTCCATATGATGGAATACTACTCAGCAATGCAAAGGAACAAGTTCCATGAATGACATGGATGCATTTCAAAAGCATTGTACTAAGTGAAATCGTACCTTAATAAATCTGACCTTAAAGACCAACAAACAAAAAAATGGTATAGACCTTTTCTCTTCCATTTTTTCCTGAAAAAGGCAAGAGGATGTGAAAACTGAGATTTGATTTGACAACTGACATTCCAATGATTCTTAGCCAGTTAAGTGACAAGCCAAAACTCAATGTGGCTTTCTTTGATTTGACATATGACGTGTAAATAAGCAGTTTGGGGGTGCACCTTTCTTAAGCCCTAGAAGTTGCTTGGTGCAGGTTAGATGACAAGGATGGAAAAAGGAATTCATGAGGTTCTGGTTGGGAAGTGCAGAGCACATAACAAGCCTGGGTTTCTGGTGACGGTTTCAACCTTTAAAAAGATGATTACACTTAAGGCCTATGTAAAAAAGGGACTGGGATCCCCAAAGAGGATCCCAACCCCTAGAGACTAGGGGTTGTTCAGCTGTAGTGAGCAAGCAGTGTATCAATGTTTCTCTAAGTGTGGTCCTGGATGGACTTAATTAGAAGTTCAGGAAAGGGGGCCCAAGCATCTCCATTTTATTTTTTTTTTATTTAAAAAATTTCTAGTGAAATATAATTGATTTACAATGTTGTGTTAGTTTCAGGTGTACAGCAAAGTGATGCAGATATATTTTTATATATATATATTCTTTTTCAGATTCTTTTCCCATATAGGTTATTATAAAATATCTAGTATAGATAGCTCCCTGTGCTATACAGTAGGTCCTTGTTTGTTTTTTTTAAATTAATTAATTAATTAATTTTTGGCTGTGTTGGGTCTTCGTTGCTGTGCGCGGGCTTTCTCTAGTTGCAGGGAGCGGGGGCTACTCTTTGTTGCAGTGTGCAAGCTTCTCATTGCGGTGGCTTCTCTTGTTGCAGAGCACGGGCTCTAGGCTCACGGGCTCAATAGTTGTGGAACACGGGCTTAGTTGCTCTGCAGCACGTGGGATCTTCCCCAACCAGGGCTCGAACCCGTGTCCCCTGCATTGGCAGGTGGATTCCTAACCACTGTGCCACCAGGGAAGTTCTCAGTCCTTACTGTTTACCTGTTTTATATATAGTAGTATATATATATATGTTATTCCCAAATTCCTAATTTATCCCTCCCCCTACCCAAGCACCTCCATTTTAAACAAACTCCCTACAACATTCTTACACACACTAAAGTTTGAGGAATATGGTAGTTTGGAGTTAATATGTTTGTTATAGTGTGGATGCTGTGAAATTCATGATTTTTCTGAATACCTACAATTTGTTTACATGTGCCTAGTTTATACCAAAGATCCTTCCCATTGAAGTGTTACCTGACCATCCACCTCTACTCCCACTAACCCCCAATTCAAGGGCCTATAATTTCTCCTTTGTGGTGTTCTAGAAAATTCTTCCTGGCCATTGCGAGTCCATCTCAGCTGCTTGCAGCTTGACTGTGGTTTACGGCCACTTCACCGTAGTCACTGCCTGGAGCTCCTGGACACAGCTCCTGAATAGGAGGCTGCTCTCCACCTCCGGCCTCCAGCTCAGACTTTATTCTCTACAGCCACCACATAAGATTGCATGTGCTGATCAAACTTTACCAAAAGGTTGGGGTAATTAAAGAGAAAAGAGTGGGGCTTCCCTGGTGGTGCAGTGGTTAAGAATCTGCCTGCCAGTGCAGGGTACACGGGTTCGAGCCCTGGTCTGGGAAGATCCCACTTGCCGCGGAGCAACTAGGCCCGTGAGACACAACTACTGAGCCTGCGCGTCTGGAGCCTGTGCTCCGCAATGGGAGAGGCCGCGACAGTGAGAGGCCCGCGCACCGCGATGAAGGGTGGCCCCCGCTCGCCGCAACTGGAGAAAGCCCTCGCACAGAAACAAAGACCCAACACAGCCAAAACTAAATATAAATAAATAAACAAATTTATTAAAAAAAAAAAAAAGAAAAGAGTGGTGATCATTTTGTAATGTATAGAAATATCAAATCACCGTTGTGCACCTGGAACCAACATACTGTTGTAAGTCAATTACACTTCAATAAAAAATAAAAAATTAAAATTAAAAATAATTTAAACCAGGAATTCCCTAGTGGTCCAGTGGTTAGGACTCCATGTTTTCACTGCAGAGGGCCGGGGTCCAGTCCCTGGTCAGGGGACTAAGCTCCCACAAGCCGTGCAGCACAGCCAAAAAAAAAAAAAAAAAAAAAAAAAAAAAAAAAAATTAAACCAACTATTTTTAGACTTGAGTTAGTAGTAAAAATTTGTAATTTTTTTCAGGAATACTATGAATTCACATAGTTTTGGACATACTTAAAGTCATATAAATCAGAAGGTTCCCAAGTGTACTAGGTGTTGGATGAGTGATATAAATAAATTCAGACCACTTGTTTGAGGTATGGATTATCCTATGGATTTCTGGATATTTAAGAAATTTATGTTAAAATTTTTTTTAATAAAGAGGAAAGAACCCCAAACGTTAAACCCATCATGTCTTGGGTATGCCTACTTTTGCTTCTTTTTCCCTTCCTACACACAGGAATTGGTTTAGTACTGGATTCTGTCTTTCTCATGGTGTTGGTCAGCTACTGTCACCATAATCTGCATAACTAAGCACCCTAAATAGTCAGTTATTCTTCCTTATGCATCTGCATGGCAGCTGGGGGTTAGCTCGAAACTGATGGATCCAGTTCTACTCTGCTAGTTTCTCATCCTCCTTGGAAGAATGGATTACTTGGGGCATGTTCCTCTTATTATGTAAGAGGGCAAGTCCCACCACACATGCATAGTTCAAACCTCTGCTTTTATATGTCTGCTTATATCCCTGTAGCCAAGGTATGATGCATAGCCAAGTCCAAAGTGAAAGAGGAGTGGGGGAAGAGGCCATGTCTAGAGTATGGTTGCGTATAATTACCACATGGGAGAGAAGACCTGTGACCATTCATTCAGTCTCCCACGCCCATCATGAGTATTTGTTCCCTTATCAGAGAGACTGAGTCCAGAGCAATGCTTTGAGGCTTCACCAGGACAGTAACTGATAATTATTACTCTTTTTTTTTAAATTTATTTATTTATTTATTTATTTATTTATTTATTTATTTATTTATTTTTGGCTGTGTTGGGTCTTTGTTTCTGTGCGAGGGCTTTCTCTAGTTGCGGCGAGCGGGGGGCCACTCTTCATCGCGGTGCACGGACCTCTCAATATCGCGGCCTCTCTTGTTGCAGAGCACAGGCTCCAGACGCGCAGGCTCGGTAGTTGTGGCTCACGGGTCTAGTTGCTCCGCGGCATGTGGGATCTTCCCAGACCAGGGCTCGAACTCGTGCCCCCTGCATTGGCAGGCAGACTCTCAACCACTGCGTCACCAGGGAAGCCCATAATTATTACTCTTGAATTTACACGGTCTGGTCCAGTTCTGGACAGATGTGGATGATTCCTTCTGGTCCTTTTGGAAATCTCCCTAAAAGTGGGATTTGCAGGCATGTATGCAGAAATGCAGAAACAAGTCCCTGTATATATACCCACACAGGCAAATATATATTTGTACATGCATGTGGACATGTCCAGTTATGCACACCTTTCCTCCAAAAATAAATTTAGTCTCAGAGATTTTCTACTAAATTCTTAAGTAGAAAGAAGATTTTCCCGACTGCTTTATAAATTGCAAAGAATCCCATTTCATAAGGATATGCGGACTTTACATTATGCTGAGAAGTATCAGTGCCTTTTCTTCAACCTTACCTCTTCTTCATCATCAAACGTCTGGGGGCCTGCCAGGAATAAGAGAGCAGCCAGGAGCCGGGCCTCTGTACCTCCAAGTGTCATACTCCCTTAAATGCACAGAAACCCTGGCACAGGACAATTCTTACTCAAGGTCTTCATTGCTTTCCTTTTCTCTCTGGGCGAAGGGGAAGGAGAGATTTTATTCCTCCAGTTGTATACAATGCTTCTAATTTAGGATGAAATAGAGGCACTAATTAGCACTAGTTTTGGAACACCCAGTGACTCGCTGTGTGCTCTGGGGCAGTCTGCTTCTCTCTAAGCCTCACAGCGTCTTCTGCGGTCACTTGTACCAGGAGCTCTCAGTGGTCACATGCACCAGGGACTCTCTTTGTTCATTTCAGTTCCATTTTTACATAATGTTATGCCTCTTTTTTCTACAGAGAATATTTACACAAGTTTACAATTAAAAAAAATCTAAATAACTAGGTAGCAACAAGTAAACACAAGCACAAAGGATCGCTTTGTATCACTAACCATAGATGAAATTATTTCTCACACGAGGGCCATCAGTATATTCTTAAAGGTTAGTAAGTATGGAATTATACATATATATATATTTTATATATATTTAATATATGTATTTACTATATGTATTAAATATATGTATTAAGTATATATATTTAACTTTGTGTTTTTATTTGCATGATTTTTAAAATTAAATGTAATCATAGGATCATCTAGCTAAACCTCTTCAGCATTTAAGGTCAAGCTTGTATTTGTGTCTATCAAATTAGCACCTAGTATTGGCAACTAACTGTCAGTTCTAGTTTTAAAATAGATAACCAACAAGGACCTACTGTAAAAAAAAATACAAATTAGGACCTAGTAATACTATCTTCATTGTCACAGGCAACAGGGAGAAAATAAGCTACATATTTATATAGAAAGATTTATTCCTGCCAAATAAAACCACAAAAGAGGTATTGCCCTTTGAGAGCAAGTGCTCCACGTGGTTCAAATACAGAAAAGTGATGTGAGACTCAGATCCTCACACGACATGTAGTTTTTATAAGTGGGCCTGACTGAAAACTGTCTTAGCTGTCAGTATTTGAGCATCTGCTGCCAGCTCTGACATAAGAGTTAGTTTTAGACCAAATATTCTACCGAGGATGACTGTAAAGTTAAATTAAAAAAAAAAAATCCTTTGAAGGTATCAGAAAGTAGCCAAGCCTTCCAGGACTTGAGAGGCTAAGAATGGGAAAGAAAGAAAACGCAGTGAGATCAAGATAATACTCTCCATCATTTCTCCCCTTGAGACATTTGCTGAATTATAAACAACAAGAGTCCAAGCAGAAGTTGCAGCTTAGCGAACTTCTAGGAGTCTCACAGGGCTACCAAAACAAAACGTGGTGGTCAGGCCTAGGAAGAATGCCAGGACTGGAAGGGCTCAGATTGGAGAGAAAAGGGAATTGTTGAAAAGTGAGCTGATATTCTACCTCACTTTTCCCATCAAGGCCTTTGCTGATTCCTAAGCTATGCAGGTTAGAGATCAAAAGCCCAAGCAGAAAGAGGCAGAGAAAAGGCTAAAAAGTGAAATAGTCTTCTTGTGCTGAGGAGTCAAAAATGGGAAGTCAAGGCCCAGCAAGGAGTCGGAGCTCTGAAAAATCCCCCCGGTCTTTCAGCTTTCAAATAGACTGCAGATAGGAGTAAAGACAAAGTGGAAATAAAATAGCCTCAAAAAACATAAAACCCAGCCTTAAAGTACCACATTCCCTAATTGGATTAGCGTGATCTGCCCCAACTCTGCCAGAAGATAATTAAATGATCTCTGCAGAAGGAAAGTGTTATGTAGAACTTCTACAATTATTCATACATATTGTCTAGTATTTGAGCAAAAATCTACAAGTCATGTCAATAAACAGAACCAAGTGGCAGAAAGTTAGAATAAAAAAGAGAAATAGATCAGATTCATTGGAGATTGAGATTGGAGTTATCAGACACAGGCTATAAAATAATTATAGTTAATGTCCTAAAAATAGATGACAACATGGAGAATTTCATCAAAGAACTGGAATCTATATAAAAACAAAGTGAAAATTTTAGAACATAAAGATAAATTAATTGACATAAAAATGGTCAATAAATACCTGAAAAAATGCTCAACATTATTAGTCATTGGTCAAAGGCAAGTTGAAACCACAATGAGAAACCACTTCATACCTAGGATGGCAAACAAAACAAAACAGACAATAACAGATGTTGTCCAGTGAAACACCCGCATGGAAAAATTTAAGCCTGCATACATTCCTGGGGGTGTAAAATGATATAGCCACTTTGAAAAACAGTCTGGCACTTCCTCAAAATGTTAATGATAGAGTTACCTTATAACCAAGCAATTCAACTCCTAGGTCCGTACCCAAGAGACTTGAAAACATATGTTCATGCAAAAACTTGTATACAGATGTTCATAGTAGCTTTATTCATAATAGACAAAAAGCGGAAAGAACCCAAATGCTCATCACTGATAAATAGATAAACAAAACTGTGCTATGTGATCACAAAATGTAATATTATTCAGCCATAAAAAAGGAATGAAATACTGATACATGTTGCAACACAGTTGAACCTTGGAAATATTAAGTTAACTGAAAGAAGCCAGTCATAAAAGGTCACATATTATATTATTCCATTTATGTGAAATATTCCAGATAGGAAAATCCATAAAGACAGAAAGTAGTTTAGTGGCTGCCAGGGGCTAGAGACAGAAGAGAATGGAGAATGACTGATAATGTATACAGTTTCTTTTTAGGGTGATGAAAATATTCTGAAATTAGATAATGGAGGTCACTGTAGAACTCTGCAACTATACTAAAAACCATTGATTTGTATACTTTAAAAGTGTGAATTTTATGGTATGTGAATTGTATCTCAATAAAAATATTATTTAATAAAAAGAAAAATTAATTAATTGAAATTAAGAATTTAGTACACGGATGTAACAGTAGAAGAGAGAATTAGTGAACTCGAAGTTTTCTCAGGGGGAAAAATATACAACTTGAGTAACAAACAGAGAAAAGAATGGAAAATAAAAGGAAAACCTAAGAAATTCACAGAACATTATGAAAAAGTCTGCACAGGTATAACTGGAGTTTTCCAGGAGAGAAATGATAGTAGCAATATTTGAAGAAATACTGAGAATTTCAAAAAAATTGGTAAAAAAAAAAAATCAAGCTACAGATTCGAGGATTTTTTATGAACCCCAAGCAGTTTAAACACAAAAGAAAACCACACATAGGCCCATCATAGTGAAACTGCTGAAAACCAAAAGTTAAAGACATCATCTTAAAAAGAACCATAGGAAAAAATACACATTGCCTTCAAAGGAACAATAGTAAGATTGACAGATTACTTAGACAAAGACATGACAATGTTAAAGTGGTGTAAGAAATGAACTGACAACTTATAATACTGTACTCAGTGAAAAAGTCTTTTAAAAAATGAAAGCAATACAAAAACATTAAAAACAATAAAAGGACCTGGCTGTCAGCAGACTTAGAGTAAAATAAATACTGAAGGGAGCTTTCCAGATAGAGAGAAAATGATCCAAGATGGAAATCTGAAAATGAAGGGCACAAGAACTAATGCTTATTGAAAAGGGTAAATTTGGGGATAAATATAAATGAAAATTATGTTCTGTAGAATAATGCTAATGTCTTTTGGAGCTTTAAGTATTACATAGGAGTTAAATGTACATAATATTAATATACATGGGCTTCCCTGGTCGCCCAGTGGTTAAGAATCTGCCTGCCAATGCAGGGGACATGAGCTTTGGTCCCGGAGGATCCCACATGCCACAAAGCAACTAAGCCCGTGAGCCACAACTACTGAGCCTGTGCTCTAGAGCCCGTGAGCCACAGCTACTGAGACTTCGTGCCACAATTACTGAAGCCTCTGCACCTACAGCCTGTGGTCTGCAACAAGAGAAGCCACTGCAATGAGAGGCCCGTGCACCACAACAAAGAGTAGCCCCTGCTTGCTGCTACTAGAGAAAGCCCCATGCACAGCAACGAAGACACAACACAGCCAAAAATTAAAAAAATAAATAAATTAATTAAAAATAAATAAATAAAATAAAATACTTAACAATAGCACAAAATGTGGAAGTAGGCAAATGCAGTTAATGCAGTCAAAGATTTTTGCATTGTCTGGGAAAGTAAAGTACTAATTTATGTTATACTGTATTAGGTCAAGGATGCATGTTACAATTTTAGGGTTATCACTTAAAGAATAATAAAGGTTGTATAACTAACAGAGGGAGGAAATGGAATAATAAAAATATGTGATTTATCCAAAGTGGGCAGGAAAATAGGAAAAAGAGGACAAGAAACAGGTGGGACAGGTAGAGAAAAAAAACAGTAAGTGGTAGATATAAATGCCAGTATATCAGTACTTACATTAAACATGTATGGGATAAGTACTCCTGTTATAACACAAAGCTTATCAGACTAGATAAACGGTAAGAGACACACCTTACCTGTAAGGTGTACATGCAAAACTTGTACATGCAAACAGTAGCAAAAAGAAAGCTGATGTAATTATATCTGGAAAAGCTGATTTTTAAAATGACTTAACATTTTTAAAAACCAGACTTTAGTACTTTTTAAGAGCAGTTCTAGGTTTACAGCAAAATTGAGCAGAACAGAATTCCCAAATATCTCCTCTCCCCACATACCCACAGCCACTCCCTCTATCAAAATCCGCACCGTCCCCCCCAGAGTGGTACATTTGCTACAGTCAGCGAACCTACATTGATTCATCATTCTCACCCCAAGCCCGATGCATTTACCCCGTGAACCCAGCAAGGAGGTTGAAAGGTTTTGGTTCTACTGAGTTTGAGGACCTGAGTTTGGATTCCTTGATCAGAGTGCTGAGCACCTGTGAAGTGTTTCTAGGGAACAGGGGATTTCGAATGGGTCTTGCTGATCAAGTACAGGATGAATACAGGAATGATCGTTCTTCTGGCCAAGACAGAAATCGGTATTCTGACAAAACAGATATACACCGTAGGGCCCATCCTGCTGCAGACAGCTTTGATGACTACCCACCCAGAAGAAGTGATGATAGCTTTGGACACAAAAGTTGAGATCATTGTGATTCACACTGATATCATGATGCGTGTCAGGATGAGCAGTCGGATGGTGCACACCGGGATATGGATTGATATGGGGGCTGGGATTGCTATGATGACTGAGGCAGTAGAGACTATGACAGAGGCTGTGATTACAGGACAGGTGGTGGCAGGAAGACCATTTGGTCATGGGCACCATAAGGATGATACCTACAGAGAAAGAGGGGACCACTATGAAGACAGACATGACAGACAAGATGACCGGTCGTGGAGCTCCCGAGATGAACATAGGCATGATGATAGAGGTCCTCCCACCCACAGACCCAACGTGAATGTAAAGCTTCAGGGTACTCCCAAGGAAGATGATTCCTCTGCTAGCACCTTGCAGACCACGTGAGCAGCCTCTATCTGTAGAGGGGCAAAGCCTAACTGTCACAATCGCTAGACACGTCCCCCAAAACTAGAACTTCAACCTCGGGAGAGACACAAAAGCTGCCCAAGTGAAGAAACTCAGGAAAGGGAAGGGTTGAGGAGAGGAAGTAAGTCATCACAGACGGACCTCAGCCGCATCTGGCAGAAATGCACGAAGAAAAGAGAAAGAAGTCTTTAGAAAAGGAAACATTCAATAAGGAGGAAGATTGTCCCACTCCAACTTCCAAGCCTCCAAAACCTGAGCAGCCTCCAAAGGTAATGCCAGCCCCTCCACCAAAGGAGAATGCTTGGGGGAAGCTGATCTCAGAGCTCAGACATAGAGTAACCACAGTAGTTCTGGCTCAGCCATCTGAGGAAGGACCAGCAGGAAAGGTGAAAAGAAAATAGATGGGTGAATGTCCCAGAAGGTCAGCGTGGCAACTCCAGCCCTAATCCAGTACAGGGAGGAAACAAAGACGACCAGAGGAGTCAGGTGGGAAGGATGGTAAAAAGGATCAGACTCCTGATCTGCGCCTGAGCCAAAGAAAGCTGAAGAAAATCCAGCCTTCAGGTTCAGTTCTGCAAGCAGTCATGCTACTCTCTCCTTTGATAGTGAAGATGAAAATGAGGGCGATGATTACAACGAATAGACCTCTACATCCTCTGCTTTCTCCTAGCCTCTCTCTGCCCTGGAACATTCGAGAGCAAATCAAACCTCTATTCAGGCAAGATAAAATAAAACTCACCATCTCCTGGCGGGGAGCGGGGGAGGATCAACCCACCAGGATGATTGAACAGTTCTGTGATTGAGGGATTTTCCGGGACTTGGGATCTTCTGTTTTAAAACAGGGAAAGTTCTGGGCAAACTAGGATATATTGGTCCCCTTTTATGGCAGCAAAAGACCAGGGATCCTGTGTGTCACAGATAAGCCCTAGGCTTCCTTGTAGTCTCTGTTTTGCTGTATTTCCCACCTTTCAACACGGCCCCAACTCCACTCACTGTCTGATAACCCAATTTACAGCTCTGCTGCCTGCCTGCGCCTCCTTTCTGTGACCACAGTGGCTGTTATTCTCTGTCCTGGTAGTCGGACCCAATCTCTCCCCTAGGCTATGGCCCCTAATTCTTTTAGGACTCTGCCCTAGGATTTTGTATTAAAAAGAGGATGATTATCTATCTATCTATCTATCTAGATATATATATATAGATAGATATATTCATTCTATATATATAAATGTATTTCAATATAAATAAATATATATTTCTATACCTATCTATATCTGTATCTCTCTGGAAGAAGAAAACAGGTCCCAAGGTTGCTTCAGGAAAAACAAACAGGTTGGCCAAGGCACAAGGGTGGGAGGATAGGAGGAAGACTGGTTCCTTCTTTTAGCAGCTTTATTGAGATGTAATTCACATAACATACAATTCACCTATTTGAAGTGTAGCATTCAATGATTGAATATATTGACAGAGTTGTGCAACCAGGAAGGAGAATTTAAAATGTGTTTCCTTTTGTATCTTTTGAAGTAGGTGCCCAGGAACAGTCCTTGGTAGCTTTCTGAAAGACTGTCTCCCAGATTATAATCCTCAGGTTGGCTTGAATAAAATTTTCCATTTCTTGGTTAAAAAATAAAAATAAAATAAAATAAGGCCCAAGGCACACTTCAGGCCAAAGGACCCCTCAGGATTTTCACCGGTTGGTACCTTTTGTTGTCAGAGGATGGAGGGGAACTCCTCAAAAGACCACAGCCTGGGATCCAGATCTTTCCCCTCTCGTCTCCCCAGGGAACTTGCCTCTTTGCAGAGCACTGAGTGCACAGCACTCTGTCAGCATTTTCAGGCACCTGTCACCAAGCATGGCATCCCAGGACAGGATGTGTGATCACAAGTTTAGTCTCATAACTCCCTTCAACTTTGCCCAAGTTAGAACATTTTTAAAAAGGTGTTTATGTTTATCTTCAGTGTCCTTTCTTAATTCACTCTAATTTTCTACAGTGAACCTATGTTACCTCTATATTTTTTAAGTTAAAAATAAAACACCGTCCTCATGGTGCCTCCTACAGGAAGCCTTCCTTGACTACTCCCTCATCTCCCCATGGTAGGTTTGGTACCCTTAAAACACTGTTAGTTTCCATAATACCCATGCTCACTTCTAGCACAGCACTTATAAGGTATTTTAATCACCTGTCTAATTAGTTGCCTGCCCCTTAGACTGTGATTTCCTTAGAGCAGGTACTGTACCTTTCAAAACTGCGTCCCTAGGGCCTTTAATGGGGCCTGGTGCACAGAAGGAGCTTTCCCATTTCTACCTCCCTTAATAGTCCTGCCTTTAACACCCACCCAACCCAGGCAACAACTAACCCCACACACATTTACAGAGAGCCCAAAGAAGACTTATTCCCTGCCGTCAACTGGTTGAGTAAACTTTGTTGCCAATAATCAGAGGATGGAGGGGAACTCCTCAAAAGATCAAGGCCCTGGTGTCCAGGTCTTCCCCCTCATATCCCCAGGGAACTTGCCTCCTACATATGGACGTGTTTTACTAAGCCCTGAGTACCCAACACTATGCAATAAATATGAGAAAATGAGGATTCCAGAAGGACTTGGTGGGCACGGCCATCTCAGGAATGCTGGAAAACAAGGGAGGTCCTCAGGCATATTATTTGGATGAGAGCTATATTCCTCCAGAATGAAAGGTAAAGGAGAAGGGGGGCAGGAAGTTAGGAACTAGAACTAGAACTTGAGACAAGATACAAACTGGAGGTGGAAAGGCAGTGAAGGCGTGAATCTCTGTTTTGGAAGACAACTTGATAGAGGGGGAACAGAGCATCATATAAACACTGAACTTACACAAATTATACTTGGCAGAAAGGAAGAGAAGATGAGGGAAAGAAGCAAGAGTGGGAGGGGGTGGAGAAAGATGATACAAGAGAAATAACCACTTAAATAATACAGGTTTTTATATTTTATTAATGTACAGGTGGTCCTAATGAACATTCCACTCAGTGTTGTTCCAGAAAAGTTTGAGAAGGGAGAAGTGACATATACTATACCTTTAGTGTACTAGGATACAGATTTAACCGCTTTTGGATTGCCAGGGGAGCTTTAAAAATATATATATAGCTGCCTGGATCCCACCCTCAGAGAATCTAATGTAATTAATTAGTCAGAGATGCAGCCTGGGCTTCAGACTGGTTAAAAGCTCCCAAGAGACTTTTTTCCAATTTTTTTTTATTATGGTAAAATACACATAACATAAAATTTAATGTTCTAACCATTTTTAAGGATGTAGTTCAATGTTATTAAACACATTCATAGTGTTGTGCAACCATCACCACCATTCATATCCAGAACTCTTTTCATTTTGTAAAACTGAAACCCTATACTCATTAAACAATAACCTTGGCAACCACCATTCTACTTTCTGTCTCCAAGATTTTGACTATTCTAAGTACCTCATATAAGTGGACTCATACAGTATTGTCTTTTTGGGTCTGGTTTATTTCACCTAGCATAATATCCTCAAGGTTCAACCATGTTGTAACATACGTCAGAATTTCCTTCCTTTTTAAGCCAAGTAATTTTCTATTGTATGTATATAACATATTTTGCTTATCCATTCATCCATTTATGGACACTTGGGTGGCTTCCACATTTTAACAATTGTAAATAATGCTGCTATGAAGATAGGTGCCTTCAGTTCTTTTGTGTATGGACCCAGAAGCGGGATTGCTGGATCATATGGTAATTTGGGGGAAGGGAATGATCCTACAGGAAATCAGTGTTCTTCTGTCAGCCGAGGAGGGGATGGAGGCTGGGCAGACAAAAACAACAAACGTCTAGTACTGAGGAGAGGAAGAACTCTAGGATGGGGCCTTAGCATGGCCATCTGTGGAGCTGGAGTTCCAGGAAGACCTAGTGGGCCTTAGAGGATCAATCTCTGGGGCTATGACTTGGGCCCTGGATTTTCTCTTCATTGATGAAACCTGAGAAACAAGAGCTGCACTAGAGAAATAGAGGCCCCATGACTGTCCTGCCTTTTCCTGTTCAATGGAGGTTTTAAAACTACCTGGACATTCCATGTACATCTGAATGGATAAAGAAGATGCAGTATAGGGACTTCCCTGGTGGTGTAGTGGTTAAGACTCCGCCTGCCAATGCAGGGGACACGGATTCGAGCCCTAGTCTGGGAAGATCCCACATGCCGCGGAGCAATTAAGCCGGTGCGCCACAACTACTGAGCTTGTGCTCTAGAGCCCGCGAGCCACAACTACTCAGCCCGCGTGCCTAGAGCCCGTGCTCTACAGCAAAGAAAAGCCACTGCAATGAGAAGCCTGCGTACCACAACAAAGAGTAGCCCCCGCTTGCTGCAACTAGAGAAAGCCTGTGTGCAGTAATGAAGACCGAATGCTGCCAAAAAATAAATAAATAAATATATTTTAAAAAAAAGATGTGGTGTATACACACACACACACACACACACACACACACACACACACACACTGGAATACTACTCAGTCATAAAAAAGAATTAAATACTGTCATTTGCAGCAACATGGATGGACCTAAAGGTTACCATACTAAGTAAATCAGAAAGAGAAAGACAAATAGCATATGATATCTCTTATATGTGGAATCTAAAATATGATACAAGTGAACTTACTTACAAAGCAGAAACAGACTCACAGACATGAAAAACAAACTTATGGTTACCAAAGAGGACAGGGGGGGAGGGATAATTAGGAGCTTGGGATTAGCAGATACAAACTACTACTATATATAAAATAAACAACAGAGTACTACTGTATAACAAAGGGAACTATGTTCAATATCCTATAATACACCATAATGGAAAAGAATCTGAAAAAGAATATATATATATATGTATAACTGAATTACTTTGCTGTACAGCAGAAACTGTAACCGAAAGTTGGGTCTGGCCGCTCACTGCTCAAAAGCCAATAGAGAGGCAAGGTTGGTGGAAGGGAAGGTTTGCTTTATTTTAGATGCTGGCAACATGGGAAGGGGGTGGGGAGGGCGGACTCCTGTCCAAAGGCCAACTCCTGCCCCCACCCAACAATCAGGGAGCAAGAGCTTTTATAGATGGAGGGAGGGGGCTATGGGCAGAAACAGCACAGTCGGCTCTGACAGTCATCTTGAAATTAGCCACGTGGTGGTCTGATAGCATCCTCTTGATTGTTTTAAGTACGGTTAATCTTCAGTTCCAGGGTCGATTTATTCCCATTTCCTTGAGGCCAGTTCTCGGAATTGCGGCAGCTTGTGTCATGGCTACAGTCTGGTCATCATGTAGTTAACTTCTTTCACCTGATGGGGGTTACAGTATCTATAAGACAGCTCACAGGATATGGCTCAGAATATTATCTATAGCCCTTAAGAAGGAACTAAAGGGCCTTGACTTTGCTTACTGACTAACCTATTATTATTTTGTCCTGTTTGACTGCTTTTCTTTGCTCCTGCATTTTCTCTCTTCTCTGACTAAACTTATTCTTTGGCTAAAGTTTTTCCATAGACAAAAGGCAGGCTGAGGACATGGTGGGGAAGGACCATAGGGTCCTACTCCATTTCAAAACTAACACAACATTGTAAATCAATTGTACTTCAATTTAAATAAATAAATAAATAAATAAATAAATAAATAACTACCTGGACATTAGAAAGCAGATTTCAAAGTAAAAACAGAGAAGAAACAACACGAAAGATTCCTGGGCAGGAGGACATGCGGTGACTCACGGTAGCTCAAGGCAAGGGCTCTGCTACCTGCTCACGACAAAGAAGGTTCCACCCATTGGCCCAGTGGATGAAGGTTGTGTTTTCAGTCTCCCCAGTTCACCTGAGCCCACCGACCACATAAATCCCCCTGTTTGAGAGGCTTATATGGCTTGTTGAGGGTTGTTGCATGGTGGTGATGTTGAATTGTGAAAACGTAGAATAATAACACTCCTGATCACAAAACGAGAGCGTCTTAGATAAACTCAGGAGACTAGATGTAGGTGAAAGCTAAAGAAGTTCTTCAACGCCAGAGTGATTCATCCAGGAAGCAATGAAATTTTCTTCCTTAGATATCAGTAAATATACAATACATTTGCAGCTAAAGATCAACTTCAAGATGTCTTTTCTGGGTGCCTCCAGTCCTAAGGCTTTTTATTCTCTCAAGAGCCAAAAAGTAAAAATAGAAACTAGAATGTGTCTTTCAATTATAATTTTGATGCCTCTCTGACATGTTGTGTAATTCTTGGCTCTCACATTCTGAAGCCTGGATGTTGAGATTTAGAGGATGGGTGGCTGTTACCTTTATTCATCAGGTTTTTTGAATTTTTAAAAATTTATTTGGCTGGGCTTCCCTGGTGGTGCAGTGGTTAAGAATCCGCCTACCAGTGCAGGGGACACGGGTTCGAGCCCTGGTCAGGGAAGATCCCACATGCCGCGGAGCAATGAACCCATGTGCCACAACTACTGAGCCCGCGTGACACAACTACTGAGCCTAGAGCCTGTGCTCCACAAGAGAAGCTGCTGCGATGAGAAGCCCGCGCACCACAACAAAGAGTAACGCCTGCTCGACGCAACTAGAGAAAGTCCGCGCGCAGCAACGAAGACCCAACGCGGACAAAAATAATAAATAAATTAATTAATTTATAATAAATAAATAAATAAATAAATAAATAAATGATAAATATTGGTGAAAGGATGTGAAATGACCTATGATTAAATGAATGACTAGAAAGAGTGGTGTTTTCCTGCACTTGTTCTGGAATTGAGACCTTGGGCGCCTCCACCCTTCCCTTAGTGCTGAGTTCAGAGAGCCCCCCAGAAACAGGAGGAGTCACAGCCAGTACTACCCCGCACCTTACAGCCTTCCCCTCACAACCACATTCTGAGAGAAATGATCAACCACGACTGAGCGAAGTAGGTGGTTGTCAGCCCGCTAAGTTTGCTCCTCTGGTCCATCTGTAGAAACTCAGGCTTCCTCTCTTGCAGGTGTGCTTTGAGGTAAGGAGATGTTTCCCTATTCTTCCTTTCCCAGCAGCCTGCAGCATCCTGAAATCCTCCTTTCACTTTGAAAGCAGCTTCCTTAAAGCTCTTGAACTCCAGAAGCAGGGAATGTGTGCTTATAATAAACTCCTCCTATTGGCTTGGTGATTATGTTTTCAGTAGTGTGACAATCACCTGACCCTGGAGGCCAGCCCCTGTTTCACTCAGAGAGGCCAACAGTGACTCAGATATGGATCTGTTTTTCTGAAATCCCAAGGCAGATGGGGCTGTGGCCAGGCTGCTAGTGGGTGGGGCGCGGAGGATCTGTGCTTCCTTTACCAGTTTATTTTGGAAGAATTGGCAGAAGCTAAAAAGTGGAGATCAGAGAGAGGCTGTAAGGTGGAAGACTGTCCTCCACCTTATCCCTTTGACCACCTCTCCGATGACCATCTCCCTCTTTGCTAAATTGGGGGAAAACTGCCCTTTCAAAAGAAAACCTTTTTTTCTTTTTTTTTTTTTTTTGGCTGTGAGGCATGTGGGATCTTAGTTCCCCGAAACCTTCACCCATGCCCCCTGCAGTGGAAGCACGGAGTCTTAACCACTGGGAAGGTTAAGGGAAGTCCCCCTTTCATAAGAAAACCTTGATCTTAGTTCTGAAAAGAAGGCAGGAAGGGTGGCTTCCACACAGAGTTCAGGCCTCCCACATTTCCTCAGAATTGTTTTTCTAAGTCAAAAGGCCAAGCACGTCATGAACTTGAATGTGTACCAGGTAGCCAGCCATAAGCAGTTCAGCAGGGAGGAGCAGAGATAACCCCCAACTAAAGGTTCTTTCAGGGTGGGAGAGAGAATCTTCTCTCTGATGGGAAACTTTTCAAGCACAGCAAACTTCTGCCATGGAAGGGCGTCTACAAGCGCCTACTCAACTCTGGTCCAGCCTTGACTACGGTATGGTATCATTCTGCAGGCATTTGAGTGTATTTCTTAGCTTGTGGTAACACCAGAGACTTTGTTTTTTCCTTTTGCTTGTCTGTGATGGTTAAAGGAGGAAACTCTAATTGGTCCTCTGCAAAACCAAAGCATATAAATAACCAAAACCACGAAGACAGAAGCTTTCAGAAAAGCCCTTTGAATGTAAACCCCAGCTCATATGACTGGTTCTTAGTTCATATTAAGTTTCCCAGAGCTGTAAGGGCCTCACAGAACTGGTAGCCTTACTTACTTCTTTTTTAAATGCAAAAGGCCCTTTGTGCGCACATACTAGAATAGGACTTTGTACATAGGCCTTTCTTGTCATACAAACCAAATAAATCCGTCTTTCATGAACAAAAGATGGGCATGGACTTGATGGGTTCCAGGAGTGGTGAATTTGGCTTCATCACTGAACAGAAACTGTGGGAGATACAGCTATAGAGCAGGGGACAGATTGTGAAGGGCCTCTCATGTCAGACTGAGAGGTTTGTTCTGCAAGCAAAAAGAACAGAAAGCTGGGGAGTAATAGGCAAAGCATCTTTTTTTTTTTTTAATTATTATTACAAATTTATTTTATTTATTTATTTATTTTTAGCTGCGTTGGGTCTTCATTGCTGTGCACAGGCTTTCTCTAGTTGCATCGAGCTGGGGCTACTCTTAATTGCGGCATGCGGGCTTCTCATTGCGGTGGCTTCCTTGTTGCAGAGCACGGGCTGTAGGCATGCAGGCTCCAGTAGTTGCAGCACGTGGGCTCAGTAGTCGTGGCTCGCAGGCTCTAGAGTGCAGGCTCAGTAGTTGTGGTGCACGGGCTTAGATGCTCCGCGGCATGTGGGATCTTCCCGGACCAAAGCATCTTTTAAAGAAGATTACTTTACAGTTATTTCATGTGTCCCACGAAGCACTAATCTCAAGAAATGCTTCTTAAAAAAAAGGGTCACACAGACAAATAAGTTTCCGAAAGCCAGTCCACTCTAGTCCTGGAATCTCCTGGAGATTCATTAAGCACATTTGTTTTAAAGTCTCTGAGATGTCATAAGAAACTGATTTTATTCTGCTTAATCCAGGGGGAGAGGAAAAAAAAAGGGGGAGTATATTGATGAGAAACTGATTCAATTTTTCGAGTCCATCTCACAGCAATGAATCTATAGGTAGCTTTTTTATCTGGACCAGAATATTGTCCAATCAATTTAGTATCAGGCAAATATAACTCACATGTTCAAACCCTACAGCAAGTGACCTCCAAATAAAGTTCCATGATGGTAATATTTTAAAAACTCAATGCTCAGCGCCTCTTAAGAGAAATCTTGGGTTTCTGGAGATTCTCCCATGCAAATATTCCTGGGATGTTACAGGTAGAGTCCCAGAGCTCTCTAGGCTTGGCCAGTTTATGATTCTAGTGAAGGTCCTTTTCCTCTCTTTTAGGAGAACAAAAGGGCTAGAGGGACCATGCTCAGACCCACGCCCAGCTCACATGGTCCTGCTCTGTAGGCTGCCTGCCCTCATTCACGAGACCTTATAGATGATTCTTGGTCATGTTTGTCTCCTTTCTGGCCAGCAGGGAAGCTCATTTCAGAGGGATTGCTCCTAAGAGAACTGCAGGGTGCCCAGATCATAGTTTTCCCCTTTTTTATACCTTTTCCCCTTCTCAGAGCATTAAACACACTAACATCCTGGATATGTGTAATGGGGAAAATCAGACCTGGGAGGAGAATCACCTCCTATGTTAGGCAGGGTTCTCCAGAGAAACAGAGCCAATAAGGTGTGTCTCTGTGTGTGTGTGTGTGTGTGTGTGTGGAGAGAGAGAGAGAGAGAGAGAAAGAGAAAGTTATTTTAAGGAATTGGTTCACGTGATATGGGAGACTAAGTTTGAAATTTTCAGGGTAGGCCGGCAGGCTGGAGACCCAGGTAAGATTTGATGTTGCAGTCTCAAGTCCAAAGGCAGTTTGGAAGCAGAATTCCTTCTTCCTCTGGAGACCTCAGTCTTTTCTCTTAAGGCCTTCAACTGATTGAATGAGGCCCACCCACATTATGGAGGGTACCCTGCTTTATTCAAAGTCTACTGATTTAAATATTAATTTCATCTAAAATATACCTTCACTGTGATATCTAGACTGGTGTTTGACAAAACAAACAAACAAAAAACCTGGGTACAATGGCGTAGCCAAGTTGACATGTAAAATGAACCATCACAACCAGGTGTGATGTGGAGTTGGTTTCACTCTGCCAGGCTCCTGGGTCACTTGCAGTGACTTTCGGGCTGCTTGCCCCTCTCTGCCATCTGACATCCAAGGGGCCAGACCCCAGCTAAACTCTTAACTCAGGTACAGCTGAGGTAGTGTATAAAGTAGACAGAACCCTTCTCTTAAACCCATCAAACCAGCTTTGGTTTGCATAATCTGTTGTAATTTTGTATTAAAACCCCTTTTCCAAAGAGTTTCTTCATTCTTCAAACACTGAAAGCTTTAAGTTTATTTATTTAAAAACTCAATAGAATGACAACATGGAAATGGAAAGTAAGTTTCTGGCTACCAGACAATAAAGGAAGACAGCCACACCATCCAACAGCCTTGATGTTCAAAAAAACTGAGTTCAGAGCAGGACAGGAGATTTTGGGGACATCAATGTATAATGGGAAAAAATAGGTGGTACACAGCCAGGGAACTTGTGTAATTCTCTGTGGGTCCAAATGTGGCAGAGAATATTTTCAGCCATAGTGATTTGGTTAGACCTACATAGACTCTTAACCTCTGATTCATTCAAACTATTTTTGGGGGTGAGATTTTATGATTTCGTCTACTAAATATTCTCTAAATTTCACTTCTCGCTTCCCATTCTAAAACCTTACCCTTTTCTTTTCTTTCTCTTTTTTTTTTTCTTTCAGTCTTTCCTCTTCAGAGATGCCAATGTTAGAACTTTTTTGGAAGCCAGGCCTCTGTCACTAAATAGTTCCTGGTGACTAGTCACCCAAACTGACTTTGATATTGCTTGTTTACTTTTCACAGTGAACTAGCTCAGGCAACATCGGTCCATTGTGAAATGTTAACTTTTCTAATTCTGGTTACTAACAATGTAGATAGAGGGGATTAAGGAGGGTGGGACCACTTAAATCTTATATCGTCTAACCTAAAATGGTCTCACTACAGACTAAAGAAGGCCATGGTGAGGTTAATGCCAGAGAGGTGGGGAAGGGCCGGTGTAGATACACTTTGGGAAATGAACAACATTGTTCACTTATGTGGCATCTGTCCAGCTCTGAATGAAATACCAGTTGTACAAATATTTCTGGAGAAGACACTGTATTGATGTATGTACCCTGTAACTCAGAACACCACTTTTTTTCTTCTAGCTTTATTAAGAGAGCATTCACAGACAGCGCTGTGAAAGTTTAGGCACGCAGCATCGTGATTTGACTTACATACATTTTGAAATGATGATCCTAATAAGTTTAGTGACCATCCATCATCTCATACAGAGACAAAATTAAAGAAGGAGAAAACACATCCTTTACCTTGTGATGAGAATTTAGGGTTTACTCTCTTAGCAACATTCATATGTAACGTACAGCAGTTATATATGTATATACATATATATATACACATTCTGTACATATATATACACATTCTATACATATATACAAATTCTATGCATATATATACACATTCTATACACACATATACACACATTCTATACACATATATGCACACATCCGATACACATATATATACACACACATTCAATACACATATATATACACACATTCGATACATATATATACACACATTCAATACATATATATACACATTCTTTACATATATATACACCCATTCTATACATAATATACCCATTCTATACATATATACACACATTCTATACATATATACACACATTCTAAACATATATATACACACATTCTATACATATATACACACATTATATATATATATATATATATATATATATACACACACATTCTTTTTCCTATTCTTTTCCATTATGGTTTATCACAGGATATTGAATATAGTTCCCTGTGCTAGACAGTAGGACCTGTTGTTTATCCATTTTGTATATAATAGTTTGCAACTGCTAATCCCAAACTCCCAATCCATCCCTCCCCCACCCCAGGCACTGGTAGTTTTTAAATCTCCCTACGTAATTCCAACATGAAGCCAAATTTGAGAACCAGTGTCTGACCAGTCCTTCTCAACCTCTAATATTCATACAAACCACCTAGGGACCTTGTTAAAAAGTAGTGTTCATTAAATTTATAATGTTGTACATACATCCCTACCATCACTTTTTTTTGGAATGCGTTATGTTTAAAAAAATTTTGTGATAATATGGGTCCATCTTGGAACTAAGCCAGGCATTTAACTGCTTTAGAATGCAGTGGACCACACCTTCACCAGACATCATGACACAGAGCCCAAGAGTACCACCATACCGAAACTGTGTTCTAATCCAAGTCTTAATTGCTTGTGCAGTGCATATTCTTATGAATATGACCAGTCTGAAAGCATTTGTACCCATCAAGAAATAGTACATCATCAATATCCATTTTTATTCTGTGGCCGTTTAATGGACATGTGTAATGTACTAGGTACATTGTGCTGAACATCTAAGCAGGAGACTTTAAGAAAAGGGCGCAGTCGAGTTTGCAACTCCCTTGTCTTGGAATTTATTTCTCATGGTAATTTGGGAATTTTAATATTCAGCCCCTTTCTCATTTTCATAGTCTCTCCAACTAAATAGCAAGAACTTGGGATAGTAACCTAACTGATTGCTTGAGACCCTTAACAGGCTAAGAGAGAGGGTCCTAGCATCCAGTCTCAATGAGACCAGTGCAAATGCTTAGCACTATGGCCAAAGCACAGATGAAATGTTTCTTTTTGTCCAGGTGTGTAGTTCTCTAATTTTGCTGCTTGTTAGATTTTTGAAATCCTATTTCTCGGACTGTATCCCAGACCAACAAAATCAGAACATCTGAAGGGAAACAGGCATTGGTAGTTTTTTAAAGTTTATTTTATTGAAGTATAGTTGATTTACAGTGTTGTGTTAATTTCTGCTGTACAGCAAAGTGATTCAGTTATACGTATATATATACACATTCTATACATATATATATACACATTCTTTTTCATATACTTTTCCATTATGATTTATCACAAGACATTGAATATAGCTCCCTGTGCTAGACAGTAGGACCTGTTGTTTATCCATCCTGTATATAATAGTTTGCATCTGCTAATCCCAAACTCCCAATCCATCCCTCTGCCACCCCAGGCATTGGTAGTTTTTAAATCTCTCCCCGTAATTCCAACATGAAGCCAAGTTTGAGAACCAGTGTCTGAGCAGTCCTTCTCAAGCTCTAATATTCATACAAACCACCTAGGGACCTTGTTAGAATGTAGATTCTAATTAAGTAGGGGTGAGACCTGAGAGTCTGCATTTCTAAAAGCTCACAGGCAGTGTTGATTATGTTGGTCCACAGCTCACACTAGATTAACAAGGTCCCAGGGACTTCCCTGCTGGCTCAGTGGATAAGACTCTGTGCTCCCAATGCAGGGGGCCTGAGTCCGATCCGTGGTCAGGGAACTAGATCCCACATGCATGCCGCAACCAAGAGTTCACATGCCACAACTAAGGAGCCTATATGCCGCAACTAAGGAGCCAGCGAACAGCAAGTAAGAAGCCCGCCTGCTGCAACTAAGAAGCCCGCCTGCTGCAACTAAGACCCGGCACAACCAAATAAATAAATAAATAAAACAAGGTCCCAGAGAATCTGGGTGGGATATCAGACTTCCAATGGGGGTAAAAGCCAAGATGAAGTGTGGCCAAGTGCAGAGGGTGCTGTGAATTGTGTCCCTCCCCAACAGTTCCAGCCTCTTCTAGGGTGCTTTCCTGTATGGTAGAGACAAGAAACCTAAAAACCACATTTCCCATTGCATCTACGGCTCTGAATCTGATTCCCATTCCTCCAATCCTAAGTACTCAGGTGACATTTGAACTCAGGACTGAGTTAAGTGGGAGAGGTGACAAGATAAGAGGCACCCATCTTGCTCTGTGGATGGTAGCAAGTGTTCTAGAGCCGGGGGGTGAGGCAGGCTACCAATGCGGCAGAGTCTCTGGTGGTCCATTTCCTCAGCATGGATTTGGGAGCTGTTCCTGAAAGTCCAGCCTTCTAGACCCTGTGCCTTCAAGCCTTGTAACAATGCTGTAAGCTTTAAAATATTCCAACTTAAATCCTTTTTTTGCATAAGCCAGTTCTGTTCTTTGAGCTTAATCCTTGACCCAGATACCAGGTATCAAAATTATAATAAGAGATAGCAAACCAGTAACACTAAATGAGCCAAGGGTAACATCTGGAACACAGGCAAAGCAGGGTCAAAACAGATGTAGCTTACAAGGAGACGAGTGGTGGAGCCATAGGACATCCATGGACAAGCCTGACGGTATCCAGGATCCTTGTAAGGACATGGACTTCCCCTATATGTGAAAGTCCCCCACCTTTTGTTTCTTGTTTTTCAAAGTCAAAGACCTTTGAACTGGCATCTAGCCCTTAAGAACTCCTGGAGGTATCAAATGTTTCTTTGGGGGATCCTGAAGGAACATCGTTCTAGAAGGGTGGGGAGACTCATAACTGGTATCGAAGAAAGAAGCGTTAAGAGATTAAGAAGGGGAAACTCCCTTATTTTCCCAGGATCCTATGTGAATGGGGGAGTCTCTTGAGTCTGGGATCAAGCTGTAACTTGGATCCAAGCTACCTCCGCTTTCTTCACATGTTGATCCTCAGGGACCAAGGAATTATTGCCAGACTTCTGAAAACCCATGCAATCACCAAGCCTTTGGCTGTAGGTAGAATAAACAATGTGTCACACACATATATGACAATCCAATAAATGTAGAAATGGCATCTTTAATAAAATTCAAAGATATTTAAAATCACTGAAGAATTTATAGCAGATTTTTCATTGTGAGTTTCATTTGGTTCACAAATACTGGAAAAAACAACTGCTAACAAGTAGAGATCTACAAGCTTTTTTTTTTTTTACATAAGTTAAAAAAAGAGCCCTCATACTTAAGTATTGATATCATTGCCCACTCCTTCTTGAAGTAGGGATTGTTTGCTCACAGCTGTTTCAGAAGGTCTAATAGGAAGAGTTTGTTCACAGCTGGGCAAGCAAGGAAAAAGACCAAGGAGTCTGAACAAGGGTGCAACCTCAGGGCCCAGCTGCCTGCACTTCACATGGAGATTATTGGTCTAGTATCCAGTTTGGAACCTGGGTTTTGGTTTTATTAAGAAGGCTCCAGGGCTTCCCTGGTGGTGCAGTGGTTAGGAATCCTCCTGCCAATGCAGGGGACACGGGTTCGATCCCTGGTCCAGGAAGATCCCACATGCCTTGGAGCAACTAAGCCCGTGCGCCACAACTACTGAGCCCGTGCTCTAGAGCCCACAAGCTGTAACTACTGAGCCGCGTGCCATGACTACTGAAGCTTGCACGCCTAGAGCCTGTGCTCCGCAACAAGATAAGCCACCGCAATGAGAAGCCAGCGCACCGCAACGAAGAGTAGCCCCTGCTTGCCACAACTAGAGAAAGCCCGTGTGCAGCAAAGAAGACCCAACGCAGCCAAAAATAAATAAATAAAATAAATAAATTTTAAAAAATGCTTAAAAAAAAATGGATCTCTAAAAAAAAAAAAAACAGAAGAAGGCTCCATCCTGTCTCTGATTCCAGGTCAGAGAAGTACGAGAGAAGTCCCACTTGGAAGGTATCTGAGGTAGCAGCATAAAGGTAAAAACACAGACAAAATCCTGGACTGGAATACAGTCATTCACTCATTCAACAAACAGTCTTGGCTATCAACTATATGGCAGGTAGAGAACTCGTATCTCTGAGGATGATTGATACCACTTTTGCCCCCAGGAAGCTCGCAGTTGAGTGAGGGAGAAATGCAAATATATTGGTGACCAAATACAGGGGTAAAAGTATCAGGATGGGGCACTGTCAATTAGGACCATGTTGAAAGTGACAGTGATCTATAAAAAAAGAGAAAGATTCAGTCATTTATCTTTCATTTCCTATACAAACATTACTTCAGGCTAACCAAAGAGTAGACAAAGGAAGACTTATCTTTATAAACATCTCTATCTGTTCTCTCAGAGCCTAAGTATGACACAGGAAATGACTGCATCTCACTGAGGTTGGAGGAGGGGATGACGCTGTTGACAGTGCCTCATGATTCACCCAGCCTAGACTTAGGTTCTCCTGAGGGTTGCTGGATGGTTGCTCACCCGCCCTCCCCAGGTGCTGCCGTTCTCAGGTGCTATGAGTCATTATCATGGGATGCCTCTCTGCTCCCGCTCTGGTTCCCTGCGAGATCAAACACACTAGCCACAGAGGCAATTGTCCACAGAGCCCTGAGGCTTGTTTCCCTTGAAAACCCGTCGCAGTCACTGCAGCGTATCCATTATTGATGTACAGGCTGTGCGCGCTTGTCTACCCCACTGTCCCTCTTTGTTCCCAGCACTGGAACAGCTTTCCAATGACAGCTCCAGGTGACAGCTTTCTTGGCCCAGGTGATCCAAGTTTGCACAATCCTCATAACTCATTTTAAGCATGTAATTGGTGGTTGCTCTTACCACGCTTAACCGGATACAGAGCAGAATACAGAGCTGTGTAATCCAAACACTCATTAGCCTCAGAGGGTTGTTGTGTATGTGTGTGTTGCAGTGGGTGGTATTGCTGAAGACTATGTGTGGTTGAGTGTTTTTATTAGCATCAGCTGAACAATTCATTGCCTCTGCTTCCCCCAAGTTTCATGCCTGAATCATTGTCCGTTTGCCTATGCTCATTCCAAAGGTGAAATGAGGTTCCCAGAAGAGCAGGCAGCGTGACCCTTTGGGGGACTCTCTCTCTCTCAAAGCTCTAGCCTTTGCTACCAAAATTCTCCCCAACACCCAGCACCTGGGGCTGCACCCAGGCTCCACTCCTCGCTGGAACCTGCCCACCCCAGTGGCCTGGCACGTGGTCAATGTGTACCTGCCATGCCAGGGGAGGCTGTCTGGTCCTACATTCATGCTCCCATCCATTTCAAGGATGGTAGCAATTGCATCCTGAGATTCTGCAAGAAACCTCCAATGGTTTTCTGCTCAGCTCTGGCATCGGGCTGGACAGCAAGGGACAAGTTAGGGGAATTGGGCAGTGAGTGTCCCTTCAGGATTAAGGTGCTCAAAAGTGTTCCCTGTTTTCCTGTTTCTCTCCTTTATTTTTATTTTATTTTTTCATTTTTGGCCGTGTTGGGTCTTCATTGCTGCACGCGGGCTTTCTCTAGATGTGGCAAGCAGGGGCTACTCTTCATTGTGGTGCGCAGGCTTCTCATTGCGGTGGCTTCTCTTGTTGTGGAGCACGGGCTCTAGGCATGCAGGCTTCAGTAGTTGTGGCTCTCGGGCTCTAGAGCTCAGGCTCAGTAGTTGTGGTGCATGGACTTAGTTGCTCCACGGCATGTGGGATCTTCCCGGACCAGGGCTAGAATCCGTGTCCCCTGCATTGGCAGGTGGATTCTTAACCACTGCACCACCAAGGAAGTCCCTCTCTTCTTTTTCTCTCATGTCTCCCCGCTCTCTCAAATTTCCTTATTCTGCTGGCTCTCAGGGTGAAGCGGTGTAGACAAGCGTGTTCTAAGGGCTAGGTGTCTATCTTTGGGGGGCTCATCCTGGATCCATACCACAGACTCTGTGAGGCCTGAGGATGGGTGCCTGAGCTGCTTCTTAGCTACAAAGTTGGGCTTGGGAAAGTGGGGTGACAGTCTGGTTGAAGCTGTCTTGGTGGCGGCCTTCTTCCCTCGTCCCATGCCCTGGACCCTCAGATGATGGCATGGAGGTTCTTGCCAGTCTGACACTATGAGTTAATTCAAACAGTGGGCACCTCCCAAGTGCTCTGCTTTCCCTCTGGCTGCCTCATGGTCCACTCTGCCCACAGCAGCCAGGGTGATCTTTCTGCAGCAAGAACTGTATGATGTGCTCCCCGCCACTCCAAGACTCTCCAATGGCTTCTCTTTACTAAGAACAAAATCCAAACTCTGCACCAAGGCCCGTAAGACCACACCTGATCTGGTCCTGACACCTGACACACTCACCTCCTACCCTCCTTCCCCTTTTCACTCTCCTCCAACCACACAGAGTGTATTGTCGTTTCACCAACACTTTAAATTTCTCCCTACCTCAGGGCCTTGGCATTTGCTCTCTGTCTGCAAGGCTTTCCCCCAGACTTTGCATCGCTGCTTCCTTTCCATTTGGGGCTTAGTTCAGCTGCTGTGTCCTCAGAGTGGCCTTCCTTGGACTTGACTATATTTCCCCAGGCTTTGCTGACTCAGATTTGCAAGGGTACACCATCCCAGGGTGCACAGGATAGATTTAGGTCTACCTGACAGCTAGTTGTAGAACCCTGGTTGGCAGGCCTCATGACAAGCCCAGCTTAGTGACAACCCAGGAAAAGGTCACTCTGAAATCCCCTCAGACTGGGAGGAAGAGCAAGGTCATCCCCAGGTAAGGGATGCAACCATTCCATTTTGCCTGGAACTGCGGGCTTTCATGGGATGTGGGATTTTCAGATCTAAAGCTGGGAAGGTCCTGGGAAAGCTGGGACAGATTGTTTACTCTACGACCCCAGATATTTTGAGAAGGTACAATAGTTGGTTTGAAATCCAACTGAATCACTTTTGCCCACTTGGTGTTATTCTTTCTAGCTTTGCCCAGGCCATAGCAATTTGGGTGCAAAGTAGAACAAATGCTTTTTGCAATACCTTGTGTGATTTATATAGGAGGATTTGATGGAAAACCACCTTGCAATAAACACACACACACACGCACACACACAATCTAAAAGCAGCAGTGCCATACAGCCTACGGCTCTGGTCCCTCAGCCCTTCGCACAATTATTTGTCATATGAGCTTGATAAATATTTGATATACTGTTGAACCAAGTTTAACTGAGTACAGGGTTGGATCATATTCAAAATCGCAGGGCCAGAAAATCTGGAGAAACTGGGCTGTTCCAGAAATTCTTCACAGCAGTAAATAGAACAAGACTTCAGAGTGGAAATATAGCGGGTTACCATCACCTCTGGCGACGAAATTGATCCTTTAATACAGAGGATGGTCTGTCACCTAGTGGTAACTCTTAGCATTGCTCCCTGGTAAACAATTCCTGTGTTGGGTGAATTTATTGGGCGTAGAATTCCCGAAGGAAAGGTAAGGGCTGGGCGAGTCCCAATGCTATGACTATATTTCTAACCAATAAAACAGAGAAACCTGACAAATGTTTTAATGATTTTTGAATTCTTTTATTTAAGAAATCTCATAATGGGATAAAGGAAAAGATAAAGAAAACTAAAATCTGTGGAGCACTTAACGTGAACTAAACATTCTATGTAAATTTCTTCACCTCACAACAACCTTGTAATATGGATAGTATTATTATATCTATTTTACAGGTGATGAAATGGATACTCAGAGAGGTTAAGACATTACTCCAAGATTAAACAAGAAAATAATGGGTACAGCACAATTCTTGCTGGCTCCAAAGCATGAATTCAGGCTGTTACACTGCATTTTGCCAAACAATTAAAAGATCACTTAAAAATTAACTTGATTGTAGTATAGTTTACATACAACATAATTATATCTGTTTGACATTTTATGTTGTAATACTTATAGACTCACAGGAAGTTGCAAACATTTTATACCTTACCTAACTACAGTAACAATAGCAAAGCCAGGAAATTGATATTGCTACAGTACATGTGTGTGCACTTTTTATTTTATCACGTAAAAATTCACGTAAGCACTACTGCAATCAAGAGACAGAACTGTTCCATCACCACAAATACTCCTGAAAATCATGCCGTTTTGTGTACCTCTCAGCCTACAGGTAGTGATGCTTTGGGCTAGAAATGCCTAGGCTATAATGTTCTTGATAAGCCCCCTCAGACGTTTCCCCTTTTGGAAGCAGTGTTGCAGCTGGACTGGCCTTTGTGGTTCTTATTATGATTACAAGACACACCTCATCAACAACCATCAGGGAACTTTGAAAAAACAAGGTTTATTACCCACAAGTCCTGGAAGGTACACAGCATGCCTGGGCCACACAGCAAGGTCACAGGGAAAGAGAGAGAGAGAGAGAGAAAGAGAGTACGGACCTGGGGTTCTGCCTTTACTGGGCTCGAGGATGGGTTGCCTAGGGTTTCTCAGGTTTACTCTTTTGGGAATTAAAGTGTGGGAAGGGAAAATGGGGTCGCTCACTCAAATGGTCAGTTGTTGAGGTCAGCCAGGGCTTTCCAAAAGGGGAACTTCATGGTTGGGGCAGACTGGCTCTTTATCTGGTTGTGTAATAAGCAGTGTGTTTGTTCAAGATGAATGCCTTTGTAGTAGATGCCTCAGCAATCGAAAGCTTAATGTCGGACACTTACATTTCACAATCAAAAAAGCTGATAGTCAGTTACTTACACTACACGCACTCACAACTCTCCCTTCCACCACTCCTAAACCTTGGCAACCATTAATCTGCTCTCCATCTCTATAATGTCATTTGACAATGTTTTTTAATCGGAATCATACAGTATGTGACCTTTTGAGATTGGCTTTTTTTCACTCAGTGTAATGCTCTGAGGTCCATCCATGTTGTCGTACGTATCGATAGTTCATTCTTTTTTATTGATGAGTGAAGTTCCATGGAAACAATGTGCCACATTTGTTTAACCAGTCACCCGTTGAAGGACATTTTAGCTGTTTCCAGTTTTTACTATTACAAATAAAGCTTTGATGAACAGTCGCACGTAGGTTTTTGTGTGGACGTGGATTTCCATTTTTCTGAACTAAATGTCCAGGAGTGCAATTGCTGGTCATATTTTACTTGCATGTTTAGTTTTTTTAACTAAAGTAAGTTTGCCAAGCTGCTTTCCAGAGGGTATACCATTTTATATTCCCACCAGCAATGTAAGAGAGATTCACTTTCTCCACATCCTTGCCATCATTTGGTATTGTCACCCATTTTTATTTTAGCTGTTTTAATAAGTGTGAAGTGATATCTCAATACGGTCGTTACCTGTGTCGAGCCAAAAGACACAACCAAGATAAAAAAGCGAGAGAAGGAAGGATTTATTACTTGCATCAAGTAAGCAGAACACCAGAGATCTTTTCCAAAGCAGTGTTGATGCCGAAAGCTCGGCCTCTGTGCACCAGCGCTGAATTGAATCTCGGAGACGGAGTTTTGGGTGAAGTAGAAAAGAATAATTCTATTGCTTTGCCAGGTGAAGGGGGACACAGTGGGCTCCTACCCTTGGAACTGTGTGTCCCAACCCAGGGGAGTTTGGTGAGGAGTTTTATAGCAATGGTTCAAGGGTGGGGTTGCTGATAGGATCAGGGTGTGTGCAGGGCCTGCATTCCTTTAATCTGGCCTCAGGTGGTCTCCTGATCGTCTCTGAAGAATGCTTCATCCAGCAGTTCCATCTTCCATTTGTTGGGGGTTTTCGTTCTATAAAGAGCTCAAAGATATTGTTATGTGTATCCCTTGGGGTGGAACCAGGACCCTGCTCCAAGGCTGCTCTGCTGTGTCCTGACTGTTCCTCCCTTGTCTCTGCATCCCCTCCCTTCCCTGATTAGCAACTGTTTGAACCTGCCCTTTGGGACTCAGGGAAGGTCAAGGAGGCTGAACAGAAAGGCTCCTGTGCCCAGGATCCCCACAGGGTCCTGCTCGGTTTCACTGTCTCCTCAAACAGCAAAATTGGGGAAGTTTTAAGCTTCATGAAGGGGCTTGAGCAGCAGAGAATTCAGCACAGAACTGGGGCAAAGGATGACAGTGTCCAAACTTCAGTTGATTGAAGTCATGAGGGTCAGAAAAGGTCAACATCATCATTCCACCCTCCACCTAGGTGGGGGGCTGAGTTCCTGTAGAACTCAAATGTAAGTATCAGATTGTGATGTATATCTCTTGAGGAGGAACTATTGATAGGACTCTGTTTTATCTCTGAACTGTTGTTTCTTGACTGCTTTTCCTTTGTTCCTGCATTCTTTTGTTCCCTTGAAGATCGTTAATTACTGAGACCTGTTCAAGGGCAAGCATCGTGGCCAGGCTTAGATCACAAAATGGCTTAGGCCAAAATGGCTTCTCTTCTGTCAAGAAAGCCATGCCTTGTTCTCTTTTGCTGGGAACACCCTACCCTATCTGCTTAGAGTCTTTTTTAAAAAATATTTATTTATTTATTTATTGTTTATTTATTTATTTTTGGCTGTGTTGGGTCTTCGTTGCTGCGCACGGTCTTTCTCTAGTTGTGGCAAGCGGGGGCTACTCTTTGTTGCGGTGTGTGGGCTTCTCATTGCAGTGGCTTCTCTTGTTGCAGAGCACGGGCTCTAGGCACGCAGGCTTCAGTAGTTGTGGCACGTGGGCTCAGTAGTTGTGGCTCATGGGCTCTAGAGCGCAGGCTCAGTAGTTATGGCACATGGGCTTAGTTGCTCCGCGGCATGTGGGATCTTCCTGGACCAGGGATTGAACCTGTATCCCCTGCACTGGCAGGCGGATTCTTATCCACTGCACTACAAGGGAAGCCCTGCTTAGAGTCTTAATTTGCTTTTCCCTAGGGGCTAGTGATGTTAAATATCTTTTTATGTGCTTATTCCTTTTTTTCTCCCCATTTCCTAATTGCATTCTTTTGTTTCTGTGTTTTACTGTTAAGTTATCAGCATTCTTTATATATTCTTGTCCAACAATAATCAGATTGAGGCTGAAAGGAACAAAGAGTTTTATTTGGGGTCTTAGGAACTGCAATTCAGGAGACACAGATTCAGGTAAAACAGAAAGAGTGTTCCAAGGTAGAGAAAGAATCAGGGGCTTATAAAGGCAAAAGCCACAAGATTGTTAAAGTTGTCTGTCAAGCCTATGATTGGCTCTGTAGCAAAAAGAAAATATTTGTCCTTAAGGGGTAGCCTGTCATGAGTTATGTAGAGTAATGGTCTGATAAGCTATCTTGAGTTTCTGGGACATTGTGCAGATGTTCTGGAAGCCTGCTTTAAGACAATAAGTGGTCAAAGTTCAGACTCCATCTGGTTGAGCTGTGCATAAGTCACACTTCCTCAGCGGTCTCCTGGCTCTGGTTTAGAACTCTCTTAGCAATACCGACTCCATTCTGATTTTCCTTTCACATTCTAGATATATGTCCTTCTTCAGATTTATGGTTTGCAAATATTTTCTTCTAGCCTGTAGCTTGTCTTTTCATCCTTTTCATCATTAACAGGGTCCTTCAGAGAGCAATATAGAAGAATAAGAAATATATTTGGTTTTCATCCGTGATTCCTCCTAAAACCTTCATGTTTTCCTAAGTGATAAGAGCTATAGGAGCATCTTTTGTTATAATATTTAGTTTTTGTTCCCAGCTCTCGAAATAGTGTCAGAGCATAAAAGTGAGTATCTTGAGTTATTGTTACAAGCCCCTTGCAACTGAAGACAGGAAGCGCGCAGGGCACAACCTTTAAAAGAATGACAAAGCCATTGAGGGCACACCGTAAACTGGTTAGAAGCAGGAGTTCCCTGGCGGTCCAGTGGTTAGGACTCTGAGCTTCCACTGCAAGGGGCATGGGTTCAATCCCTAGTCAGAGAACTAAGATCCGCGTGGCAAAAAAAATAAAAATAAAAATAAGACTGGTTAGAACCAACTAAATCCAAGATGGAGAAAGATTTGACTTCCAGTAGACCTTGAGCGTCATTATAATCTCATTTTAATACATTAGCATATGCTAAGCAGACCATAAAAGGCCAAAAAGTGGGCAGTAACCCAATTCCTGGAAATCTCTGCCCCTTCCCCAAAATAGTTGCAATAATCCTCCCACTCATTAGCCTATGAAATTACCCAGCCTATGAAAACTAACTACCTCATATTTCAGGGCCTCTCACCTTCTGAGATGGAACACACTCTGTCTATGGAACGTGTATCTCTCTAAATAAACCTGCTTTCACTTTACTGTGGCTCACTCTTGACTCCTTTCCTGCGCGAAGCCAAGGACCCACGCTCGGCAGCCCGTCCCAGGGACCCTCCTGAGACCTGGGATGTGACCATCCTCTAGAGGCTCACTCCTTCCGGCAACACAACCACAGCCTGAGTTTATGTTAATGAGGTGACTTTTGGAAGGACCCTAAGAATGGGGTGGGGAGTGCTGGTTGCCAGGGGAACCAACCCTGTGATTAGAGAGCTGGAACTTCAGCCCCAACTCCACCTCAGGGAAGGGGAGAGGGGCTGGAGGTTGAGTTTAATCACTAATGGCCAATGATTTAATCAAGCATGCCTGTGTTATGAAGCCTCCATAAAAACTCTTAAAGTAAGGGGTTTAGAAAGCTTCGAGGTTGGTGAACACATGGAGGTGCTGGTGGAAGCAGAGAGGGTAACAGTCCCCGGAGAAGGAGAACCAGGCATGGTTTTCTTTCATTTTGACCTCAGGCGTTTTGTGATCTAAGCCTCATCACAAGGCTTGCCCTTGAACAGGTCTCAGTAATGATGGTCTTAAGGGAAGTGAGGGAACACAGGAACAAAGGAAAAGCAGTCAAGAAACAATAGTTCAGCGATAAGAGTCCTAGCTCCTTCTCAAGGAATATACATCACAATCTGATGCTTATCTTTGAGTTCTGCAGGAACTCAGCCCCCCACCTAGGTGGAGGATGCAATGATGATGCTGACTTTTTCTGACCCTTGTGACTTCAGTCAACTAAAGCTTGCACTCTGTCAACCTTTGACCCAATTCTGTGCTGAATTCTCCACCACTCAAACCCCTTCATGAATATACATGTTCTCTTAGCTTAAAACTTCCCCAGTTGGGCTTCCCTGGTGGCACAGTGGTTAAGAATCCACCTGCCAATGCAGGGGACACGGGTTCGAGCCCTGGTTCTGGAAGATCTCACATGCCGCAGAGCAACTAAGCCCGTGTGCCACATCTACCGAGCCTGTGCTCTAGAGCCCGCGAGCCACAACTACTGAGCCCATGAGCCACAACTACTGAAGCCCGCGCGCCTAGAGCCCATGCTCCACAACAAGAGAAGCCACCACAATGAGAAGCCCTCACACCGGAACGAAGAGTAGCCCCCGCTTGCCACAACTAGAGAAAGCCTGTGCACAGCAACAGAAACCCAACGTAGCCAAAAATAAATAAATAAAATAAATTAAAAAAAAATTTTTTTTAAAGTATTGAGAGTAATAGTAGAGCAGAGAGGCAAAAGGGGTTTTCCTTTCAGTAATCTAAAAGTGTGAGGTTTACAGTGACGTTTGCCATTGTTTTCTTATGGTTATTTGTGGTAGGCTGAATAACAGCCCCTCAAAGATGTCCAAATCTTAATATCTGGAACCTGTGAATGTTACCTTGTATCCCTGTATTGATCTCGGGTGGCCTCGACCTGCAGCGGCTTGAAGCAGGATTTCCGTTCCCCGCCAGAGACTGAAGTCAGGCCACGGCAGTGAGAGCGCTGAGTCCTAGCCTCTAGACCAGTGGCCGGTGACAAGGCCCTGGCCCATACAGCTTTGCAGAAAATGAATTTCCACAAAGAAACGGAAGGTAGTGAAACAAGTTAAAATGTTTATTAGGAGGAAAAAGAGTACGTGTGGATAGACGCGTGGGCGGGCTCAGAGAGAGAGAGCGCCCTGGTGGTAGTTTGAATCACTTTTATGGCGCATTCCTTCCAGGTTTCCTCTGGCTAATCATCTTGATTTGCCTGGTTCTGAATCCATGTTTGGTTTATCTCAGGGTCCTCCCATGTGTGCGTGCGCATCTCTTAGCCAAGATGGATTCTAGTGAAGAGGCCTATGGTAGGTTGAACATCACTCCCTTTTTGACCTCCAAGGAGCCTTTCTGTGCCTGTATAGTCGGGAAGGTCTCCTTGACCTTGAGAATGAGAAATATGTGGTCTCTTATCTGGGCAGGGCTTAGCTCCTCCTCCTCCTCTTCATCTTGGAGTATCTCTCCACAGGCGACAAACTCCAGCTGTTCAGCCTGGAGCCCATCTACCTCCTGCCTCAGTATCACAAGAGAGATTTTTGCTGATGTGATTAAATTAAGGTTCTTGAGAGGAGGCGATTATCCTAGATTATCCATGTGGGTCAGGTGTAATCACAAGGCTCCTGATAACAGGAGTTGAGGAGATCAGAGTGGGTAGTAGGAAATGTGACCACAAAACCAAGATGTTGGAGTGATGTAGGAAGGAGCCATCAGCCAAGAAATGCAGGCAGCCTCTACCTGTTAGTGACAAAGACAGGACTAAAAATCGATTCTTGAAACTCAGTTTTTTAAAAATTGAAGTATACTTGATCTACAATGTTTCAGGTGTACAGCAAAGTGATTCCATTTTAGATAGATAGATAGATAGATGGATAAGTAGATAGATAGATTCTTTTCCATTATAGGCTATTATAAGATATTGAATATGGTTCCCTGTGCTCTACAGTAGGTCCTTGTTGTTTATCTATTTTATACATAGTGGTGTGTTCTAACTCAATTCTTTATTCTTCCCATCCCATCATACAGCTTCTATATGATGTTATAAGTTAAATCAGATATGCTGTATATGTTAAATCATATTTTCATAAACTGTAAGCTATTATACAATTTCTGGGTTGTACCATAATCTTAACATGCTGATTTTGTCTTTTCATCATCCAGGAACCACATACTGAGCACTTACCTTGGGCCACTGTAAAGCCCTGTGGACACAGACAGAAAAGATGCAGGCTCTAGGCTCTGAATCAAGGAGCTTGCCCTTTAGTGGGCAAACACATGTATATCAGTGTGAAAAGTACTATGATGAGTTTATTCAGGAAGTGAGGCCTGAGCCAGGTCTTAGAGGATGACGAGGTGTCAGCCAGAAGAGGATGAAGCGGGGGTGGGGAGGGGAGGGGTGCACTGGGGAACTCTGTTGGCTGGCTATGATTGGTGCTTAGGCAGTGAGGGTGCTAGTGAGAGAGGAGGATGCTGAAGGAAAAGGTCAAGGTCAGCTCCTGGGAAGCCCTGGCATACCTTAAGATGTTTGGAACTCACCTTGAAAACGATGGGGGAGCCATCAAGATTTAAACAGGGATAATATGATCAGATTTGTTTTTTAAAAATTGCTCTGATGACTGCAGAAGGGAGTTGAGGATGAGGAAGGAGAGAAGCTACGAAACTGTTGCAGTAATCTAGAATTGATAGATGCTGGAACAGGAAGGTCCCCTCGGACATAGGGAAAGGGGCCAGGTCTGAGAGTTATAAAGGAGGTAGGACCTGTAGGTAAAAGTAATTAACTGACTAGAGTGAGAGAGAGAGGACTATTCTTAAAATCCTAGCTCAGAATTTGTTCATTCATTCATTGCAATGGTTCTTGCTCACTGGTTGCTTAAATCTATCATCTGCAGGGAAATAGAGACATCCTCGGTGTGGGTCTATGATAGTATTTAATTCAAAAAGCATTGCAAATCAACTTTCGTTTGTTTTGTATAAAATATCCAGAATGGAAATTGGCTACAAAAATATTTTAATTCCAGCTATTTTTTTTTAACATCTTTATTGGAGTATAATTGCTTTACGATGGTGTGTTAATTTCTGCTTTATAACAAAGTGAATCAATTCCAGCTATTTTTTTCCCTTTGCCACTTGCTCACTCACTGATCATATCCCTGACACTAGCAGATGGTAGGTGTGTATGCGAGAGATGCCAGCTGTGTATGCGAGAGATGCCAACCCATTCCAATATTTGATTGATTGTCTCATGTATTTATAACTCCACCTGTTTCCAAAAAGAATTTGGAACAGCCTACTATGAACACACATATACAATAAGCCAAATCTCAGTGGATACAAAGCAAAAGATTGATCATCTTTGTACTCCCATGCACGGCAGCCATGTGCTGTTTTCAAGTTCCTAGCATCCATTTCTTTCTTCAACCTTAATTTTTAAAAATTTATTTTATTGAAGTATAGTTGATTTACAATGTTGTGTTATTTCTGCTGTACAGCAAAATGATTCAGATATATGTATATATAAAAATATATAATAAATATTTATATATAAATAATAAATAAATAAATATATATATATTTATATATATATATTGGATTGGCCAAAAAGTTCGTGTGGGTTTTTCCACAAGCTCTTATGAACGAACTTTTTGGCTAACCCAATATGTTCTTTTCAAAATTCTTTTCCATTATGGTTTATCACAGGATATTGAATACAGTTCTCTGTGATATACAGTAGGACCTTGTCGTTTACCCGTCTTCCACCATAATTTTTATTCCACTCCTCTCCACAGTTCATAGGCATCTGAGGAAGATAACTCTAGCTCCTAAAGAATTTGGACTCAGACTAAACAAAATCCACTTCCACACCCCGCCCCACAATTGGTTCTGAGTGGGCATATCCCTAAATTGGTCTAATTAAAGCTGAGGACTTTTGCTTAGAGGGTCTGGGACACACACCTGAAGTTTCTGGTAGCCGTCTTGAGATATGAGGGCAAAGTCCATCTGAGGCTGGAGCCAACCTAGAGAAGGTCAGCCTGAGACTGGCTTATTATCACATCCTTTGAAATCGAAATCAAGCTGAGCCGTGAATTACTTGGTTTTGGGAACCAATCAATTGCTTTGTGGCTGGGGCCAGGCTGAGCTGGGTTTTGTGTTGCCCAGAAGTTGAAAGATTCCCTAACTTGAACACCTCCATGGGAGGCCAGTAAGTCAAGGCCAGTAAGAACCAATGCAGAGCCCAGGGGAAAAGAGGTTTGATACTGGACACTGAAACCTACTTGTCCTGGGCAAAAGGTATCCTTTTCAGACATCATGTTCAACTGTTACTCCATTAGGTTGGCAGGGAGGGGTGGGAGGCAAGGTCCCTGGGGCTAATAAGGTATGTTTGCCTTAGTGAGGGACTCTGGGTTCCTCAACCAAAGGATATCACCCTTTCCCCAGAAGCCTCTGTCATAAATACAACTCAGTCCCAATAATAAGTCTTAGAGAGATGCTGGGGGTTTGGAAATTACCAAGGTGGGGCAGCCTCATGAAGGGACCTCAACCAGATTTGCTTTCAACTGAGACCTGCAAGGCTTTTCTTCCTCCCAACTCCACTGTCTGTTCTTTACTGTATAATGAGCTTCACTAAATACATCCTTCCTCCAGGGATCTCTCTCCTTCTCTGATACTGAATTACAGAGGTGCCAAAAGTGTATATTTTAAACTGCTGTTCTCCATTCACTAGGGGTTGTGAAATCAGCTTAGTAGGTCTCAGCTAGTGTTTAAAAAGAAAGAAAGAAAGAAAATATTAGTACATTAGATAGAATAAGAGTAAGAACTGTCTTCATGAATATTTTTTCAGAGTTGCTATGTATCAATAGAATGTGGTCCTTGCTGTGGGCTGGGTGAAAGGTGGAATTGGTTTTGTTACCAGAAGGGAGACCTCTTCCAGGGCCCAAGAGTGGGCTCTTGTCTAACATTTGGAAATGAATTGTCCGAGGAGACACACGTACTGATAAAGCAAAAGACTTTATTAGGAAGGGGTGCCCGGGTGGAGAGCAGCAGGGTAAGAGAATCCAGAACTGCTCTGCCACGTGGCTCACAGTCTCAGGGTTTATGGTGGTGGCGTTAGCCTTCCGGGTTGTCTCTGGCCAAGCATCTTGCTTGTGCCCATATTTGGTCTGACTCAGGGTCCTTCCTGGTGGCGCGCACATCTCTCAGCCAAGATGGATTCCAGCGTGAGGGTTTCTGAGAGGTTGGCAGGACATATTATGGGCTGGTGTCGCCTCCCTCCTTTCAGCCCCTCCTGAATTCTCCAGGTTAGTTTTCCTGGAGAAAACACGTGGCAGCACTGTGCTCCGTAGTGGGACCTCCTGTTGTGACAACTCATGCAATCAGTTATTATTAGTGTGCCTGGCCAAGGTGGGTAGTTTTGGTCAACGGTTCCCTAGCACTTTGGCTGAGACTCTTCTCAGAGCAGTGGAAGGCAAGGGTGGGGTGGAGAGAGGTAGAGAGGATGAGGGAGGGGAAGAAGATTGGAGAAAACTGAACTGCGAATTACAGCTGTTTTTGCATTTGCTTTTGTGGCCCAGGGGAGAGGGCAAGTCTGTGGCCACTCCAGTGTTCATAAGATCCTAAGACTTGGACACTAGGACTAGAGCTATTGTAGAGAAATGCAACTGTGGACATGAATTGGTGTTTGAGAAATTTTTGCAGAAGGAGAACAAAAAATAATTGTTCTAGGATTACTTCTGTTATTTAGTTGGTGCTGGGGTCGGTGCTGCAGTATTCATGTGTGCCTGTATCACCAGCTCAGTGGTTCTCCACTAGGGACAGTTTTACCCACCACCGGACATCTGGCAATGTCTGGAGTCACTGTTGGTCATCACAACTGCAGGGTGTACTGCAAGGGTGCTACTGACACCTAGTGGGTGAAGGCCAGGGATACTGCAGTCCCCCACGATAAAGAATGATCTGGTTCAAAGTGTCCATAGTGTCGAGTCTGAGAACCCTGTGCCAGCTCCCTGTAGCTTTAGAGAGATGGGACGCATGGGAGCCTAGACCTTGGCATCATAGAGAAGATTTTGTGCTTCATTGGAAAACTGTGCATCATCTAGATTGGAGAGGACACCCCTCCAAGTTATCTGATTCTATAAAAGCTATTTGCAGGTCTGTAAATTATAGGTAACCAACAGCAACACAAAATTATAATTATTCTTGTTTATAGACATGCAAAATCTGCTCCATCTGGCAGAGGTTCCGTGGGCATCCCTGTTGTACTGTGGAACAAGTGTGTTTTCCTCCATCAGCACATTCTATTCAACATTCCTTTATTTAATTTTGTGATTTAAAAAAATTTCTCCTTTAGATTGGGATTGACATATATACACTAATATGTATAAAATGGATAACGAATAAGAACCTAATGTGTCTTTAAAAAAAATTCTCCTTTACACTGGTTATAATCCCTCACTACTTTCCTTGCTACTGAGTTAAATAAAATCATTCACATGTGGTCATCTTAAAAAATGTGTGTAAGGCTTTCCTGGTGGCGCAGTGGTTAAGAATCCACCTGCCATTGCAGGGGACACGGGTTCAATCCCTGGTCCAGGAAGATCTCACATGCCATGGAGCAACTAAGCCCGTGCGCCACAACTACTGAGCCTGCGAGCCACAACTACTGAAGCCCGTGAGTCTAGAGCCAGTGCTCTGCAACAAGAGAAGCCACCGCCATGAGAAGCCCATGCACGGCAATGAAGAGTAGCCCCCGCTCACCGCAGCTAGAGAAAAGCCCACGCACAGCAACGAAGACCCAATGCAGCCCACAATAAATAAATTAAATAAATTAATTTAAAAAAAAAGAGGCAAACCATTTAAAAGAAAAGTGTGTGTAGGTGGGGGAGGCGAGATAAAATAGGAGTTTGGGATTAACATATACACACTACTACATATAAAATAGATAATGAACAAGGACCTACTGTATAGCACAGGGAACTCTGCTCAGTATCTTGTAATAACTTATAATGGAAAAGAATCTGAAAAAGAATATATATATATACATATATATAAATACAAATATATGTATGTATAACCAAATCACTTTGCTGTAAACTTGAAACACATTATAAATGAACTATACCTCAAGAAAAACATTTAAAAATTTTTAAAAATAATGACTATATTCCCCACACTGTAAAAAAAAAAAAAAAAAAAAAAGAAAGAAAGAAAGTAGGCACAAAGCAAAACCAAAAAACCCTGTATCAGAGTCATACTTCATCTTTTTTGGAGAATTCTCTTTTAACAGCATCATCTACCTTTGAGGTGCTGAGGAAATGGAATCATTTCCATTGGAAGATATGCCCCGGTCTTGGCAATGGAGGCAGGAACCCAGACTCCCCTGAGAGCTTCAAAATGACAGGCGTTGGTCTGTGTGGCCCATTGCTGTATTCCTGGTACTGCAGCAGCATGCAGCACATAGGAATTGCTCCATAAATATTTGCTGAGGGAATATGCGAGGCAACTGAATGGAAACCTCCTGCTGAAGCTGAGCAGATTCTAGAAGAATCTAGAAGAAAAGACCTGTGTTCTCTGTGGGAACAAAGAAGGGGAGATTTCTTTAAGGGGAGGAAAAAATTGACTTGATAATGGGAAGAAAGTTGTGTTTAAACGGGTAGGGGGCTAGGGAATGTGCAGTCCCCGACATTGCTGGCAGCTCTATCATCTGGTGCACGTTGCATGGGCCAGTCTAGCCAGTGAGCATAATTTGAATGAACAGAGGGTGACTTCTCACCATCTTCTCACAGTGTGGCTTTGAGATAAACTCATTTATTTTATTATCAGTATTATGTTTTGGCTGTGCCTTGTGGCTTGTGGGATCTTAGTTCCCCGACCAGGGATCTAACCTGTGACCCCTGCCGTGGAATCAAGGAGTCCTAAACACTGGACTGCCAGGAAATTCCCCTAAACTCATTTATATCAAAGACTTCTGGGGTAAAAATGAAAGGCATTCATAAAATATGTAAGGTGCAGTGCTGCCTATATTTTTGGCCCCAGGTGAATATATAAGGGGATAATACAAGGTAACCTCAAACATACTGGGATAATAGGAAGTATATAAAATAGGAAAAACTTACTTAAGAAATCCAACAGCTGTATTCCATCACTAAAAAGTGGAAGCTTTGAGTTCCCCAAAAGCCTGAGCCTAGCTTTTGTTGTCTACTAGCAGGAAGTATACCTGTTAACCAGGGGGAGCAAACAGAGGTTTCTGGGGCCCTGAGGTCTGAGGGTTCTGGAAAACTGGACATCCACGTGCAAAAAAATTAATCTAGGCATAGACCTTACGCCCTTCACAAAAAGTAACTCAAAATGGACCACAGACCTAAATATGAAATGCAAAACTATAAAACTCCTAGAAGATAACATAGGAGAAAATCTAAGTAACCTTGTGTTTGGCGATGACTTTTTAGATGCAACACCAACAGGAACAAGCCATGAAAGAAAGAACTGATCAGCTGGATTTCATTAAAATTAAAATTAAAATTAAAATTTTCTGCTCTGTGAAAGGCACTGTCAGAATTAGCAGACAAACCTCAGACCGGCAAAAAATATTTGCAAAAGACATATCAGATAAAGAACTATTGGGAATTCCCTGGCAGTCCAGTGGTTAGCGGTCCGCGCTTCTGTTGCAGAGGCGTGGCTCACCCCTGGTCTGGGAACTAAGATTCCGAATGCCGCTAGGCTCGGCCAAAAAGAAAAAGGGAACTGTTAGAACTGTTATCATCCAAAATACACGAAAAACTCTTAGAACTGAACAATAATAACACAAACAATCCGATTTAAAAAATGGGCTCGTGGGGCTTCCCTGGTGGCGCAGTCGTTGAGAATCCGCCTGCCAATGCAGGGGACACGGGTTCGAGCCCTGGTCTGGGAGGATCCCACATGCCACGGAGCAACTAGGCCCGTGAGCCACAATTACTGAGCCTGCGCGTCTGGAGCCTGTGCTCCGCAACAAGAGAGGCCGCGATAGTGAGAGGCCCGCGCACCGCGATGAAGAGTGCCCCCGCTTGCCACAACTAGAGAAAGCCCTCGCACAGAAACGAAGACCCAACACAGCCATAAATAAATAAATAAATAAATAAATAAAAAAGAAAGAAAAAATGGGCTCGAGACCTTAAAAGACACTGCACCAAGGAAGATATACAGATGGCAAATACGCATGTGAAAAGATCCTCCAAAACATATGTCAACAGGGACATGCAAATTAAAACAATAATGAAATATCATTACACACCTATTAGAATGGCCTAAATCCATAATACTGACAACGCCAAATGCTGGCGAGGATGTGGAGCAAAAGAAACTCTCAACCACTGCTGGTAGGAATGCAAGATGGTATGTGCACTTTGGAAGACAGTTTGGCAATTTCTTACAAAACCAAACCTCCTCTTACCATATGATGCAGCAATCACACTCCTTGGTAGTTACCCAAAGAAGCTGAAAACTTATATCCATTCAGAAACCTTCATTTGGATGTTTAGAGCAGCTTTATTCATAATTGCCAAAACCTGAAATCAGCTAAGATGTCCTTCAGTAGGTAAAATGGGTAAACTGTGGTCCATCCCAACAATGGAATATTATTCAGTGTGAAAAGAAATGAGCTATCCAACCATGAAAAGATATGAATGAAACTTAAATGCATATTCCTAAGTGAAAGAAGCCAATCTGAAATGACTACATATGTAGTATATGATTTCAGCTATTTGACATTCTGGAAAAGGCAAAACTATGGAGACAGTCAAAAGATCAGTGGTTGCCAGGGATGGGGGGAAGGAGGGATGAATAGGCAGAGCACGGAGGGTTTTAGGGCAGTGAAACTATTCTATATGATACTACAACGGTGAATACGTGTCATTATACGTTTGTCCAGATCCATAGAATGTACAACATCAAGAGTGAGCCGTAAGGGCTCCCCTGGTGGCGCAGTGGTTAAGAATCCACCTGCTAATGCAGGGGACACGGGTTCGAGCCCTGGTCCGGGAAGATCCCACATGCTGCGGAGCAACTAAGCCCATGCGCCACAACTACTGAAGCCTGCGTGCCTGGATCCTGTGCTCCGCAACAAGAGAAGCCACCGCAATGAGAAGCCCTCAGCAACTAGAGAAAGCCCGCACACAGCCACGGAAGACGCAACGCAGCCAATAAATAAATAAATAAAATAAATCTATATTAAAAAAAAAAAGAGTGAACTGTAATGCAAACTATGGATTCTGGGTGATAATGATGTGTCAATGTAGTTTCATCCATGGTAATAAATATATTACTCTGGTGCGGGATTACCGTATATTTATTACCACATTGATAACGGGGGGAAAGCAATGCATGTGCGGGGGCAGGGAGTATGTGGAAAATCTTACTTTCTACTCAATTTTACTATGAATGTAAAACTGCTTTAAAAAATAAAGCCTATTTTTAAAAAATATTTCTTTTGTTTTTTAAAATGTTTTTATTTATTTATTTATTTTTATTTTTGGTTGTGTTGGGTCTTCGCTTCTGTGCGAGGGCTTTCTCTAGTTGCGGCGAGCGGGGGCCACTCTTCAATAAAGCCTATTTTTAAAAGTTATAATCAAAACATGTTATTCATAAACCCAATAAATATTTAGATTATAATTTAGAAAAAAATGGAAGCTTGGGAGAGCTTGGACTTTCTAACCAACTTAAGAAAAACATGCTCAGAAAGCTAGTAACTCGTTTTTGCTTTTATTCTCCCGGTAATCATAAAAAGCTCATTTCCTGCAGCTTCCTTTTTCATTAATAGAACGTATGTCAGGCCACTCTAAATGGTGTTCAAGACATGGTGTCCTGCTTTTCTAGTGGGGCGAACAGAAGCGGCTGACCTCAGGTCTGTTCGGCTCCTGCTTGAACCGCGAACATGTGTGGTGACACCAAGGCCCAGAAGCCCCTCCCCTCTGAGCTCTGGTTGGGCCTTGAGTCAGGGAAATCAGCAAGGAAACAGTTACTGTAAAAAACATCAGAGACACTGTGCAGTAGTGCCTACAGTGTGCTTCATACATAGCAAACAGCTCCAGAGAAGCAGGAGAAACATTTGGGATGGAGTTATCTTGGTCCATTGTTTTATCATAATTTCTTGGTAAAACTATTTCTTACACTCTTAAACATTCCTGTAAGCTGATAAAGAGGGAGGTTATTCCACAGCAGGACTGAGGTAGAGTGAGGCTGAAGGTGGGGAGTTGGAGGATGAGGGGAAGGAGGAGCCAGGGGCTGTGGATTCATTCATTCTGCAAGTGCATGTATCCAGCAGTGAATAAGAGAGACAAGTTTTCTGCTTATATTCTACAAATAGGGGATACAGGCAACACACAAAGAAACAGATTACTTAATGAAATGATGTTACAGCAGAATAGGATGATCTGGTGGGCATGAGGTGGGGATTGGAGGGCTGAGAATTGGGGCAGTGGTACTTTATTAAATGATCAGGGAAGACCTGGGAGTGGGCAGGAACCTAAGGGAGAGTGAAGGTCTATGGCTAAAACGTGTGGTCCAGCCTTAGAAAGTGCCCCTGATTCCTCTGGAGGACTCATTTATACATAGAAGTGGCAGAACAGGTTATTTTGGACCTGCTGGACCACATTTAAAAATGTGGACCATTTTTAAAGTCTTTATTGAATTTGTTGCAATATTGCTTCTGTTTTATGTTTTGGTTTTTTTGGCTGCAAGGCATGGGGGATCTTAGCTCCCCGACTAGGGATCGAACCCGCACCCCCTGCATTGGAAGGCAGTGTCTTAACCACTGAACCGCCAAGGATGTCCCCAGCCTCCTTCTTGAAGAAGGACACAAATCCTTCCCTTCTTTGGGGCCGGGTACCTGGTAAGCCAGGCTGATGCTGCTCAAGGCTGAACAGACACGGGCTCTTGGGGTAATAGTGCAGGCGTTAGGGCCAGAGCTGATCCCTCTGACAGTGTGAAAAGGATGGACCTTCTCATGGATGTTTCCCCCCACCGCCCATGCCCGCCAGGCAAAGCCTGTGTTCCTTCATGTCCTCCTACCCCTCCTCAACTCGCAGGGATGTGAAGCCTCTTCCAGCTCCATCCAGAGGAAAAAAAACAATGGAACTGAGTGACGACCTTGACCAAAGAGAAGAGGTGAACTCCTGAGGGCACTCTGGGGAAGAGGAAACAACCAACAGGGGTGGTGGTGATAGGAGGTGGGGAGACGTTTGGCGATAGGATGGACTGGAGAAGGCCAATCACGTGGACGTTCTGGGTGTAGATGAAGCCGGTGAAACAAACTTCCTGGGATAGAAGACCCACCTGTGAATTTCCACTTGAGGATGCTTTAAAGTGAGTTTTTCAATCTCAGCACTACTGAAACTTTGGGTGGGAAAATTCTCGGTGGCTGTCAGTGCATGTAGAATGTTTAGCACCATTCCTGGCCTCTGCCCAGTAGCAGCGACCAGTCATGACAATTAAAAATGTCTCCAGATATTGCCAAATGTCCCCTGGTGGGGGGCACAAAATCACTCACCGAGTTGACAACCATTGCTGTAAAGATTTGAAAAGGCAGCTTGATCCTTACGCAAGGAGTGTTTTCACACAGCAGTAGGAAATTGTCCTATACACATTTTTTGACCATGTGGTCAACCAGAAGGAAGACTTGCTTTTGGTAAACGGACTGCTCTATGCTTCCTTCTAATGCTAAGTGTCTAGCAAGGTCAGAACACTGATATGTTAACCACGGCTCATTTTGACCACTAGACCATCAGAAATAACAAGGTCTCATTCTCTTCCAAGGCTTTAAATCTCAGTCAAAATTATTAGTAGACAATGAACCTGTTCTTGTGGAAAGGGGATGAAGGAATTCAGGCCACAAGTTGAGGCTCCAAAGGCACCTTCTAAGGTTGTGAGAGTTGGATGTTAAGAGGATGTGAGCTTGAGTCCCTATTTCTAAATTAGTGTAACTCCTGAATACAACTAGGGGAACTCTAGCCTGAGGTGTATTTGAGCTAGCCCCACACCAATCTCTGTCAGGGTCCTCAAGTCCATTCCAGCATCTGTACAGTCTTCCCTGGGAGTCCCCTTCCAAATGAACACACTGAAGAAAAAGAGAGGGAGAAGGGAGTGGAAAGGGAGGTGGGTAAGTGGGGAGGGAGAGAGTTTTTCTTGCTTTACTGAAGCCCAGGCAGGCACACATGCTGGCTGTGTATCTCCCTGGGGGAGCCTACATCCTGGGATTGAGGGAGTGGCCAAGGTGCTTTGTTTCCTCTCAGACTGGACCACACTGGAGCCATCAAGGAGGTGAGGTGCTCAAGGCCCTCCCTCTCACCATCAATAATAGTGCTGGAAAATGGGCTCTGTGATCTTTCATTCTGTCCCTGAAAACTCTTTTCCAAGGATATTAGGGTCCATGAAAGAGGGGAAAATGAGCCCCATGTAGTTCTTTCCAGTGCGAGTAATCTAGAAAGAAATAGAATTTTTAGTGGTTTGTTAAGATTATAACATGGATTGATCTCCCCTCTGTGAGACCCTGAAAGTGGTCCAGCAGCCAAAACTTGGACTTCCCTTCAGTTACTACTTCTTCATTTATAGAGTTTTTCCTTCCTTTTTTCCCTTATTAACTATTTTGTCTTAAGGGCCGTTGCTATTACTTGTGACTTGAAAGAGAAAAAACATTACCTGTGTGGTTTATACAAAGTTTAGGGCTATACTGTGTGTGGGAAGGCAATTAATACATCTCCATCTAGGTGATTCTGTTAGATCAAAGTTTGATCCTAGAGTCCCTGAAGGTTTGCCTCCCAGCTTCACCTGTGAGCAGTGTGACCTTGGGTCAGTCAGGACTTCTTTCATGTCTTATCTGAACAGTGGGGATCAGAGTACCCACTTCTTGGAGTTGTTAAAATTAAATGTGATAACATCCGCAAAGCATTTAGCATGGTGCCCGGCACTGTTATTAATACATATGCAAATGCAAAGCGTCATAGGAACACGATACTCAAACTATTCTAAGGGTCAGCATAATCTTCAGCCCCAAGAGCCGCCAGTGGAATTTCAGATTGGCCATGAGAGTCGCTGGGTACCATTGGCAGACCTAAGGAGAAGGGTTAAAAGTGAAGGCAGGAATGAGAAATGATTGCAAGATGGAGAGAAGAGAGACAAGAGAGAAGAAAACAAAAAAACAGAGGCACAGACAGGTGGACCTTTTAGGACACTGCTTACTCCCAAATTATTGAGCCAGGCACTGTCCATTCTATGAGGAATAGACTGTCTGTGCTATCAAGAGACATAGACAGTTTCACAATCTTTTGAGAGAGACAGTCGCGTGAATAGAGCAAGGTGGACCATCACAGAGAGGGTAGAGGTGAGTGGAAGCACAGAAGGGCAGCCAACCCCGGTAGCAGTGGGGTTCAGGGTTACAGAGTAATATGTACAAGGGTGGAGACCTTAGGAACATCTGAGAGAAGAGTATAGTGTTTTCCAAGACATGGAGGGAAGAGCATGTGTGCAGAAATTGAAATTCTGTACAGCTGAAGGTGAAGTGTGGGGTTAGGCGTGAAATGTCTCTGTTATCCAGTCATGCTTTAGGTATTTGTTACGGACCATCTACATGTCAGACACATGGAGGATACTGTAGAGGAAAAAAAGCAAATTCCCTCTTCTCAGAAATATTATTATTATTATTATTATTGGCCATGCCACACGGCTTGCAGGATCTTAGTTCCCTGACCAGGGATTGAACCCAGGGCCATGGCAGTGAAAGTGCCTGAAGTCCTAACCACTGGATTGCCAGGGAACTCCCAGAATATTATTTTCTAGAGAGGACAGATGACAAACAAATACAAAACCAAGTAAACATAAATAATCAAGGAAAGTTCTGTGAATGAAAGGAAACACTGGTAAAGTGATAGAGGATGGGTGGGTGGGAACCCAATTTCGATAGGGTAGTCAGGAGGACTTCTCCGAGGAGGTGGATTTCAGCTGAGTCTAAAGAATAAGATGGAGCTGGCAGTGCAGAGAGGGGCAGACAGACAGGCAGAGCAATCAAGATGGTGGGAAGCCCCAGTTCAAATGCTGGAGACTGGGGGCAGCTGGGGGCGGTGGGGAGTGAGATGGGTAAAGCAGAGATTGGCACTGATATTTGCTCCAGTAACCTTTTGATGGAGAAATCTGAAGGGGGGGAGACTGCCCCCAAGAGGATGCAGGAGAGGCCACAAGCTTGTAGAGACCAACTGTAGTGAGGATCCACGTATTTTTCTTTCTTTTTTTTTTTAGAGATTGGAGTTTGTTTGTTTGTTTGTTTGTTTATTTATTTATGGCTGTGTTGGGTCTTCGTTTCTGTGCGAGGGCTTTCTCTAGTTGCGGCAAGCGGGGGCCACTCTTCATCGTGGTGCGCGGGCCTCTCACTATCGCGGCCTCTCTTGTTGTGGAGCACAGGCTCTAGGTGAGCGGGCTCTAGAGCTCAGGCTCAGTAGTTGTGGCTCCCGGGCCTAGTTGCTCCGCGGCATGTGGGATCTTCCCAGACCAGGGCTCGAACCCGTGTCCCCAGCATGGGCAGGCAGATTCTCAACCACTGCGCCACCAGGGAAGCCCCACGTATTTTTCTTTTTTCCTGCATCTTAGCCAGAACTTTGCGCTAATTTCCAAATTCTGCCTAAAACGTAGGATTCAAGTATCACCTCAAATAACTTTTCCTCCTGCAGGCCAAGGTGGAGGTGGTTGAACCATTGGTGGGCGATTGTAGTGGGATCAGTATCGAGGCTGTCAAGCAGAAAGAGCTTTATTTGGGGTCTTGAGAATTGCAATTCCGGAGACACAGATTCAGGTAAAACTCAAGAGTGTTCTCGGGAAGAGAAAGAGCCAGGAGCTTATACGGACAAAACCACAAGGTTATTAGAGTTGTCTAGCAAGAATTGTAATTGACTCTGAATGCAGGTAAGAAAATATTTGTCCTGAAAGAATAGGCTGTCACGAGTTATTTTAGGGTAAGGGTCTGATAAGTATCCTGAGCTTCTGGCAGATGTTCTGAATGCCTGCTTTAAGACAGAAAGTGGTCAGCTTAGATGTGCATAAATCACACTTCCCCAACGGCCTCCTGATTCCATTTCAGAGAACTCTCTTACCGACTCCATTTTGATTTTCCTTTCAGAAGGTCCAGGGGCTGACAGCCTCAGGGGTCATGGCAAAGAGAATCCAGGTGACCAGGGCGATAACACAACTTTTACCGGTGCCTTGCACACAGAAGAGGGAGAAGACCTGAAGTGACTTTGAAGGAGATGAATTCATGGCAGACAGAATGGATTCCACAAACATGGAAGGGTAGCACAAAGGCTAGTGCTTTTAAAAGACCTCTAAGTAGTTTATATGGCTGGTGTTAGCAATAGCTTTCTCACCTGTAAAATGGGGACAATAAGAATTCTCTGACCCTCCCTATTCCCTCTGTAAACAAACAAACAAAAGGACAAAGAGTCTCACTCATCATCCAGTTACACAAAGGGCTAAGTCTCAATCCTGCAGTTGCCCCACCAACAGTGCACCCTGAGGGGAATTCAGGATGAAGAAAAACAGCATGAAGCATTTTGTGTTTTGGATACATGGCCCCTAGATAGTTAAGATGCATATCTAAGGAAGAATTTCAATGAGCCTAGATTCTTGGATCTTCCCATATTTGGGAAAGCACTAAAATCATTAACTTGAGATATATTCAATATATATATTTTTAATGATTAGCAATCATCTTTTACCAAGATGTATGCTTAACTACATTTCCTAGATCAAAAATTCATATGTATACATATACATATATATGTATACGTATGTATATATATACTGGCCCCTCCCCTATCTCTTCGTAATAGTTCCACATAGCAGAGAGGTTATCTCCCAGGCTAGAGTCCCTAGTAAGGTCCCAGAATAAAACTGAAAGTCACTGCTCTTACATCGTGCGTTTTTTTTCGTCCACACCTACAGCAAGACACTTTACAGGTAGAGAAGAAAAGAGAAAGCTGTTAGGTTCAGTGAAAGCCCTTTTTAAGTCAACAAGTATTGCAGGGTTTCTGCAGGTCACACGTATGTTCCCAGCCAGGCTCCGTCTGGAGGGAAACCGTGCCATCCAACGCTGCCCAGTGCAGAACAACATCTAAGGATGGGCGTTCTAATTTGTAGCCTTGGGCCTGCGGTGGGGGGCGGTGGGGGGGCCTAAGGATGGACTAAAGTGGGAGCCGGAGCCCCCAGGTGCGTTTCCCTGTGGCGTCAGTCTAGAGAAGTCACTCCCAAAAGGACATCTCCAGAAGAGCGGCTGCCCTCAGGCTTCGTCCACCGCCACGTTCTTACTTCTAGAAAAAACAACAGGGTCAGATCGAACACTCCCTTCTCAGATGCTGGGGCAAAGAGAAAAACCTCCAGGATTAACCCCACCGGGGCTACTTGGGCGGTACAAGCCGTTGCGCCAATTCCTGTCGCCGAGATTTGCGAACCCGGTCGCGGAGCATTGTGGGGCTGGTAGTCCAGGCTGGGGCACGGCTTCAGGCCACTGAAGCCATAGAACTACATTTCCCAGGAAGGCCCGCTCTGCAGCGGACGCGGACCTAGTACGTCAGCTACCAGACTTCCGGCAGAGCCGGGGGCGGAACCGTGGTGGAGGCTGGAGCGGGGCGGCGGGATGCAGCGACCCGGGCCCTTCAGCACCCTCTACGGGCGGGTCCTGGCCCCGCTGCCCGGGCGGGCCGGGGGCGCGGCCTCTGGCGGAGGCGGGAACAGCTGGGGCGTTCCGGGTTCCCACGTGCAGTTGCCGGGACGCGCGCAGTTCGGCGCTGGCAGCGCAAGTACAGCTGGCGGGGACGCTAGCAGCGTCTGCCCGGCCCCCTCCACGATGTCCAAGGCCGAGGAGGCCAAGAAGCTGGCGGGCCGCGCGGCCGTGGAGAACCACGTGAGGGTGAGCAGCTCAGGACGTGGGGCGCCCGTGCTCGGCCTGATGGGTTCGTGCTCTGGGCACTGCCGGGTGCGCCTAGTTCCTGGCAGGGAGGGGGCTGCGTGAGAGGGGAGGGGGTACGCATTTTACCCGCCTTGAGACCTGCTCCTTCAAGGCCTTTTAGATGTGGAATCGGTTGGGGTCGCGTCCCCTAAAGTTGTGCTATCTAAAGACTGCTTGTCAGGCCAGCTAAGTTTGCAAAGTGGAGCCTGGTGGTGTGCGTCTGATGTTTGGAGTGGGGTTAGTAGGGACTTAGCGTGTGGCTTCCTTTTCAACAAATAAGAGACTGGGACTGCGAGAGGTCTTCACTCGCTTCACTGCCCTGGGAAGTCGGTGGGGAGCCGATTTTAAAAGTGTTTTGAAATTTTACTCCAAGAAAGTGCTTAGCTGGGCGCGCACCCGCTCCTGAGTGTACTCGCTGGAGGGAAGAGGAGACTGAGCCAAAGGAGAAACCCAGGCTTTAAGCCTCCTTTTGACAGGGCTCGGGTGGACGCTTGAAGTCTGGAGGACTCTCTTCTTTAAGGTCGGGATGTGGAGATGTTTAGCTTTTACTTGGCGAGGTCGTGGCCCTACTTGTTTGCTGTGTTGCGGGTGTGGTCCTCTTGGGTGGAGTCTTTTAACCCGAGGGCATTTGCTGTCAGCAGTCAGTTATCTTAATTGTAATACCGACAGCCAAGTGGAGTATCTCTGCCCTTAGGTGGAGTTTCCTTGACTAATTATTGGCTTTTAATCTTTCTTTTCTGATTCCTGGAAAGTGGTATCAGATTCCCTTTTCTCTAGTGATGGTTCTTTATTCTTTACATTTGGTAATGCTTTCGTGTACAAAGTTATTTTGCCTAGGTAGATGTTTGATGCTCCCACCGCCTGGCTAAGTGGGAGGGGCGAGTGTGGTAACCTTTGGCTCTGCGTGTTCTGTAGGAGGAATGACCAAGGATCCTCCAGGACCCAAACCGAGTGACTTCCGTTCCAGGGCCCTTCCACCAGTTACACAGCTGCTCTGTTCTGGTTTAATAGTGTGGTTAGCAATAGGATTTTCTATGGGGATTCACAGAGATAATGTAAAATGTGTAATCTGGCTCTCCTTTTGGGATTCACGTGCCTCAGCTGCAAAATTGGGACGGTAAGCTGAAATTTCAAAATGCCTGGATAAAGTGAATCGTAATGGGTAAATGTAATGGATAAATGAGATCTATACAATTAGAAAAGACCCATATATTAGATTTCTTATTAACCTATTTACATTACTGTTTGGTGGCATGCATCTCCCTGACCATTGTTTTATTATTATGTATTTGGTTAAATTACAATTTGCAAGCTCCCACCTTAGGCCAGAGCTGCAAAACACTGGATTCTGGCCACATTATTGCATGAAGTTACCAGGCAATCCTGGGGAGATCTCCATAGGCCTTTTGGGGGCACCTCACCCCCATCTCAGTTACACCCACTTTCCTTTGCAAACTTATTTTCTGAGATGCCAACACTACTTGAATTTTGTATTTTCTGCTTTGTAACTTCGATTCATTCATTGCAGGTATTTGTTGAGTGCCTACTAAGTGTAGGTAGTTGGTGTCGTGGTCAGAAATCTGGCTAAAGGGAGGAGGAGAGGCTGGTCCTGGATACTTTGCAGACAAGATAACTTAATTCAAAGCCACAGGTTTATTGAACTTAATTCAAAGCCACAAGTTTATTGAGCATAGTCCGGTACCTAATTGTCAAGGCTTAGCTGCTCTCTCCAGGGAGAGAGGCCAAGGCCAAGTTTTCCTTTAGCACTTTGTGTCTTGAAGTTGTTCACTTGTTACACAACTCAGGTTTGGCTGCTCACCCCTCCAAAGACAAGTGTTGGTTGGAAAGAAAAGGTTACTTTATTCTGGAGGTGGGCAACCTGGGGAGAAGGCAGACTCGAAGAATCAACTCCAGGGGAGAAAGGGGAAGTTAATCGCAGTTAATCATTTGTGGAGGGGGGGTTCAGAGTCTTATCTTCCACTGAGTGCAGACTTTCTTCTGATTGGTTGATGGTGAGGTAACTGGGTGATGTTTAGCCCGAAGTCTTGCACCCAGTCTGAATTTACCGTCTTCCACCTGGGTGGGGCCTTAGTTCCTGTAGAAGAACTCAGAGTTGTATTGTTTTGTATATTCCTTGAGGGGGAACCAGGACCTTGCCTGTCGCAGCACCATTGTTTCTTGTCTGCTCCTGCCTTGTTTCTGCAGTCCCTTCCTTCCCTGATTAGCAACTGTTTGAATCTGCCCTTTGGAACTCAGGGGAGGTCAAGGAGGCTGAAAGAAGCCTATTTCCTACAAGCAAGAAACAAAGGACACGGAAAGGATTTGTACGGGAGGACCCCATAGGGTCCTGCTCCGTTTCATACTCACTTGTGTAAGTTTGTCAAGCTAGGCTGTGTGCGAGGTCCTGTTGGTTCCACCTTTGGAATGTTCTTAGAACTGACCCTTCCTGTTGACCTGCCAACTTTCCCGGTTTAGGCTCTCCTCGTGGCCAGAAGATTGCAGTTGCCCTTATCTTGTCCCCTCTGTCGACCACCCAAGTGGTGCATTATCAGCTTCTGAAGCTTTAATCTACTCTTGTCACTGTGCCCCTCAGGTGGCCTCATCCTAACCTCCATAAGACACATCAGGAGCATCTACTGTAAACCAGTACTGAGGCAGGTGGAGGGGATACACAGATAAGAGGCTCTGGTTCTTGTCCTTACGCCCACAGTCTTGTTTCCTTCTCTGCTCCCTTCTCTCCCAGGTACCAGAACATTGGAAAGGACAGACTACTGGCATAGAGTGTGTGTTTTAATATCACAACCCTTGACCAAGAGTGCTTTTTCTTGTCTGCTGCTTTTGCCTATTAAAATCATATATGTCCTTCAGGGTTTGGTTCAAAGGCCATTCTTCCTTTCAGTTTTTCCTTAGCCTTGTAGGGGAAGCAGTTCTCCCCTTTAATTCTTTAGCACTCCATACCTCTTAGGTGCCTTATACCTCTTTATGACCTAGTTATGTGTATGCGTGTCTCCCAGTTCCCTGAAGGGTAAGCTTCTGGAGGGTAGTTAACCTTATTTTCATTCAGTGTTGGTCACAGTGGGGCCTTCCCAGTAAATGCTTGATGAGTTGTGTGGAGTGTGGACACAAACGTGGAGGTTGTGGGGTGAATTACCCTAGTCCATTGGTGACTACTTGCATTTCTGGGTGGGAGGAAAACTTGGAGAGTTCTCAGCTGAAGCCTCTGGGTAGCCACCCGGGACTCAGGTGTGCCTGTTGCAGGCTGGGTCACCATGCAGGGCCATGCTCTCCTGAAGGTCCCTAGCCTCCTTTGTTTTCTTTGGCGCCTGGGCTTAGCTTTTTGGCTGGCTTAGCTTGGAGAAGTTGGTGGGCAGTGGTTCCAGTTGGTCAACAGAAGAGGTTACCCTAGTGGACAAGGTGACCCGAGTTGTGATGTTGCACGTATGGCCTGTTGTCAAGTATTGCCGTCAGGAGAAACCTGCTCCTCCAGCAGAGCCTGCCTGGCAGCCTTCTGCTGTTGGGGCACCTCTATTTGGCTTTGGCTGGTACACTGATTCTTGGCCAGTCATTTGATTGCAGGGTAGCAGGACCACAGGGTTGAAGAGCTTTGGGCCTGGCAGGCCTGTGCAATTCCTGGCCTCTTGCAAAAGCCGAGGGAGGAGCCTTGCACAGAGCTTGTGTGGCTCACCCAAGTTCATCTGTGTGCCACCTGCCTGCTGGGTGACATGAGTGTATGGCAGAGTATGGTAATGAGGAATCTGACAGTTGAATTACTGTATAGCTAGAGCTCTCAGCTTCAGGTTGGGTGGGAAGGTCAGGTTGAGCCTACCTAGTCAAGACATTTCCTCGTTACTTGAAGGTTTGTACATTTTCTGATATTCAGCTATTTTGTGTTGTGATGCAGCATTTACTAGTCTTGAAGACCTTGCTATTGAGGTTTGCCCAAGTAGCTAAACGGCTGTTGGATGCATTGCCTTCTTGAGGGCGTCATCACAGGTGAAATCCTGACCTAGCACGAGCTCTGTTTTAAGGCCCCTTGGTGTTATTTGGTGACTTTGAAACTTTGAGCAAAGGCACACACCCCTGTAGGATCAGATACTACCTGCAGATTCCAGCATTTCATTGAAAGTATGTCTAATAATCTCTTGCTCATTTCTAAGTCTTAAATTTTTCCTTAGGGTGTTGAATTCATCTCTAAAGTGGGGCTAAGGGCCTTGAGGTCACAAGGGGTTGTTGTGAGATTTGACTTATATGAACATTTATGAATCTTCTTAGTAGCTGCTTAACAGATGATATTAGGCTTTGGCTTGTAGCTGTTTTGCCTTAAACAGGCAGGAGATTACTCCCAGGAAGTTGCTTAGGAACCAAGCTTCACATTAGTTCCTGTTTGTACTCTGACCTTGTTTTGCTGTTTGTGGTCTAACTGACCTTGGCTGGGCCCCTACTCTGCCCCTGGTCTACTCTGAGGTACCTTCCCCCTTTTCTTAAGATGATAGGCTCAGTAGTATGATGCCTGTTTCTTCTCCGTTGTACTCAAGGAGTGGCTTCCTATATGGCAGATGAAGACTATTTCTCATGTTCCCACCTGAGCCTTCACCCTCTCCCCATTTTCTCTGAAGCAGGCTTGTGCAAAATGAGGACCCCTTGGGATCAGTCAGAGTTGATGTGATTTGCTATTCAAGGTTGCTTCAGACTCTCTTCTGTTGACTTTGGTTGGCGCTCTGGATGGTAGGCTTGATGTGTCTCTGTGGTTCGCTGTGATGCCACCAACTTGATGGGGACTGTGGTCAGTCCCTTCTTTTAGATGTTAAACTTGTGTGAAAAGTTGCTGAAGCCAGAAACCTCTGTTTTCTGCCCTTAACGTTCAGCTGGGCTCTGTTTTTCTCCTAGGGTCTTTCCTTTCTGATCGTGCTCCTGGGGATGGCCAAAAATCGTTCAGCGTTCCTCTGCAGGCCATTTCTGTGAGGCTGACTTAAGTTGCTCCACGTTGTAAATAAGCCAAATCTTTTGTGTTGATAGGAGGTAGGGAATGTTAAAAATGAGACAACAGACCCAAAATGGAGTCGCTTATGCCAAGCCCCGCATCACCAAACAATATCTAATTACACTGTTGGCTCTCCCAGAAATGGAATCTTAGTGTGGAATCTTAGCTCAATCAATCAGGAATCACCTGATCAGCACTATTGAGGTCATCTGCCTGGTAGACCCCTGCCGTCCCCTAAAGGGAAGTAACCTTACAATAACCAGCTTGCTTTTTTGCCCAGTATAACTTCCTTGTCCCCGCTTGCTTCTTGCTATAAAAGTCTTAATTTTGTACAGCTCCTCAGAGCTCCCTTCTGCCTGCTAGATTGAGTGCTGCCCAATTCAAATTGATTTTTGCTGAAATAAATGCTTAAAAATTTTAATAGGCTTCAGTTTATCTTTTCACAGGAGGAAATGGTCATGTCATTGTCAGGGATGAAAGGAGGAGGGCTCTGCTGATAAATTGCCACTGGGCACCAGGACAGAGTACAGCTTTGAGGTTCAGTGATTATGTTTCTGTGGGCACAGTACCTTGCACCCAAGTTGGTGAATTGCTGTTCCTAATAATTTTATAGCTCTAGGAAGCGGGCTGGAGAAGGGAGTAAAGCATGGTATTAATAAGTTTTGGATTTCCCTCCTCCTTTTTTTTGCAGAATAACCAAGTGCTGGGAATTGGGAGTGGTTCTACAATTGTCCACGCTGTGCAGCGAATAGGTACGTTTTCAGGCTGACTCCTGGATGTTAGTGTGGGGTGACGGGGGTGGGGACATAGAGGAGAGGGAGGAAGCAGCGCGCAGCTTGGCACCAGCATTGTGGAGCCTGTGGTCAGGTGAGTGTTTCTGCTCTTCTCTGAGTGGGATTCTTGGGGTTTTGGGGTTGGCAAATTTGGGGTTGCCCTGGCTTTGTTTACTCTGCTGAGCTGGGTGAGGAGCTGACTTAGGGTGAGGTCTCCGCAGAATCTTAATTGTCATCAGGGGGGTGTGTGTGTGGCCTCATGGATCCTGAGGCAGGCAAACCCTCTAAAGCCCGCGGTTTCTCAAGCAAACAAATCGAGGTCGGCCAGGCCAGCGCAGGCTTGGCCTGTCCGTGACCCTGCAGTTGGTGGCTGGCTCTGCAGATGCTGACTTCATTCTGATGTGGGTGTCTCTGGGCTCAGGAAAGGCTCAAGAATTATCAACCCCGGTCGCTGCTGGACAGGTTTGACTGCCCTGCTCTTGTTTGTGAGAACAGAGCCCAGAGGAGAGGCTTGCCTGAATGTGGATCTCCTCTGGTAGGTGCCAAGGGGCTGTGCTCAGGGGACAAAGCCCAGGAATGCTTTGTCTTTAAGGAATGACTGTGGTGCAGGTGTGATGGCTTCTGAAAGCCTCAGTGTTACACACCCTTCTGCCTCAGCACTGAGTATGTGAAGGAATTTAGGGCACAGGGATTACTGTGGATTTCATAATAGTGGCATCTGAATCTCCTAAGGTGTACACCCAGTGATTAAGGAGACTTGAAAATTTTAATAAGACAGTTTTTCCCTGTCGACTGAAAAAAAATGCACAACCTCAAAGTTCAGAATTATGTTTTGTGTGTGTGTGTTTTTTTTTTTTTTTTTTTTTTGGCCATGCTGTGTTGCTTGTGGGATCTTAGTTCCCCGACCAGGGATCAAACCTGCACCCCCTGCAGTGGAAGCGTGGAGTCCTAAACCACTGGACCGCCAGAGAATTCCCCAAGAATTATGTTTTATTTGGGGGTGTTACTGAGGACTTAAGCCTTGGATACCGCCTCCCAGATAGCTCTGAGGGACTGTTGAGGAGCCAGGATATATAGGAGTTTTTGCCAAAAAACCCCAAGCAGTCGAACATCAAAAGATTACCGTTAGTTAAAGAAAAACCAGACATCTCAAGTTAATGAATGTAGTGCTTTCCTATGTATGGGAAGATGCAAGGGTCTGGGCTTAATGAAATTATTCCTTTGATGTGCACCTTAATCTAGAGCCAGTATCCTGTTTTTTTCCGTCCTGAATCCTCTCGGGTGCACCGCCTGGGGGCAGCTGCAGTGGCTGAGGGCTTGATGGCTGCGGCATCCTTTGTTCACTGAAATGACAGGAGACGTTCTTTGTCTGCATCCCTTAAGACTTTCCTTTTTGGTTTTTGTTTTTTTTTGGCCGCACCATGCGGCTTGTGGGATCTTAGTTCCCCGACCAGGGGGTTGAACCCATGCCCCGGTAGTGAAAGTGCCGAGTCCTAACCACTGGACCGCCAGGGAATTCCCAAGACTTTTCTTTTTGTTTAAATCAAGTTTTCCCGAAAGGTACAAATCCAAAGTGAATAAATAAACCCTCTCTAACCACCCTCTGGCGTCTATAAATGATTATATTTTTTTACTAACTGTAAAAGTCAAATTCTAGCTTTTCTCTGTAAAAGCCTATATAGGGAAGTAGTTAAGACTGGCACTAGACTGCCTGGGATCAGATCCCAGTTCTGGCATTTGTTAACTGTGTACCAGTTACTTTGCCTCTCTGTGCCTCAGTTTCCTCATCTGTAAAGTGGGGATAGTAATTGTAAGTTATCTTTGGGTTACTGGATTAAAAGAGTTCATGTGTACAAAATTCTTTGAATATTACCACGCACATACTAGCAAACCCTGACGTTGCTCTTTCTGTGGTTAATACTTACCTCCTTAGGCTTTTTTGTCCCTGTCTAGTGACATGTGAAGGCTGTTTACCAACTTTTCAGCAAGGGTGGGGACATAGAACGAAAGGGACATTTCAGTGGGGGGAGGGGTTGGACCTTTTCTGTTGGATTTGAGCAAATGTGAGTACGACAAGGAAAATAAGGTGAGGAGAGAGAAAAACCACCAACGCGGCTTTTGTCTCCACAGCTGAAAGAGTGAAACAAGAGAATCTGAACCTCGTCTGTATTCCCACTTCCTTCCAGGTATGTCCTGCTTTCCATTCTGCATCTTGGCAGTTGCCGATGAATCTTCTGGGTCCCTGAGGATATAGGGGTGTGGCTCTGGGTTGTGTACCAGGGTTGTTCTGGGTGAGAGAGCCAGGAGCAGGAGAGCAGTTGATTGACTGGGGATTGCTCCTCGGAAGCATGGTTTTTTTAAAAAATGTAAAGTATTTTTCCCTTTACTTTTTTTTTTTTTTGGCTTTATTTATTTATTTTTGGCGGAGTTGGGTCTTTGTTGCTCTGTGTGGGCTTTCCGTAGTTGCAGCAAGCGGGGGTTACTCTTCGCTGCGGTACACAGGCTTCTCATTGCGGTGGCTTCTCTTGTTTCGTAGCATGGGCTCCAGGCGTGCGAGCTTCAGTAGTTGTGGCTCGCGGGCTCTAGAGCGCAGGCTCAGCAGCTGTGGCACACGGGCCCAGCTGCTCTGCGGCATGTGGGATCTTCCTGGACCAGGGATCGAACCCGTGTCCCCTGCACTGGCAGGCGGATTCTTAACCACTGCGCCACCAGGGAAGCCCGGAAGCATGGTTTTAGACGTGAATATTTTAGTATATCTTGTATTAGGCACTGTGGAGTTTGTAGAGATAACCACATGGTCTCCGTCCTCAAGGAATATTATCTCCATTTATAGATGAAAAAACTGAGGTGAAAGGGCATTAAGTGATGCGTTAGAAATGCAAGTGCAGTAGTTTGAGTCCGTGTCTCATGCTGTTTCACCATAAAATAGTAGGGGCTGATGAAGGAAAGCAATGGAGCCAGTTAAACACAGGGAGAGATAAGGGAATAGTAGACTTCAGGAAAGGAGGGAAGAGAGGTGCCTAGATAGAGCCCCATCCCTCACCTGGCTGTCGTGGGGAGGGTAGGTGTGTCGTCTCTCTTTGGCTTCGTCGCGAGGATCCTGTGAATTGGGGTTAAAGATTGGCATTGCTGGTGATTTGTGCTCCTGTGATGTTGTGGACACGGTTTTGGACAGCTAGGTCTTCAGAAACTCTCAGTCCTGGAGGCAGGATGTGTCTGGTGTGTGCCCCAACCTGTCGGAGTAGGGAGTGGAGGAGGGATTCCAGGTAGGCAGGATAGGAAGTTAGGATAGTGCACGCTGTCAGAGCTGTTTTGAAGTTAAATCTCTTGGAGGCTCTGACAAGCTGCCCGGACACCCAGGGAACTGAAGACAATACCATAATTCCTGCTTTAGGCTAGAAAAGGAGTGGTTTCACCTGGACTTTCTTGCTTTTGAAATCCTCATGTTCTGAGGAGATGCTCTTAAAGTCAGAGGGGCTGTGATGGGTTGCCTTGCCCTTGAAAAAGCTAAGTGTCTGATTTTTCCAAGTGACTTGATCATCTAGTATTTTTATTTCTTGTTTAATAAAATTATTTGATATTGGTGCTTATTTTATTTTATTTTTTTAAAAATTTTATTTATTTATTTATTTATTTATTTAAGTTTTGGCTGTGTTGGGTCTTTGTTTCTGTGCGAGGGCTCTCTCCAGTTGTGGCAAGCGGGGGCCACTCTTCATCGCGGGGCACGGGCCTCTCACTGTTGCAGCCTCTCTTGTTGCGGAGCACAGGCTCCAGACGCGCAGGCTCAGTAGTAGTGGCTCACGGGCCCAGTTGCTCTGCGGCACGTGGGATCTTCCCAGACCAGGGCTCGAACCCGTGTCCCCTGCATTGGCAGGCAGATTCTCAACCACTGCGCCACCAGGGAAGCCCTTGGTGCTTATTTGTAATTAAAGTTATACATACACATAGATTGAAGAATCAAATAATTCAAGTCATTTTATTAAAAAATAAGACATTCCCTTCACACCCTCCCCCACTCCTGACCACCACCATTTCTTGCTCTTTAGATGGACATACCTTTAAAACTCTTTTAGCTGATTGGGTATTTGCTCCAAAGTCTGGAGACAACATGCTTTTCTTGCCATTTAAATTTTTTTTTTCAACTTGAGGTAATAATTCCATGCTGAATGGATGCAGGGAAGACGAGCATTCGGTTATCTCTTCCCTCCTTGCTCTCGCAGGTCAGACACTCTTCTCCTAGTCTTCAGTACAGTTACGTTTTGGTGAGGCCTCACTCAGTGTTTACAGAATTGTGGTGTCCAAGCTACAGCTGAACTGTGCAGTCAGCTATGATTACGCTTCCTTACCTGCTCATTATTTTGTTTTCCTGAAAGTTAAGTAAATGATGCCTTTGTTTTTTCCACTTCCTTGGTTGTCTGCGTACTCCTTACTAATTCAACCCCAAACTCTTACTTGGATGGAAAATCTCACCTCGTTCTGGCCCAGTGGATATTCTACTCCCGTCAGCTTCATCTTCTTGGTACTCTGGTTGGTAGCAGCTGCCCTCGGCTGTTGTCTTGGGATCTCCCTTTGCGGTCAGGAACTTTCCTTTTCTGTCTCCTCTTTTGGATCATCCTGTTCCTCCTCACTACTCCCCCATACCCTTTGGTTTCGTTTCCTTCAGTTTCGGTGAATCACATCCTTTAGGTAGCTACCCAAGTGCACGGGATGCAAACTTGTCGGCACTTTGGATGTCTGAAAATGTCTTTAGCCCCTCTGGAAGTCAGTTATTTGGATAGAGAATTATTTTTTTAAAAAAATATTTATTATTTATTTATTTGGTTGCTCCAGGTCTTAGTTGTGGTGGCAGGCAGGCTCCTTAGTTGTGGCTCGCCCGCTCCTTAGTTGTGGCATGCGAACTCTTAGTTGTGGCACGCATGTGGGATCTAGTTCCCTGAGCAGGGATTGAACTTGGGCCCCCTGAATTGGGAGCATGGAGTCTTAACCACTGCGCCACCAGGGAAGTGCCCTGGGTAGAGAATTCTGTGCTAAATCACTTCTTAGTACTCTGTTGTATCTTCTGGCTTTTTTTTTTTTTTTGGCTGTACTGCACAGCCTGTGGGATCTTAGTTCCCCGACCAGGGATGGAACCCGTGCCCCCTGCAGTGGAAGCGCGGAGCCCTAACCACTGGACTGCCAGGGAATTCCCTCTTCTGGCTTTCAATTTGCCGTTGAGGAGCTTGCTACCATTCTGATTCTTGATCCTTTGTATAAAACCTATTTTTCATTCTCCCTGAACTCTTACACCCTTATATTATCTTTTCTTTGTCTCCAGTGTTCTGAAATTTCACCATGCTGTGTCTTGGTGTGGGTTTATTTTTGTCCACTATGCTGGGCGCTTGCTGGGACATGTCATTCTACAAATTCACACTCTTCAATTTTGGGGATTTTTTTCCCCCTATTATTGCTTTAATTTTCTTTTCTCTGTTTTCTCTGGTCTTTCCTTTTAGGGTACTTGTTAATGTCCTTGGTGCTTGTGGCCTGTTTTGTCCTTTTGTCTTTTCAGCTTTACCTTTTTCTAACCCTTCCATTGAGCTTTCTTTGCTCTCGTGTATTTAATTTCAAATAACTCTTTTTTTTATTGTTCTCTGAAAAGTTTTTTTGTTTGTTTTTGTTTTATGGGTGCAGTTTTTTTCAATTTCTTCTCTTAGCTCCCTGAGGATGTTAATACTTCTGTTTTTGTTTTAGGATTTCTTCTCCTATATCTCTTTTCTCAAGTTTTTTTTTTTTTTTTACAGTTTGTTGGAGGTATAATTTACATAGAAAATTTACTCTTGTTTTAATATCTATAAAAATTTATTTATTTATTTATTTATTTATATATGGCTGAGTTGGGTTTTGTTGCTGTGAGCAGGAGCTACTCTTCGTTGTGGTGTGCAGGCTTCTCATTGCGGTGACTTCTCTTGTTGCAGAGCGCAGGCTCTAGGCACACAGGCTTCAGTAGTTGTGGCATGTGGGCTTCAGTAGTTGTGGCTCGTGGGCTCTAGAGCGCAGGCTCAGTAGTTGTGGCACACGGGCTTAGTTGCTCCGCGGCATGTGGGATCTTCCCGGACCAGGGCTCGAACCTGTGTCCCCTGCATTGGCAGGCAGATTCTTAACCACTGCGCCACTAGGGAAGCCCCCAAATTTACTCTTTTTAGCATATAATTCTGAGTTTTGACATAGTCATGTAACAACCAACACAGTCAAATATTGTTAGAATGCTTTGTTCTTTTTTTTTTTTTTTTTTTAAATTCCAGCTCATTTTGAAGACTAATGGACTAAGAAGCTGACCGGAAACCAGCTCTCAGGGTGGGGGTGGTCCTTGCTCTCTGCCAAGAGCTTGTCTCCCAAGAGCACTCCTGGCAGACAGATCATTGGGGAACTCCTAGTGTCAGATCATTTTTTTTTTTCCTCTGGCTGGTCAGGTTTCCCAGAGAAGACTGCCCAGTGCCCGTCTAGGAGGGGTATGCGGGCCTGCCTGGGAGCCAAGTAAGAGAAGAGGGCTAGAAGACGCCTGTCATTATTTGGGACATAAGCCCTGTTTTCAGTGTAGTGCCTCTGGTAGATGGGGAAGAAGTGCCTGCTACATTCTGCAGTATTTCTTTGACTCTGGGCCTGATGGTGTGACTTGTTTTGCCAATGGGATGTGACCAAATGGCAGGCCATCAGTGGCTTGAACAGTGAGTGCTTTTGCTTTGTGGCTTGGCCCTTTTGCTGCTGAGACCATTCTGCTGCCATGTGAACAGGCCTTGACTACTCTTCTGGAGGATGAGAGGCTCTTTTAAGCCTCTGAGTCTTGGGGTAGCTGCTACACAGCAAAAGCTTGCTGATGGAGTACCCCCATCTTCAGCTGTGCCTGGCAGTTCAGTCCTGAGACCTGCTGTTTGACCTCCAGAGAATAAACATGCTGCTTTGGGAGTAGTGGAGAAAGATGAGGAGCTATAACAGGTTCTCAAATAGGCTTTCAACCAGTCTTCCCTTTTTCACTCCCACCGTTGTGTCTGTTTTCTGAAGTTCACAGGGCCGCTGAGTCCTTGAACCTTTTGGGAGGTTCGGTGCTGTTTATTTGGTCGCTTCTTAGCTTTCTCCAGTACTGGTTTAGAATACTGGCTTAGGACTTCTCTTTCTCATTTCTGCCATTTACCATTGTCCATCAGTGATCTAGCTTTTAGAAGTTGGTTGCTGTTTTTTCCTCTTTTTGCCATTGAGAAAAATTCCTTTATTGTATTATAGATTTAGAGAGGTTTAGGGAAGGAGCTGAGCTAAATACAGGTGTTCAATTGCTATCTTTAATTGGAAGTTTGATCTGTGTTTTTAAGGTAGCATCCTCCCAGCCCACCTATATGTTGTGGTGGTTAGTAATAACAGTGTACCCAGACTGGAAAATGCTGGCCAATTCCAGCTGATCAGGTAGAGGAGTCATTCACAGTTCACAGGACTTTAAAAAGTTCACTTGTTCAGAGTTACTGTTTTGTCCCCGCCCCCCCCCCCCCCACCATGCCCCCATCAAACCCAAACTTATTTTGTGTTAAGTTTAGCCAGCTGCAATCTTCCTGAAATGATTGAAAGGAAATCAAAATATTTCATGTTCTGCCTTTTAAACAAGTAAACCCATAGGTGTTTAAAGGATTTTTGTAGATTTTCCCTTTAAAGTTAAAAGCTTTTGGGAGAGAAAATTTAAAAAAAGATTTAAAAGCCAGATTTGGTCTAGGCAAAAAAACAGTGTTTGTCCATGCTGGCTTTCAGTCTACCTCTGTTAGTTGATAGAAGGGGGAATGCAACGTTTTCAGGTATTATTGTGAAATTGATGAAAAACAGGACGGCTAGCCTGCCACATGCCACTGTCCTTGGTCACATGAGGCATTTGGGGCACCAGCTGTGGGATTGCAATGAGAAGGCATTGCTTCCTGTCTCTTTTTTTCAAAAGTACAAGCTAATCATTAGCTTTCCTGCTCTCTGCACTTTTAAGAGCTGGAAGAGACAGCTGTTGCTCTACACCCTCAGGAGCCCCTTAGCTTGTGAGCCTGGAGTGTCTGGTGTCTAGCAGGTACTGATCTCAGTTAAGCACCTGTGTCTGCATTACTACTGGCTGAGCCAGTGATGGGTCCATATCTCCACAGTAGGGCTGTAGTGTTGAATTCAGTGGATTCGTTTCCCAGGGCTGCCATAACAAGGAACCACAAATTGAGCGCTTAAAAAACAGAAATTTATTGCCTCTCATTTCTGGAGGCTAGATGTTGATTGCTTTAGAGGCTATGAAGGAGAATCTGTTTTGTCTTTCTCCTAGCTTCTGGTGGTTTGCTGGCAGTCTTTGGTATTGCTTGGCTTGTAGGCACATATCCTTGCTCTCTGCCTTCATGTTCGCGTGGCGTTCTCCCAGTGTGCCTCTGTCTGTGCGTACAAATTGCCCTTCTAAGGACACCAGTCCTATTGGATTAGGGCTCACCCTCATGACATTCTGACTTGATTACCTCTGTAAAGGTCCAATCGCAAAATAAGGTCACAGTCAGAGTTACTAGGAGTTAGGACTCCCACATACCTTTTTTCTTAGGGGAGCACAGTGTAACCCGTAACACTCAGTGAGGGTGACGCTCCTGCCACCTGTGATGGTGACTCCTCTCCATGTGCAGGGCCATTCGCAGGGGTTTTGTGGGGAGTCCGGTCAAAGATGGGGAGAAGGGAGGGTTGGAGGACCTGCTGATGGAAGCAGGACTTAAGGGTCCCACCCCAGTGGGCTCTTTGATTTCATTGTACAGGGCCCTCCACGTCGTGAAGGGGGATACAGACGATCTAAAGGGAGAACAGATCCTGTCCTTACGTTACTGCTTATTGTCTGGGAGGACACGGGGCTTGTGGAGGAGGTTGGGGCGACCTCCCAGCCACATAACATAGACAAACGTATCTGCTGGGCTCCTTTCGTGTGCGGACTCTGGACAGGTATTGAGACAGGCAGCTGGTGGTGGTGGTGAAGAGGCAGATTGCAGTCAGCATGGCGATCACCGAGGGGTTACCTTTTTAAAGGGGTGCGAGGCTCCTTGTGCACAGCGGGGGTTACTCAGCGTTGCTCGTGCCCAGTGTGGTGCCTGGCTCTTAGCAGGCACTCTGCCTGGTGGATGAATAAATGCTACATGTACGTGTGCCATTTTTCACCAATATATGGTAGAGAAGAAGTAGAGGTAGCGTGCCTTTTGGAGGAAGGAGAGCCCACTCCTCGCACAGGGGATTGGGGGCCTCCTGGAAAGCCGGGCGTGAGGGGCTGGAGTTTGGGAGGAGGCAGGGCATGTCAGGTAGAAGAGGGAATGCCAAAGAACTCCTTTTAAAATTGTCATTGTTAAAAACGTTATTAATAGCATAGTATCATTATGTAAGATGACTTCAATTCCATTTATAAGCAGAGGCTTATCAATTGTCATTGTTAAACATGCTGCTTTGGGAGTAATGTCATTGTTAAAAACGTTATTGTTAAAAACGTTGTTATTGTTAAAATGGTCATTGTTAAAAACGTTATTAATAGCATAGTATTATTATGTAAGATGACTTCAATTCCATTTATAAGCAGAGGCCGTCCTCTCCTTTCCTTTTTCTTCTACGTTCCCTTTGTTTGCCTTACCTTCTGATTTCCTTCCTAGTCCCTAGACAGGGCAGGAGAGCAGGAGACTGTATTTCTGGTCCTCGCCCTGTCCCTAACTTAGCACTGGGACCTCTCTGGGCATCCATTTCTTTCTTAAAACAGGAGTTTGCACTAGGTAACTTGACTGAACTCAAAATAATTATTCACTCAACTATTGGCTTAACTGACCCTAACTGCTATAGGGTGAAAAGTGTATGTGAAATGTTCTCTCTGATTACAATCTAGATGGACAAACAGGACATCCTCATGAAAGAGTAACGCTGGCAAGTGGTGCAGGCAGTCTTTAAACTTAAATGTTAAATTAAAATGATATACTTATACAGGATTTTTCCCTATAGGCATCATGATAGAACAGTTTCCTGACACCCAGTTTTCATGTAATACGTTTGAATGCAGTTTAGTATTGTTTCTAAAGTAGTACATAAAATTAACAGGAACCGTAGTATATAATACAGTTTTATTTGCATGATAGAATATCACACTGAACTTTATGCAGTTCATAGCATTATTCCAACACCATCTGTATTAGATATCTTTGCTGGAACAAATTACCCCCAAACTTAGCAGTTTAAAACAAACATTTATTAGCTCCTAGTTTCCAAGGGTCAGGAATCTGGAGCGGTTACCTGGGTGGCTCTGGCCTTGGGTCTCTGGGGAGGTTGCAGTTAAGCTCGTGGCCAGGGCTATAGGCCTCTCAGCTGTGCTTGGAGGATCTGCTTCCAGCTCCATCTTGTGGGTATTGTGGGCCTTAATTCTTCACACCCTGTGGGGTAGGGGCCTGTCCCCAGGGCTGTCTCCATGTCTTCAGGACTTGTCAGCTGGTTTCCCCCAGTGTGTGTGATAAGAGAGCGAGGGTGAGGGGGAAGGAGGGAGGGAGGGAAGGATCTTGTGGGAGCTTGCCTCCACTGCTTTATAAACTAATCTCAGAAGTGTCTTGCTATCGCCTCTGCTGTGTGCCACTGGTAGCACAGAACAGCCTTGGGACGTTGTGGGCAGGGATTCCCCAAAGGCATGAATACCAAGAGGCGTGGGGGACTTTGAGGTTTCATCTTCCAGAGGTTCCAAATGTTTTTATAGCCTTAGGGTCTGGAATTAGTATGGTTTCTCCAGTGTTACGTTTGGAGAAACCTAGGAACTGAGAAATAATCCAGAAATACCATTTTTATTGTTGTTTTCTCCCTTCATTATATATTTCTCTTTAATAGGAGCAAAATCATGGGTTTTTTTCTTTTGAACTTTTTTCAGTCAGCATTTTATTTTAGCTTTTTATTGTGGAAAATTTCAAACTTCAAAAAGGATAAAGAATAATGTAATGAACTTCCACCTACCCATCACCCAGTTTCCACAATTATCAATTCATGGCCAATTTTGTTTCGTCTGTATCTCATTCTCCTTCACCTTTGTTATTTTGAAACAAATCCCAGGCAGAGTATGGTTTCATTGTATGTATTTTATTATGTCTCTCTGAAAAGTAGGGAGACTTTTAAACATCTCAACAATACTAAAAAAATCAAACAATAACCTTTAATAGGATCAAATAAAAATCCAGGATTCAAATTTCCCCTATTGTCTTATCCTTTAAACATATTTTTTACAGTTTGTTTGAATCAGGATCCAAATAGGTCCCATATATTGCAAATCCCAGGGTCTTTGTATTTTATTGTTAGAGTCTTAGGATTTTGGATTTGAAGACTGACATTGGTCATTATCCATCTGCATCTTTTTGTAGATGAGAAAACTTGCCAGGGGTCATGTGGCTGGTTCATTTAAGATTAGAACTGAGACCTTCGGATCCTACATCTCAGGTGCTTTTGACTTTAAGCAGAAAATATTTTCAAGACATGGCTTTTGAAAAAAGTTTTCCATCCTTCAGTTCCTCTGCGTATTGTAAACAGTGGCATGAACACAGATCCTTATCACTTGAACTTGAGAGGTCAGACTCAAAGATTCATGGTCCATTTATTCCAGCATCAAATTCTGCTCTGGGCCCTGTGGTGGTGGTAACCTTCCCCTTCAGTCAGCCTGTGTGAAAGGCATGTCCGTAGAGTCGGTAGTGCTGACTTTTCCCACAAACGTCCTAAATCTTTCCCAGTCTGGTGCTCTCAGGTGCTCTCACCTAGCCATTCCGGAGGTGCTGCCTTTACATATTCTTCTGAGTGTATGTATTCTTTTGCTTATTTTTATTCAACAGTGTAGCCTGGAAATCACTATGTATCAATGTGTAGTGATCTTCCTCAGTCTTTTTTCATACTGTTAGATTTTTTTAGAGATGTTTCTAATATTTTGTAGATTTGGCTCTTAGTTTAGGAAATTTTAAAAAATGTTAGTTCCCCCTTATCCATGGGGAATATGTTCCAAGACCCCCAGTGGATGCCTGAAACCACAGATAGTACTGAACCCTGTATACACTGTGTTTTTTCCTGTACAGCCATGTCTATGATAAAGTTTAGCTGATAAATTAGGCACAGTGAGAGATTTAACAACAACTAATAATAACATAGGACAATTATAACAATACACCGTAATAAAAGTTACATGAATATGCTTTTTCTTTCTCTCAAAATATCCTACTGTACAAATTTAATGCCTTTTCCATCTTTACTAGGCACTTATGCACTGTAGTCTTGTAACTTTTGCAGTTTGAGATGTGACAGCAAAATTGGCACAAATTTCTTTTTCCTTCTTTAACTTCATGGATGGAAAATTCATTCTTACCATAGATCTTAGCAACCTCAGCATATAACTTCTTTTTCTTAATTTACTAAACTGAGAACTTTCACTTTTTCACTTAAAGAAAGCACTTTATGTCTTGTCTTTGACATATCTGAATTGCCAGCATCACTATTGCGCTTTGGGACCATTACCTTGGAGATATTGCAGGTTTGGTTCCATTCCACCATAATAAAGTGAGTATGATATAAAGCGAGTCACATGAATTTTTTGGTTTCCCAGTGCATATAGAGGTTATGTTTATACTGCATCGTAGTCTAGTAAATGTGCGATAGTATTATGTCTAAAAAAGCAATGTACATACCTTAATTAGAAAATACTTTATTGCTAGGGACTTCCCCGGTGGCGCAGTGGTTAGGAATCCGCCTGCCAATGCAGGGGACAAAAGTGCGAGCCCTGGTCCGGGAGGATCCCACATGCCGTGGAGCAGCTGCGCCCGTGCGCCACAACTACTGAAGCCCACGTGCCTAGAGCCTGTGCTTCGCAACAAGAGGAGCCACCGCAATGAGAAGCCCGCGCACCACAACGAAGAGTAGCCCCCGTTCTCTGCAACTAGAGAAAGCCTGCGCACAGCAATGAAGACCCAACGCAGCTATAAATAAATAAATAAATGAATAAATAAATAAATAAATAGACTTCATTGCTAAAAAATGCCAAAACAATTACAGTAGTAACATCAAAGATCATTGATCACAGATCACAGTAACAAATATAATAACAATAATGAAAAAGTTTGAAGTATTGCGAGAATTACCAAAATGTGGCACAGAGACACAAAGTGAGCAAATGCTATTGGAGAAATTGTACCCCTAGACTCCTTGGAGTCAAGGTTGCCACAGCCTTCAACTTGTAACAAATGCAGTACCTGCAAAGTGCAGTAAAGTGAAGCACAATAAAACGAGGTATGCCTGTATTAGGTAAAGTAAGGGTTACTTGATACACAAGCACTGTGGTACTGTGACGGTCAATCTGATAACTGAGATGGCTTTTAAATGACAAATAGGCAGGGTACGCTGGACAAAGGGATGAGGGCCAGACGGAGTAGATGACGAGAATTTCATGCTACTCAAAATGGTGTGCAGCTTAAAAGTTGTGAATTGTTTGTTTCTGGAATGTTCCATTTAATGTTTTTGGATCAAGGTTGCCCCTGGGTAACTGAAACCGTGGAAAGTGAAACCTTGAATGGACCGTTGCGGGGGGGGGGGGCGGTGGAGGGAGAGGGAACTACTGGTACTGTATTACCAGAGGCTTTAGGAGGCCATGACGCTACCTTTATTTATTTATTTACTTACTTACTTATTTATTTTTGGCTGCGTTGGGTCTTCGTTGCTGCACGTGGGCTTTCTCTAGTTGTGGCGAGCAGGGGCTACTCTTCGTTGCGGTGCGCGGGCTTATTGCAGTGGCTTCTCTTGTTGAGGAGCATGGGCTCTAGGCAGGAGGGCTTCAGTATTTGTGGCATGCAGGCTCAGTAGTTGTGGCTCGCGGGCTCTAGAGTGCAGGCTCAGTAGTTGTGGCGCACGGGCTTAGTTGCAGTTGCTCCGCGGCATGTGGGATCTTCCCGGACCAGGGATCTAACCCTTGTCCCCTGCATTGGCAGGTGGATTCTTAACCACTGCACTACGAGGGAAGTCCCCCATGACATTATCTTAAGTAACAGGTCACTGAGGAGGAACTCTTAGCCTAGCACTGGAGCAGTGTTCACTATGTGCTGTTTACCTTCTTCCAGCTTCTGGAATGAATTAACTTCTGCTGTTCATGGGGCTAGATCTCCTACCTCGTGGTGGACCAGGTTGGATTTGAGAGGGAGCCTTGGTGGGACTCAGTGTCTGACACTTAAATCCAAGAGGATTCTGAGGATCCTCGCCGTCACTAAGAGTTAATGATCATGGGTGCTTTTCCCTGTCCTCCACAGGCCCGTCAGCTCATCCTGCAGTATGGCTTAACTCTCAGTGACCTGGACCGACACCCAGAGGTAAGTAGAGAGAGGCTGCTGGGTTTTTTGGTGTCCTTTCTTTTTTTTTTTTTTTTTTTAAATAGCTGTCACTTGTTCATGGACTCTAGATATCTTGTTGAGTCTAGGAGAGAAGTCAGTTAGTCATACTAGCTTTTCTCCTAGGACTTTGAATATTAATCCTGGCTGAGGTCAGAAGAGAAGAGCTTGTTAATTTCTAGGACATTCCCTGTGGTTTAACCGAGAGGGCTCAGGGACCCAGGGCTTCCTGCAGCCCTCACACAGACGTATACGAGCAGGGCGGCCCTCAGAACTTATCGCTAAGTGGAGATAAGAAGCATCGTCTGAGGCAGCCATGGGTCTTTGAAGACAGATTAAAATGAAGTTTTACGGTGAAGATGATTAAACACACAGGCAATCTAGAGGAGACTGAAGTTGATGAGAGTGAGGCGCATGCTCACAGCTGGCATTTCCTGAGCCCCGACTGTGTGCCAGTTACCATGCTAAGTGCTGGGCCTGTACTAAACCACAGTCATCCCTGGGTATCTGCGGGGGAACGGCTCCAGGACCCACTGCGAATACCAGAATCCGCAGATGCTCGACTCCCGTAGTTGGCCCTCTGTATCTGCGGTTCAGCATCTGTGGATTCAACCAACCGTGGGTCATGTAGTACTGTAGTACGTATTTAGTGGAAAAAAATCTGTATAAGTGGACCTGTGTAGTTCCAACCCATGTTGTTCAAGGGTCAACTGTATTTAAGCTCCAGTAGTCTTGAGGGTGGGTACCATTATTATCTCATTTTACAGATATGAGAAAGGCACAGAGAGGGCAAGGCATTTGCGTAAGGCCATGCTGTTTGTAAGTGGCAGAGCCTGAAAGTGAATCCAGGTGCTTCTGGCTCTAGAGGATGCTGCTTAGAAGGGTTTTGTGGGAAGAGGTAAAGTTTGAGCAGAGCTGTGAAGGCTAGGTGGCAAGGGCAGGAGAGAGCATTCCAGAGAGGGGTAGATGGGAACCCTGGGAGCGGTTCCGGGCTGGCATGTGTGCGGTGCTGAGACTGGCTGGGGTGTCTAGGACCGAGTGAGTGGAATGGGTTTGTGCACAGCAGGGGGAGGGGGAGAGGGAGAAGGAGAGGGCAAGGCTGGATTGGAAGAGTGAGGTGGGATTATGGCAGCTTGAAAACAGACTTGATGGTGGTCTACTAATCCACTGTGTCATGGGACATGTGGGCCACAGATGGGTTAGTAAGTACCACGGGAAGGGCTTGTTCGGAGATATCTGTGGGTAGAGCCAGGGCACAGGCTGAATCAGCTGTTCAACGCTGTGGGGAGAGTGGTTTGGGCTGAAGGTGGGCATGAAACCCAGACAGAAAAGGTTGCCGCCTTCCAGGCCCCAGAGAGCTGCTGTGGTGCAGAGTGGGGAGGAGCATCGCAGGCTGTAACTCCATCCTTGTGAAAGCGTGGACGCGAGGACGCCCCGTGGAAGCTTTGTAGGCCCTGTGCCAAGCAGCTTCTAACTGCGGCTTGAACTGAGTTTGCACCCTGAGGTCTTATACTACTGTTTTAAAAACCGTACTTGAGGCTCCCACATTGTCTCTGCAGAGTGCCAGGAGTGACAAGAAGTGCATCTCTTTCTTAATTTCAAATTTTGAAACATGAATGAACCTATTCCCTCCTTGACTGCTTTTGGGCCTGGCGGTGGAGCTTCCTGTAAAGGGAGTGGGCAGGCCCAGACAGGTGCTTTGGTGGGTCATAGTGGGGGTACCTCAGAAAATTTCCAGTTCCGTATTGCATCAGATGTGTGTCAGCATGCCAGTATTTTTGCCACATTAGTACGGAGACTTCTGAATCAGTGTTTCTCAGCCTTTTTTCCATTAATACCCACCCCCAGTGAAATTTTAATCTCACAGATATACTGTATACCTCCTTTTGTACTTGGAGGTGAAGTTACTCACGTTGAGATTGCATGCTCTCAATAATTCCAGCTCATCCACAGAGAAGCCCATCAGTGAGTAAAGGGAGTGTAAAGTGGTAGATAAGAGTTGGCCCCAGGTGTGGTTCCCCTATTTGTTTCCTGGTGACCTTAGTGGAATAGCTTAACCTCTCAGAGCCTCAGTTTCCTGACTGGCTAAATAGGAAAAACTGTGCCTGGCTAATAGGGCTGCTGGGACCTGATGAGCTATTGCATGTTCAAGCTTAGTGGTTTTTGTATCTTTCCTTACCCTCAACACAGATTGACCTTGCCATCGATGGTGCTGATGAAGTAGATGCTGATCTCAATCTCATCAAGGGTGGTGGGTGAGTGTTGTGGGGATTTTTTTGCAGAGTATCTGCCAGTTAATCCTTAGCAAAGCAAAGTGGAATACAGAATAAACACATTGCCGCTGTGATGTACGTGAGTTTGTCTTTCTACTCGGATGCGGATAGCATAAGGCTGTAGAACCAGCCTGGCATTTCTGGTTGTTAGTAGCAATCCGGTGACAGCAACCTGGGCCTCTTCAATGAAATTATTCATCTTAATGGGTTCTCTTTGCTGCCTTCTACTGATTCCAGCTTTAAAAACTGTACAGGCTAAAGCAAACATATTACCAGGACTAGATTACTGGGTCTGTGGGCCCTGAGCAGTTAGTGATGTATGTATTCATTCATTTGGAAAACATTTATTAGGTGTTTCTTAGGTGTTGATTTTGGGGGGTTAGGAAGTGGTGAGTTGAAGGAGGTGAAGTCCTGGTCTCCTGGTTCTTATAATCAAGCAGACCTATGGAGTGACACAAAATTTGCTTGAAATCTCACTGTGCTCTCTCCACTTTATAACCCTGGCTGTCAAATTGCAGATAGGGCAGGTTGTTCAAAGCTTGTCCTTACTTCTCCAGTTGCAGAAGCTCCGCCTCATGCCATGCTCAGATGGCATCTCCCCAGGCACAGTGCTTCCTGGCAGATGCATCTTAGATGGGATTATGCCTGCTGCCCGACTGGGAACCATTTCTCCCAGACACAGGCTGTGTTTCCCTAGTCCATTTACTGGAAACAGCATGTCTTAGCTTGGGCTGCCATAACAAAAACCTTAGACTTAGTGACTTAAATGGAAAAATGTATTTCTCACAGTTCTGGAAGCCCTGGGCTTGCAGATGGCGGCCTTCTCAGTGCAGCCTCCTGTGGCGGAGGGAGAGAGAGTAAGAGAGCTTTCTGGTGTCTTCTTAAAAGGATATCCATCCTATCAGACCAGGGTCACACTTTAATGATCTCATTGAACCATAATTACTTTCTTGGAAACCCCATCTTCCAAGTATAGTCACATTGGGGGTTAGGGCTTCAACAGTTGAATTTTTTGGGAGGGGCAGGGAGACACAAGTTAGTCCGTTGCACAGGATGATGGAGTTGAGGGAGGGGGTGTTCCTTTAAGAATTAAAAATTAAATTTCTCTTTAAGTGCCAGAATTGAGTGGATTTTGGTTTCCCGTATCTGACCTTAGTTCCCAAATTCAGTTTTTGTCTTACTTACCCCTGTTTTCATTTGCTGCTTCTTCCCCATCCCCCAGAGGCTGCCTGACCCAGGAGAAAATTGTGGCTGGCAATGCCAGTCGCTTCATCGTGATTGCCGATTTCAGGTACGGTGTTCGGTGTTCTGAACTGTCCGCTGAGGAGGCAGATCGGACCCCAGGCTTCATTTTACAGAGGAGGAAACAGGTGGAGGGAGGGGCTCTCGTAACAGTCTATGACGTAGCTAGTGAGGATTATGCTCTGCTTTCATGCTGAAGTTAGGTACTGCTGTTTCATGTGTCCGCCGGAAGGAGGCGGAAGCAGCTCGGCACCCTTGTTAACAGAGCGCGTCCTTATTTGTCACTCGTTCGCTCCTAGCAAGGCGCCTCAGAAGAAGCAGGTCAAGCCCTGCCCCTGGGCAGTGACCCAGCACCCCTGCAGCCTCTGGGGCCACACGTGACTTGTGTTGTGGACAGTCTTTGACCAGGCTCTCAGATTCTCCTTCAGGGAGTCTGATAGAAGGCGCTTGTGCGAGCATGTTAATTAAAAAAAAAAAAAAATTACAGCTGTAAATGATTATGTTCTTCACAACTGTATATGACAAGCCAGTCACATCCATCCAGGTTTTAACATTTTTGTCACATTTACTTACAAAAGCTACCGCTTTTCTTAAACGGTAAAACACAGCCAAATGCATCTGAAGCCCCGTGTGCTCGGCCCTGCTCGCTTCCCTTGTCCTCTTACCTCATTCTTATCCCCATGCCTGAAGTTGCTGTGTCTGTACCACTGAGCTTATTTACACTTGTTGTACTTTCTGACTCTTTCTTTCCAGGAAGGATTCAAAGAACCTCGGGGATCAGTGGCACAAGGGAATCCCCATCGAGGTCATCCCGATGGCCTATGTCCCCGTGAGCCGAGCTGTGACCCAGAAGTTTGGGGGTGTGATTGAACTTCGAATGGCTGTCAACAAGGCAGTAAGTGGCCAGGGAGGTTTCTGGAAGGCATTCCAGGCTCTCAGGGCTGTGTCCTCCTTCCTGCTTCCATTAGGTCTGCGCCTAGACTGGGCAGGTGGCTTCTGTTTATTTATTTTTAATCAGCCTATTGGTTTACTTTTAGAGCGCTGGCTTTATCAGTTTCCACATTCAAACTCATGTAGATAAGACTATTCTTAATGCAATGCATATTCTCTGTACAGATGGGTGTATTTTCTGTCCCTCGGGATCTATGCTCCTTAGGTTATCTCTGGTCTTTGTACCTGAGGCCTGGATCTCTGACTAACAGCTGCTAAAAATGGGTTTTGGGAGGCCCACCTGGGGCAGAAAGTTATTCAGGTTTCATGACGTAATTTTATTTTTCCTTCTCTTTTCTCATTCTGTGGTTAAATGAAGTAGAGTTTCTTGGGGGATGTGAATTCCTCCCCAGGAATATACTCCAGAAACTTAGTCCACATGTTTCTCTTCAGCTTCTAAAGTGGGTTGCACAGAACTTTTTTTTTCTTACAAAAAAGCAACAGCAATACTCCAAAAAATAACTGTAGTTGCAGACAGAACTATTTATAAAAAGTTTGGAACGTACAGAAGAGAAAGCAGATTATCTGTAACTCCACCCCGATGAACTTTTATTTTGACGTGTTTTCTGCCTGGTGTTTTTGTGACTTTTACAAAATCATAATCCTAATCATACCGGTTGTACAGAGCTCTGACTCTGGCTCCCTGTGTAGCTGAAAAGCCAAGAGGAGATTGTTGGGGTGCCCTCTCATGGCTGGGGTTCCTCCACACTAGAGCCCAGCATCTTGCCTTCGTGGCGTTCTGAACTGGGCTCCCACCCCTTCTCCAGTTTGCAGAGGAGTCCTCATTTCCTTGCCTTTGACTGTAGTGTTCTGTCAACATTTATGCTCCTCAACGCTTTCTAGTGCCCAAAGCTGTTGCGGAATTCTGGATTACTTAACTAAAACTACCCCCAGCCTGTTTGACCCCAGGACCCATCTCTGCTCCCTGTCTTTTGGATGGGTCTGCCCCACCTGGGGGAGCGTTGTCTTATGTTGCATTACTGATGGTTCTTAACGTGAGGCTGTGGGAATGTTGAGCCATGTTGGTAGTCTGTTCTGTTGCTATAGTTTTTCACTCTAATAATAGCTAAGAATCAGTGAGCCCTCGCTGTGGCTAACGCTTGCCCATGTGGCTTACCCACAAGCTGCCTGATGAGGTATGTTTCATTATCCCTTCTTTGCCGTTGAGGAATCTGAGGCTCACAGAGGTTAATGGCTCCTGTGAGATCTATGCCTGGATGGCTTCAAGACTCCAGTTCTGACTCCCAGGTTCCTGCCTCCTAGAAAGCACAAGGCAGGGGTACTGGTTGGAGCGGGTTAATTAAGATACTTGTCTTTGGTTATCACCTCCTCTCTCCTGCTCCCGTCTGCCTGCCTGTATCTACATGGCCTCTGTAAGTGTGGGGAATTATCTTCTAGGGTCCTGTGGTGACGGATAATGGGAATTTTATCCTGGACTGGAAGTTTGACCGGGTCCACAAATGGAGTGAAGTGAACCCAACGATCAAAATGATCCCAGGTAATGGGAGTGGCGTTCACTGTGCACAGACGCCCACGCCCTTCACAGCTGTCCCCTGCCTCTGGCCATGGATGGATGTGGGCTTTGCAAGACTTGGTTGGAAAGAATTTCCTTCATGCTGTGTTTGGAATTCCTAACTTCACGCCTTTGCCTTTTCCTTCCGAGAAGAGTTATTGCTCACCTAGCAGCTTCATTGGTTGGCATTTCACAACCCATTCAGTTGGTGTAGGCCTGGAGCTGATGGGGTGTCAGATGGGGCCTGCCTTGAAATAAGCGCACCCTCTCTGCGAAGAGCCTTTCCTTTCAGGAGCTTGACTGCAGCCTCTTTGATTTTGGCATGTTCTCTGGGGGAGAATGACTCAGGTCACCCACACATTAGATTCCTGCCATAGGCAGGGTGCTGTGACACGTGTTACAGGGAGTTCTCCTGTCAATAGAACGTGGGCTCTGCCTCAGGGAGAGTTGATGTGAACCTGGGGAAAGCTGTGTGGGGCTGCCTAGAAGCTGTGCCTACAAATAAGATGGAATGTGGAATACCAAGAGTCTAGGGTTGCTTCTTCTACGAAGCGTGGGGAGGTTCATGGAGGAGAGGTGACTTTGGACCTGTGCCTTAGTGTAGAGTGATCCAGACACTGTGCTAAGTGTTGAAAAACGTCTTGTTTGATCCCCCAATTTAATGAGGTAGTTATAGAGGAAGACACGGATCGAGGAAGGGTACATGATTTGCTCAAGGGCTGCAGCCCCAAGGTGGGAGCCTGGGTTGTCTGCCTCTAGACCCTGAACTCTTAGTCCTTCCTTCGTCGAGAGCCAGGTCAGGAGGGGGTTGTGTGACATGGACCTTTGGAGCAGGGGGGGTGTCTGCAGTCCACCTTGTGCCAGGGACCTGGGCCCTGGGTGAAGGCTGGGTGGGCAATGTCGGGGTGAGTTATGAGTCCAGGCCAGAGGTGGTACTGAGGGCTCATACGAGGGGATTAAAAAGAGGAGGCAGATGTGAGACATATCAGTCTTATGATATCGAGCGACTAAGATTCCAGCTGGGAATATTCCATGACATGAAGTATTCTTGGGCCAGAGCAAGCTAATGGGGCAGATGAAGTCAGTTTAGTAGATTGTAGTGGCTAGGAGTGGATTCTGGAGCAGACATCTTGGGTAAGGATCCAAACCCAGGCTTGCTCTATCAATATGACCTTTGTGCAGTCAGTTAAATCTCTGCGCCTCAGTTTCTTCCTCTGTAAAAGAGGCTGCTCTTAGTACCTACCTCATAGGATTGTTGGGAGGAGTAAATGAGTTAAAATGGTGCTCAGCACACATGGAAATATTTGTTGAATGAGTACATCCCTAGGAAGGAAGTATACTGTCTTCATCATTAATTAAGTTGCTAGATTACATTCTGATTTACCCATGCTATTTGGGAATGAAATACATATAAATATATAAAATGAAAAATATATAGACATGTAATAAAGAGCTAATTCTCCAACCTTACTTTAGTCTACTATTTTAGTCTTCTATTGACAATCTTTTTCCAGATTTACTATGTAAAGAAGATGGGTTGAATTATGCTTATTTCCTTACTTAGTGTTAACTTTTTAGTGGAAGAACTAAAGAGCCAAGAAGGCAGGAGGAAGAGAAGCCATAGAGGTCACTGTTAGTAACATGGGAGACTTAGCCCCGAATGGTAATACAGACAAACCCAGGGACGGCACAGGAAACCGCTCACCATTGCTGGTGCTGTTCCTCTGTAGGTGGATTTCTTGCAGTGCCCACTAGGTAGCTCTCTTGCACCTGTTCAGACCTTTCTTGGTGTATTGAGACATTGAGAGCTCCTTAGTGAGCAGATTTCTCCCATGCTTTGCTCTCCACCTTAGTAAGTAGATGCTACATCCTACAGAAGTTCAGAGTTTCATTAGGAACTTAACATGAAGAAAACGAAAAAAGAGAGGCTAGATGTTAAATTATTTAGTGCAGTGCCACCAGGATCATCAGTGCGGTTGGTTCTCTTTCTCATTCTCTTTTCTCTTCCTCTTTGGTCTCTTAAGATACTTGCTGCTGGACCATGATCAAGGGAGGAAAAGAGGGCAAGTTTCCCTGTCTATCCTGTCACCCTGCCCTCGTCCCATGTACGTTCATTTATGTGAGGACACTTAAAGGACAGTTAAACTGGTCCATGGCTGGTCACGCCCTTAGATGTTCCATTGTTTGCACCCAGAGCATAGGTTCTTTCCCCCATGTTCACATTGAGCCACCTCTGCCCTTTCCACTAATTGGGAGGGTGGGGGTAGGAACGGGTCAGTCGCTCCTGGCATCTCAGTAATCTGAAGAGAGGTTGCTGTAAGATCCGACCTTAGACTGCTGCCATGCATCTCTGCTCTTTCTTTGAAGTCTTTTCTGGAGCCAGTTTGGCTTTCTCTTGGATCAGGTGGAAGCTGTCACCTTGTATTACAGAATTTTGGAAAAGGATGAGTCTTGAGTGGCCACTTGGCATGTCTTTGGGAGGCCCCAGTCGTGGCGGCCCAGTGTGGTGCTGGGGACCTCTGTGTTTCAGCAGCTCCGTTCTCTACCTGATGGCTTTTTATTGCTGGTAGATGATTTTATTTGTTTGTGTATTGGGGGCTGTCTTTGAAAATTTTAATTTTATTTATCCTTTTGAATTTACGTAGTTCAAAATTACAAGAGTAAACAGTGAAAAGTCTCTATCTTCTATCCCTTTGCCCTTCCTCCTGTCTGGAGGCAGCCAGCGCTGCCAAAGTTGTGTGTCCTTCTTGAGTTGATCTTTCATAAACGCAAATCAGCCCCCGCCCCATCTCCTTTTACATAAGTGACAGCACACTAGACACGTGGTTTGCTTCCTATTTTTTCCCATCTTGAAGATTATTATGTAATGGTTCACAAAAGAGCTTCCTCATTTTTTAAAAAAAATAATTGCATGGCATTCCATTTTGTGGCTATCACATCATTTATTTAACCAGGTCCCCACTAGCAGATATTTGTTTCCTTTTTTTTTTTTAGAAGGGAATTACCAGATCAAAGAATAAGTGTATCTGATTTTGCTATTGGTGCAGAATTGCCCTCCATGGATGGCATCAGTTTACCCTTCTGCCAACAGTGTATGCAGGTGCTGCTTCCCCTGCACACTGGGTCCATCAAACTTTTTTTTTTTATTTTAATTTTATTTATTTATTTTTGGTTGCGCTGTGTGGCATGCGGGATCTTAGTTCCCTGACCGGGGATCGAACCTGTGCCCTCAGCAGTGAGAGCTCGGAGTCCTAACCATTGGACCTCAGGGAATTCCCAAACTTTTTTTTCGATAGTTGAACAGTATAGTAAGTCCCCTGCATATGGACGAGTTCTGTTCCAAGAGCGCATTTGTAAGTCCAATTTGTTCATAAGTCAAACAAAGTTAGCCTAGGTACCCAACTAACACAATCGGCTATATAGTACTGTACTGTAATAGGTTTATAATACTTTTCACACAAATAATACATGAAAAGCAAACAAAAAATCAAGAAAACATCTTACAGTACGGTACCTTGAAAAGTACAGTAGTACCAGCTACATCACTGCTGCTTTTATGCTTGCTTCCAGACATCCTGGGCTTGAAATAAAGATAGTATACTACTATACTCTATGCAGTACTGTACAGTAAAGTACACAAAAGCACAACCACTTGTAGAGGATGCACGGATGTGACATGTATGCCAGACACGTGAACTAACTTATGTGATTGGACATGCGAACGCACGTTCCCATCTTTGAAGGTTCGCGTGTAGGGGAATTGCTGTATTATCTCATTGTAGCATGTGTATATACGTATATATTTTCAGCGAAGGTTGCTTACAGTTGTAGTTAATTCTCACTACTGAATAGTATACCATCATATTTATGTGTGTGAAAAAAAGTTTGTATATCCATTCTACTGTTATGGGCATTTGGGTGTTTCTAGTTTTTAGCTATTAGTAAAAGTGCTGCTGTGAACGTTCTCATACATGTCTTGAGGACCATATATATACCTAATATACACCTTATATACCAGAGTAGAATTGCTGGATCATCAGGTATGAATATGTTCAGCTTTAGAAGATGTACCAACAAACATTTTCCAATGTGGTTTTGCCAATTTAATCCTGCTGTTAGCGTGTGGGAGTGTCTTTGCATTCTAGTCAAATTTCATTATACTCATTCTGGTGATTGTGTTGTGGTGTCTTGTTTTAATTTGCATTCTCTTTTGACTAGTTTGAGCACCATTTTCTATGTTTATGGGCCATTTTGGATAACCTCTTTTGTGAAGTACCTCTAAGTCTTTTTTTTTAAGTAAATAAATAAATTAATTAATTTTCTATTTATTTTTGGCTGCGTTGGGTCTTTGTTGCTACACACGGGCTTTTTCTAAGTTGTGGCGAGCAGGGGCTACTCTTCATTGTGGTGCGTGGGCTTCTCTTGTTGTGGAGCACGGGCTCTGAGGCGCTCGGGCTTAGTTTTGCTCCGTGGCACGTGGGATCTTCCCGGACCAGGGCTCGAACCCATGTCCCCTGCATTGGCAGGCGGATTCTTAACCACTGCGCCACCAGAGGAGTCCGTCTTTAAGTCTTCTGCCCATTTTTCTACTAGGTTGTCTGTCGTCTTATTGATTTGGGGAGTTCCTATATTTTGATGTGGTATATGCATTGCAAGTATGTTCCAGCCCTTTGTGGGGAAAACTTCTACGGCTGGTAGTGGGATTGAGGATGACTGGGAGTGGGAGCACTTAGAGTGGTCATGGAGGGCCCCTCTGAGAAGATGACCGGTCCAGACTAAGGCAGCAGTGTGAGCAGAGGCCCTAAGGCCAGAAAAAGCTTTGCGCATTTGAGTATAGAGGGAAAGCCAAGATTGCAGGGGAGAAGGGATTGCAAGAAGAAATAAAAATAATCAGAATCTCTTTTCATTGTCATGAGAGAGGGAGGGCTTTAGACTTGTCATTTCTTTGTCCAGTGCTGTTCATGGTAGTTGCTCCTACTGACCCTGCCCTGTGATCCTGGTTTTCTTCTTGCCTTGGGAACCTGAAACTTAATGCTCCCTCCCGTCCTTCGTCCTGCAGGCGTGGTGGACACGGGCCTGTTCATCAACATGGCGGAGAGAGTCTACTTCGGGATGCAGGACGGCTCGGTGAACATGAGGGAGAAGCCTTTCTAAACTGGCCCCGCAGGAGCGGAATGTGTTCCCCTTGTGTCCCCAGCCCGCCGCCGAGGCGGACATGCCTCTCCAGGAGCCTTTGCCTTAATGTATCTGTGCCAGGTGGACACTTGGCAGGGTGGGGGGTTGAGGGTTAAATTTGGTCTTCTGAAGTATTGTTATTAAATGTCTTTTTAAAAAGAGAAATATAAACATATATATTTTTACTATTACAAATACTCAGTTGTTTTTTTATAAAGTAGAACTTGATTTCATGTTTTATATGAAACATTTACCAAAAAAAAGGAGGACTGTCTTTTAAACTTTTAACTTGAGCCTGCTTGCTGGTTATGGTGAAGCCTCTGAATATTGGGTTTGCTCAGAAATGTAAATCAAACTTTTCTTTAAACTGGTGAAATGAAGGGCCCAGCCAGCAGTGATTCCCTGATGCCTTACTGGAAACACTGGAGTTTGTTTACTTTTCTACCACACTGTTTTATTTTTAGTTTTTGTTGTGTACAGACGCACAGTGTGTAGTTACGTGTTGGAAGATGTGAATGACAAAAAGTCCGGTGAGTGTAGGGGTGTGGTGTGTGTGACTCAGAGTGTGTAGACCACCAGGGGGAAAATATGGGGGCTCTTTTGCTGAGAACAGGGGGTTCATTCAGACCCCTCTTGTTGGAAGCCGTTGGCTAGAAGTACTTGCCAGTACTGCCAGAGCACTGCTGTGAATCACCTTTAAATGACTGTCTTTTCGTCGTTAATATTTTTTTTTTGTTCCTTTATGGTTATTTGCATGGTTTGGCATCAGAAGTTGTTACCTCTTTATATTGTTTGAAGGTTGAAATAAAACAGTACGGTGACATTTTGACTATTTGTCTTTACTGTGGAATTTTTGTCAGTTTTGCAGTAAAATAGGAGTCAGTTTTGCTCACCCATTTTACATTGGATCTTTGGTAAGGGGTGGAATTCACTCAAGAAATCTTGAGCCAAAGAATAGACAAATATTACCTTTATTTCTGAGAGAGCTTGATGTCAGTTTTATTCCAGAGACCTCTGTCAAATAAGACATTAGTTTCCTTTGTTAATAGAGGATAACACAGCTGAACAAAAGTCACAAATTATCCCCAAGTTTCACACCAGTCACACTTTTGATCTTGGAAGCTGACAAGCAGTAAAATGGGTAACCTGACTTTTCTCTGTGTTCTCCCAGTCTGTCCTCTTCACAGTGTGCCTAACGAGCAGGGAACCGTCCAGAAAGCCTCAGATGGGAACGGAAAGGCTGTGATCAGCTCAGTGATGGTTCTAGATGGGACTCAGGAATCCATCCTGTTGCAGAGGTGTTTGTGCTGAGAACCCTGATACCCGCCCCCCCCCCCCCCCCCCCCCCGCCCGCCACGTGCTGACTTCGCACGATCCTCAGACAGTCATTTCACTCGCCTTGGCCTCTGTTCTGAAGCTTGGATTATAGCTGCCGAACTTAGTGGCATTGGAATTCCTGCTAAATCAAGTTGCAGAATAAAAGTCAATCAGTCAGGACTGAGCATTGACGAGGCTTTCTTTGCTGAATTCCTTCTCTTCTTTGCTCTTAAGGTGCTCTTTAAAAATAGTTGCCTCGGGCTTCCCTGGTGGCGCAGTGGTTGAGAATCTGCCTGCTAATGCAGGGGTCACGGGTTCGAGCCCTGGTCTGGGAGGATCCCACATGCTGCGGAGCAGCTGGGCCCGTGAGCCACAACCACTGAGCCTGCGCTCCGCAACAAGAGAGGCCGCGATAGTGAGAGGCCTGTGCACCGCGATGAAGAGTGGCCCCCGCTTGCCACAACTAGAGAAGGCCCTCGCACAGAAACAAAGACCCAACACGGCCATAAATAAATAAATAAAAATTAAAAAAAAAAAAAGTTGCCTCACACATTGTTAGGAAACCTATTGTTAGGAGTGCTTTATTTTTCTCCAAGACTATTTTGGTCTGGATGATAGGTAATTTTTGCACAAAATGGGCACAAGGTCTTAGCTGAGAAAACTTGATAGAACTGATTTTTGGAATGATCCTTCAAAGCTCTTGGATTAAATTCGGGGATAAAGATAAACAAAGTTAAACTGGGCTTCTGAAAAACGCCTGTACGCTCCACAGCACATGAAACCCTCAGAGGGTTTCATACGCCTTCACACCTGTGACCCAACTGCAGTTCCCTTAAGTGTGAATGTGAGGTTTTTCTTCTCTTGAAGAAGAAAAAAACACCTGCTGTGCTTCAGGTACGCATACAGCAGTTTGTTCTAGAGGTCAATTTGGATTAAAGTTTCTTCAATAAAATTGTTAGTAAATGTGATCTTGTTGGATGGACACAATTTGCAGGCTTGTGATCAGTCGGAGGGGCACAGGGCAAGCTGCAAGTCCAGTGTTTGGCAGTGTTTGGGAAAGGTTTTTATTTATTTATTTATTTTATTTTATTTTTGACTGTGTTGGGTCTTCGTTTCTGTGCGAGGGCTTTCTCCAGTTGCGGCAAATGGGGGCCACTCTTCATCGCGGTGCGCGGGCCTCTCACTATCGCAGCCTCTCTTGTTGCGGAGCACGGGCTCCAGACGCGGAGGCTCAGTAATTGTGGCTCACGGGCCCAGTTGCTCCGCGGCATGTGGGATCTTCCCAGACCAGGGCTCGAACCCGTGTCCCCTGCATTGGCAGGCAGATTCTCAACCACTGCGCCACCAGGGAAGCCCCCTTGTCTCTTTTATGGAGACATAAAATGATTATGGAGTCCTCTCGTGTTTGTCGTCACAGTCGTAGAGTGGCTTTGTGTGATGGCGTTCTGTGAAATTGTTTATGATGCACAGGAGAACGCAACAGCCTTGCTGTGGGGTGCCAGGCCAGCTCTGAGCAACGCCAAGACTGGGCTAGAGAGCCAGGCCAGTTCCCAGCTGTCAGGGGCTGCACTTCTCTTTCTCAGGATCTTCTGACCCCAGGGTCTGGAGACCTGAGTGTTCTATGAGCTGCTCTTCCCTTCCCTTTGGTTAACAGGTACTGAGCCCTTTCTGTGTCCTGGGCCCTGGGATGGAAGAGTCAGGCCACAGATACCCTGTGATGTGACTCTAGCCTTCAAAGGCTTCATTGGTGCCATGAAGTTTGCTCACTCCCTGTCCCACCTGGCAGCTGATGCAGCCAGATTTAGGATTGCGTCAGCCTTCACTCTCCACTAACCCAGTGATCAGTTGATGTTTTTGACGCAGGTTCAGTGCCTTTGCTTTTTTAGTAACCAGGTTGTATTGCGGGACAGCAAAACACTCCAATATAGCCTCGCATTCAAATGTGCCCAAGTTGACCTCTGCAAATAAACATCTCTCACGATGCTTTGAGAGGGATGGAAATGTGATGGTCAATGAGGGCAGTGTGGTAAGGTGGAATCCAGAGGGGAAGGGAAGGCTCTTCTCTGGAAAGGCCACCCCAGTGTTCTGTGGACAATGCAATATGCAGACTGATTCAGTGTTGCAACTCCGTCACTGAGAACATCTCCGCTCAGCAGCAAGGTGGGAGAGGACGCAGCTTCTCTGGGAACGGAAGCCCTGGCTGCTTGCATCTCTGTCAGCTTCAGCCCATGGGCAATAAGACCCCCAAATGTCTCCCTGATGACAGAAATACATTGGAGGGAGTTCCCAGGTTCAAGGGTATTCCAAGCTGAGTTGCAAATAGGAGAGTTGCACACATCCTCATTTTATTTCAGAAGCTGTTCTCAGTGGAGTGTTAGGCCAGTCTCCAGTCTCTGATGGGTTCAGTTCAGATTAGAACTCTGATCTGAGTTTAGCTCTACTTGGCCCATGTTCCTGGGCCAGTGGTGCTGCCTCCTGTTTCTTTGTGAACTTGTGAGAAGCATTCACAAGGCGAGAGCCCGCAGGGAACTGGCACCCAGGGCAGTACAGGTATGGTCCAGAACAGCACTGCCCAGTGGAAATGTGAGCCACATATGCTATTTTAAATGTTCTAGTAGCCACACTAAAAAGGTAAAAAAAAAAAAAAACCCAAAAAACAGGACAAATTAATTTTAATAAAAGACTTAACCCAGCAAATCCAAAATACTACTATTTTAACACATAGTTGCTATTTTACATTCTTTTTTTTTTTTTTACTAAGTCTTCAAAATACCATGTATATTTTACTTCAGTACATCTCATTTTGGACTAGGCACATTTCAAGTGCTCAATAGTGGCTATAGGATTGGGGAACAAGGTTCTAGAATTCAAGTGGAACTCTGGTGTTGTCCTTGTTCTGGCTTTTTAAAGCCTCCTTTGATTTCCTGGAGCAAGCCTGGGTTCTCCTGTGGCCCTAGAATTTTTTTAAAGCCCACGGAGCATTGAGTCAAATAGAGGGCTCCCTGGGGGCTCCACTCAGTTGACCCAATTTTTTTTTTTTTTTGCATCTCTTTATCTATCTATCTATCTATCTATCTATCTATCTATCTATCTATCTATCTATGTATCTGGGTTGTGCTGGGTCTTAGTTGCGGCATGTTGACTCTCAGTTGTGGCATGCAAGTGGGATCTAGTTCCCCGATCAGAGATCGAACCCGGGCCTCCTGTATTGGGAGCGTGGAGTCCTACTCACTGGACCACCAGGGAATTCCCATCAAGCAGATGACTTTTTTGACCTTATAAGTGGCCTTAACTCCAGGAAAGAGAATACCATTCCTTCAGCTTCTGAGTTCAATGATTATCTTAGTTGAGGTGTACTATTTTTTCTGAGAGAGCTAAGTATGATTAAGATAGTAACCTTGGTTTGGAATTCCATTCTTCCACTTCCTAACTTTTGGATAAGTTATTTCACTCATAAGCCTTGATTTCCTCGGTGTAAAATGGCTATAAAAATGTTACCTTTTAGGGTAATTTTGAGGGTTAAATGAATTAATTCATGCCAAGGGCTTAGAGCAGTTATTGGCACATAAGGCACTTGAATGTTTTATTCTCATTAGACTGCTGCGGCCTTATATTTTCTAGATTCCTTGGGCCTCACAATGAAGGGCATTGGGATGTGCAGAATAGCTTGCTGAAAATAATTAGGGGGCGCATTGGATGGGGAAACCGTGAACTGAGGCATAGGTACATGGGGGTTCACTGCCCTCTGCTTTTGAATGTGTGATATTTTCCATAATCAAATTTCTCTTAAACTGGCTTGCCAACTTCTGTTCTGGAATTTTATGGAAGAAAACATTGTTACAGTGATCGTAGTTGCCCCTATGAAGCGCGATATAGGATTATCGAGATGTGTGAGCACATGTGTGTGTTCTGCTTGGGAAAGTCAGGGAAAGCCTCGTAGGGTAGGTGGTCATTTAGTTGTACCTTTAAAAAATTGTTTTCAGCTCTATTGAGATATAATTCACGTACCACACAATTCACCCACTTAAAGCGTACAGTTCAGTTTGTAGTATATTCACAGAGTTGTGTAGCTGTCGCTACAATTCTAGGACATTTCCATCAACCCAAAGAGAAACCCCTTGTCCATTAGCAGTCACTCCCTATTCCCCCTCAATGCCTCCCACCCACACCCCCCAGTCGCAGGCAACCATGAATTCACTTCTCTTTTTAAAAAAATTAAGTAATTAATTGATTTTTGGCTGCATTGGGTCTTCGTTGCTGCGTGCGGGCTTTCTCTAGTTGCGGCGAGCGGGGGCTACTCTTCGTTGTGGTGCGCGGGCTTCCCATTGCGGTGGCTTCTCCCGTTGCAGAGCACAGGCTCTAGGCGCATGGGCTTCAGTAGTTGTGGCACGCCGGCTCAGTAGTTGTGGCTTGTGGGTTCTAGAGCGCAGGCTCAGTAGTTGTGGCGCACGGGCTTAGTTGCTCTGCGGCATGTGGAATCTTCCCAGACCAGGGCTTGAACCCACATCCCCTGCATTAGCAGGTGGGTTCTTAACCACTGCACCACCAGGGAAGTCCCATGAATTCACTTCTTGTCTCTATAGATTTGCCTCTTCTGTAATTTCATATGAATGGAGTCATACAATATATGATCTCGTTGTGTTTTATTTAGCATAACGTTTTCAGTTCTTGTTCATTCTTTTTTTTTTTTAAAGGAGTTCATTTTTTTTTTTTTAATTTTTTTTATAGCTACTTTATTTATTTATTTATTTATTTATTTTTGGCTGTGTTGGGTCTTCAGTTCGTGCGAGGGCTTTCTCTAGTTACAGCAAGTGGGGGCCACTCTTCATCGCGGTACAGGGACCGCTCTTCATCGCGGTGCGCGGGCCTCTCACTATCGCGGCCCCTCCCGTTGCGGGGCACAGGCTCCAGACGCGCAGGCTCAGCAGTTGTGGCTCACGGGCCCAGCTGCTCCGTGGCATGTGGGATCTTCCCAGACCAGGGCTCGAACCCGCGTCCCCTGCATTAGCAGGCAGATTCTCAACCACTGCGCCACAAGGGAAGCCCTTCTTGTTCATTCTTATAGCATGTATCGATACTTCATTCTTTTTTATTGCTGAATACTATTGTATGAATATGCCACATTTTATTTATTCATCAATTGATAGACACTCGGGTTGTTTCCACCTTTTATGAGTAATGCTGCTATGAACATTGATGTACAAGTTTTTGTGTGAATATATGTTTTTTGTTATCTCCTTGTCTGTTTGTACTTCCTTCTTTTGATTTAAATAAATTTTAAAGCCTACTGTTCTAATTCCTCTGTTTTTTGTTTTCTTTTTTACTGTTTATATTTTAGTGACTTTTTAAAGTGGTTGTTCTAGCTGCTGAATCTTGAAGGAAGAGTAAAAGACCACCAGGTAGGCAGTGGTGGGGGGGGGGAAGAGTGATGTGGAAAGAAGCATTCCATGGAGGGGGAACAGAATGTGCAAAGGCAAGGGTTAGTGAGGACCTGGTGGGTACGATAACCTTGAGGAGCTGTGTCTGGGTGACAAGTGATGGTGGGTTTGGGCAGGAGCTGAGAGAAGGGAAGGCAGGAACCACTTACTGAAGGGCCACGTTCACCATAGCAGTGGATTATGGTCTTAATCCTGACAGTGGGGAATTTAGGCAGCGGAGACGTATGATCTGTCATTGCCGGTGGCAGGGAGGAGGGTGGGATGAACAGGGCAGAGTCTGGGCCGGAGAAATCAGTGATGAGTCTATACAAAATGTTCAGAAGGGCTTCCCAGTTTATTTGAAGACTTTGTTGTTGTTTTTTTTAAAAGGCTAGTAGAATGTTTTCTTTACAGTTTCAGGACACAGCAAGTCTGGGTTGTGCAAGATGCCAGGAAATGGTCTATCATGTAGGTACTTTTTCTGAGCATCACTAGTTACCCTGGGGGCAGGAACTTTGGCACTTCCTAAATCCATTTACCTTCAAAGTGTTTCCGTTAAAATGATCCATTGTTTAGGAACCCCCCAAACACGATGAGATATAAAGTGGAAGTAAGAAATAGGATTCTTGGGAAGGAGACACAATCGTCAATGTCTGTAGAGGGAGATCAATATATAAAAGGCAGATATGCAGAGGCAGATAAAAGGCAGGTACTGAGTTTAACAGATTTTTTTTTTTTCCCCTTCTCCAGCATCTGAACCCCCAATATATATCTGGGGAATTCCTCACTGTGGGAACTTGATGTGAGGCATGTCTTTCCCTTTCTGCCACAGCTGAAATGTCCATTCTTCCTGCTCCCTGGCTTCTAGGGATGGACTTAGGCTTGATCAATGGGCTGCTCCTGCCCAAGGCTTGAACCTTAAGGCAGTGTCCCAGCTATCTATTGCATAGTAAACCGCCTCAAAGTGTAGTAGCTTAAAACCACCACCACCGTTCATTTGCTCACGGTCCTGCAAGTTGAGCAGAGCTTGCTGGGGATGGCTCATCGCTGCTGTATGCGGCTTCAGCTGGGGAAACTTGGCAGAGGCTGGAATGTCTGGGAGATGCCTGGGCCTCTCACTCTCCACGGGCCATCTTGGGCTTCCTAACAGCATGGTGGCTGGATTCCAAGAAGGAGTGTTTTTGTGAAAGCTGGAAGGCTTTCTCAAACATTGCACGATGTCTCTCTCACTTAATTGCTCAAAGCAAGTCAAAATGCCAGCCCAGATTCACAGAGGTGGAGAAACAGACACGATGTTCTTCTGCTGGTGGCATCCAGAATTCAGTGGTGGGTGGCAGCAAGGCCAGGAATGACATTCAGGGTAGCAAAAACAATATAGCATCTTATTCAGACCATTTTAGGGTTAGATCTTGGCCGTATTTCCAGTGTGTCAGGTACCCTTGGTTCTATTTTCTAAACCTAATTTTCCAGTCTTCCCATCCGTTTTGGAGCTGCGTTATACTCTTTAAATAAATCCCATTTCTGCCTAATTTAGCCAGAACCAACTTCTGTTGTTTACATCTAAGAAGTCTGCCTGATACCCCAATCAATAAGAGAATCAGTAAGGACTGTACAGTAAAATAGTAAAATAGATAATTTACCAAAGAGGAAAAGCACATGGCTAATAAACACCCAAAAATGTTCTATCTCACTGGGGCTTCCCTGGTGGCGCAGTGGTTAAGAATCTGCCTGCCAATGCAGGGGACACGGGTTTGAGCCCTAGTCCCGGAAGATCCCACATGCCGCGGAGCAGCCAAGCCCGTGCGCCACAACTACTGAGCCTGTGCTATAGAGCCCGTGAGCCATAACTACTGAGCCTGCATGCCACAACTACTGAAGCCCATGCACCTAGAGCCTGTGCTCCACAACAAAAGAAGCCACCGCAGTGAGAGGCCCGCGCACCACAATGAAGAGTAGCCCCCGCTCACCGCAACTAGGGAAAGCCTGTGCACAGCAACGAAGACTCAATGCAGCCAAAAATAAATAAAATAAAATAAAATAAATTAAAACAAAAAAGTTCTGCCTCACTAACAACAAAAACAAAACACATCTACGATAAAACAATAACCACCAGATGCCTTTTTTTTTTTTTGCTTATAAAATTAGCAAATAAGGTAATCAATGTTGCAGAGGGCAAGGTGAGACAAGCTCTCTTTAGACCTCTGGTAGGATTGAAAACTGGTCTAATCTTTCTTTCTGGGGATTTTGGGGCAATATTTACCAAGAATCTTCAAATGAATCAATCCTTTTTAGTCACATCCAGGAATCTAGTCTGATCAAATACTTATAAATGTAAATAGAAATTTATGTACAAAGATGTTCATACCAATGTTACAATCTGGCAAACATTAGAAGTTTGAATGACACAAATCAGTTAAGGTGTGATGTCATGAGATATTATGCAGCCATTAAGAAAGTTTTGTAAAGAATGAAAGATACCAGAAAAACTTTATAGAATAATATTGAGGGATAAATTAACCAAAGATTGTAGATGTGAGTGACATATGTCAGTCATGACCTAGTCAGGAAAGTAAACCACTCTAGGCATTTCAAACAGAGGGAACTCATTATGGGAAATGCTTCACAGGAGATGGAAGGGCAGAGAATCAATCCTTATGTTAAAACAACTCAGAGATGAGTGACGGCCACAGGCCACTGCCCTCCCAGGGCTGGAGGAGGTGGTGTTACCAGAACCCAGAAACTGGGCACTTGGTAGAAGCTAGGACCACAGAGGAGATGTAGCCAGTGCTGGAAAATTCCTCCCCAAAGCAGAGAGGGACTAAGGCCTTGGTTTAACCCTAATTCCCACTCTCTAAACTTTCGCCAGCGCCTCCCATCAGCCAACCAGCCAAAGTCAGTCGGCAATGGAGCCAAGGGCAGGAAATGCATCTGACAGTAGATAGAGCATGATCTCCACTAGATGAAAACTGTGCGTATTAAATGATGTTAAAATTAATAGTTATTTTGCTGATGGAATTATATATGACTTTTACTTTCATGGTTTTTTGTATTTTCTAAAGAACCCAAACAATATTACTAAAAAAAATGGTGAGTATATTCAGGGGAGATGCCGAATATTCTTACAAAGATAATACGTACCTAAGGATGGATGTGATGCAGTCAAACAACAGCGTTTTAGATACTGGGTCTCTTTCATCAAGCTCCAGGCTTTAGTGAGTGGTCCTCCTAGCGCTGGATGTTCTCTCTTCATGGCAGCCAGCAGGGGGCACGCCAGCCCAGCACACAGGCTGGCTGGCAGGCTGGGGTTTCCGGCGGCCCTTGCCGAGTGGGACCCTAGGGGAGAGGTTGCTCTGTTGACTAGCCTGGCCCCAAGAGATTTGTCTCTGTCAGGCCTCCATCTCAGAGCTGCCCCTCCCTTCCATTTTACACAAGCTATTGCCAAGATTCATGAGAAAGCCAAGCCAAGCACCCCTGGAACTTGAGGGGCTTTCATTGTCCCTTTGGGGTGTTTGGCACGTGTGTCCATTGAATCTTGAGCCCCACTGTACTGATTATGCTGGGCCTAAGGGGACTTTCCTGGAGGTGCCAGTGGTCACTGGTTAGACTCTCAGCCCTAGATGTCATATAACAGTACATGCTGTACGAATCCATCTTGGCGTTTCCTTGAGTATGGACCTGAAACTGCTGTGTGCAAAGCTCCATATTTTGCAGTTTCTGCTGTTTCTTCAAACTATCTCACCTAAAGCGACTGATTCTGGTAGACCAGCTTGGGCTGCTTCACCAGCTAAATGCCAAAAGTAGTTCGAGCTGCATTACTGAGTGGCCAGAGGACTTTTTTTTTTTTTGCGGTCAACATGAGTACCTTGACAGTCAAGGTACCTCTGTTCACCTAACCTTTATCTTTGCCTGTTCCCCGGGGTACACAGAGCTTTCGCATGGCTGGAAGTGCAGGCTGGGCTGGGCTGGGCTGGAATTCCTGCCTTCCCGAAGCAACTCCATGACCTCTTCAGGCAGATGATCTTCCCTGGACACCTATATACAGGTCCCCAGGGGTCACAGGAGATTGCGCTAGGGAGTGGGGAAGCTTACCTGGGAGAGAAGGGGTCAAATTCTGAATAGTGGACATTGTAAAAATGTAGCAGGTCTCTGATACTGAAGGCACCTGCAGCCCCATCAGGAGCTGCCCTGGGCTGCCACTAGGGCCCCCACAGTGAGTGCTGCCAACCTGCTGCCCGTGCAGAAACTCTGGGGTAAGAGCTGGGCCCTGGAGTCCCACCCAGGCTGTGTGTGTGTGTGTGTTGTTGGAAAATCCAAGGGAGGTCCAGTGAGGTGGAAGCATAATTTCATATAACTCTGGATAGTGTGTCTTTTCCAGGCATCCTCTCTCTTACTCCCCAACGGAGAGAGTGTGCTTTCATTTGGGTGGTTTCCTTTCCCTTAATAAGTATAGAATGCTTTACAAGTTTATGCTTTTCTGTTTTGGGAAATGAGTTAAAACTTCTCTAAGGAGAAGATTGCTTTGGTGAAATGTAATTAAAGAGATTGCGTAAGCAAAATACAATTTGTAAGTGTTAAGAGGGTGACATGCAAATTTTTTTTTAGTTTTATTGTTTTTTTAAATTGAAGTATAGTTGATTTGCAGTGTGTTAGTTTCAGGTGTACAGCAAAGTGATTCAGATATATATATATATTCTTTTTGAAATTCTTTTCCCTTACTGGTAGATGCAACTTTAATTGGGAAAAATAAGCATAGTTTCATCAAAGTAAACTATTTTAGGCATGAAAAGTTAAGTCTCTGATTAAGCATGAATCCAGGCTGATAATGCTTGTAAATGTTGATCTGGGAAGTTCTTGGGGTACTTTGCAGTGCTGAGAGCTGGGTCCTCTGGGCTGCTGGCTTAGATCAGCTCCTTTCACTCAAGTACAATTTTCTTGGGTTTTATTTAAGGCACTCTTATTTTTTATTGAGATATAATTCACATACAATAAAATTCACCTCAATTTCATCTTCCTAAAATTGATTGCTGTTATATAAGATGTATGCATAAGTATTTTTCCATTTATGTTTAAAAGTTTTGAGGAGAAAAGGGGAATCTTTCTCTAAGTAACCTTGTAGATTTTTGTTTTTAATTATGGCAAGTACTCATTAATTATAATTTTTTCTTTTTGTTCCTTTTCAAAAAATTGAAGTATAGTTGATTTATAGTGTTTCCGGTGTACAGCACAGTGATTCAGTTATACATATATATATATGTATATGTATATTCTTTTTCAGATTCTTTTCCATTATAGGTTATTACAAGATATTGAATATAGTTCCCTGTGGTATACAGTAGGTCCTTGCTGTTTATTTTATATATAGTAGTGTATATCTGTTAATCCCAAATTCCTAATTTATCCCTCTACTCTCATTACTTATAAATTCATTTCATGGGGCAAAATATATTTTCTGCATACCCCTATCCATAGGAACCTCAAGGGATCATGTCATTTTTGTATACCAGATACAAATAATGGCAATTAGTAAATGACCCCAAATATTTATCCAAATAAGAGACTGAATTCTAGAACTTATTTTTTGAATACTTTTCTGTAATTAAAATAATTAACACTTTGATAACTTGAATTTTTATAGTAAGGAAAATTCTAAAAGAATTCCACAAGTATTGGTTTTGGAAGTAGTTCAAAAATTAGTTTGCTCTGTAAGGAGAGTTTATGTAGCATGTACCTCGAGGTCTCACTTCTTGTTATGTCTTTTCTAACATTCCAGTTTTGTGTTTCAGCTCACTTTTATTAAAAAACCTACTTGAGAACTAAAGTATTTTATTAAAAATTTATTAGTCTGGGGGATATGGAGTGGTGGAGAGAGAATTATTTCCCATGATTTTTCTTTTGTATTGTATGAGTGTTTTGCCAAGTTCATGGATTACCTTTTTAACAATCAAATGGAAAAATTTTCAGTAAAATACTTGATGCCCTTTAGTGTTTTTTCATTAACCTATTTCTGCCTTTTTAAGTCCTTTCAAGAATGGAACTAGACAAATGGATG